>NC_091503.1:13190706-13501931 GCF_947461875.1 Haliaeetus albicilla | reverse complement strand
GAAATCTGAGGATTCAGATTACACCATATGATCAAGAGCATCTGCTTTCATCTCAGGCACAGCAGGGATGAGGCAAGAGTCATCATTCAGGATCTAAAAAATGAATCAGCAGCAAGTGTGGCACAGCAAGCACTTTACTGGGAACGGAGACAGAACAGAATCAGCAAATTTTGTTTTGCTTGTTTGCTTTCCTGCTTGCTTTTTTAATAAAAGAACCTGCAGTGTTTGTGTACATGCGCCCGTGTGTGTGCACACAAAATTACACAAAGCTTATTCCAGCTCGATACATGGGAGAAAGTGTAAGAGAGTAAAGAAGTCAAATCAGTGTCAATTTATAATAATTGTAAAAAGCTCACATCACAGAAAATATAAGTCCTCAAGCACTGCAGGTTTCTTTGCAACCTAGTTATATCGAAGAACTGCTTTACAAAAAATTACTTAGAAAGGGACTCTATGGTTTGAGAGCACAGTGTGTACAGACACACCTACTCTCTCAACTACTAGGATAATTTCAGAGTTATTCAATTTTCTTTCAAAGAAATTTTCATAGTTCTACTTATTTTTTAAAGTAAGAAGGTCCATCAATAGGTGGAAAAGCCCCCCCCCCCCCCCAATCTAACAGAAGAAAGCAATTTCAGCTACTGACTTACACTACTTGAAAATGAAAATCTGAAAGATTTCCATTTGCCAGAGATTCATTTTACTATATAAGACAACATCCCTCTTCTCTTTTAACACATTAATGCTGATATTGCATTGGCCTGTTGAAGGTTAATGGTAGCCTTTTTGGTCTCATTATGAATATTAAGGTACTCCCTGCACAGCGATCCAATAAATGGTTCCAACAAGGGCACGTTATCTCTTAGGTGATGAGAGTTATGACATTTGTGCAAGATCTCTGCAGTAGCAGCAAGGAATCTGAGCCATCATGTGTGTGGGGATTCAACTCCACGTGAAGTGCAATGATAAAGGACTACATTCTCAAATCTTCTTAAATATTGGATTTCCAATTCTGCTTGTACATATAAAACCCAAATCCTTATACTTTCTAAACAAAGAGAGGTGTTATTTAGAGAGAGGTTATTTAGCTCTATCAGACCAACACTATTCAAACCTAGACTTTCTACACTGAATTTTTGATGTACGGTAAATGTGTCAACACAGAACAGTCAATTTCCCTCATAACGCCTGATCAGCATTAGCTGCGTTTAAAAAACACACAACTGAAAAAAACCCAAACCCTCCACAAAAGCTTGGGTTTGACTCCTTGTGCTTCAGGGCATAAATGAAACTCTAAAAGAGGGAAAGAGGAAGAAATTTCCCCTATGACGCATTTATTCCACAACTGCCCACTCCAAGTTTCTCGTCCTTTCTCGGTAGGCACAGCGAGCTGGCGGCCGTCAGA
This sequence comes from Haliaeetus albicilla, assembly GCF_947461875.1. Taxonomy (NCBI): domain Eukaryota; kingdom Metazoa; phylum Chordata; class Aves; order Accipitriformes; family Accipitridae; genus Haliaeetus; species Haliaeetus albicilla. The sequence goes on along the minus strand of NC_091503.1, from coordinate 13,500,526 downwards.
GACACTGGACCGAATGACAGCTGGGCTGGGCTGCTACAGCAAACCCTATATTTAAATGTACAAGAATTTGTCCCTTCAACAGTCTGGGTCAGATCTGCTGTACTCAGCAATGCAAAGAAACTTTTAATTTTGCTCTATTTTTAAAGAACGCGAGCACACGCATACAGGTCAGAAGGATTTGTACAACGATTTACGACAGTTTGCGGAGCAGATTAACTAGATTCCTCCCTGCTGAAAGGATTATATAAAGATTAAAACATTCAAAGTAGAGAAAAGCATGTAATACATGAGGGTAATTTACACTAAACCCATTATTAAGGAGATGAACACATTTAATTAAAAAAAAAAAAAAAAGACAAGACAAAGCCTGAGTCATGAAGCAGTGAGATGATACCCCTTTAAATGAGGACTACTTTCAAATAAAGCTGTGGTAGAAGTTATTTCTTCACCAAAGTGGCATTTTTGCCAACAAGACTCTTGGCAGCCTTCAAGGGTCGACACTAGCACAATTGACCAAATATGGTTGGGAATTTGAAAACATTGAAGATATTAGCATTTGTTCCTAACTCTAACATAACACAGTCCAGTCTTGCCACCAGAGCCTATAACTATTAAGTGATAACTTAAGCACTGGAATGCAAATAATCCATTGGTTCACATTAGTGTCATTTCCATTTGTTGATGTTCCCAGTCCCCTTCAAATCCTGGCAGTACCTTACTTGACTTCTGAGGGGAACAATCTACAGGAAATGTTCTAAAAAAAGTTAAATGACGAGAGCAGAAGTCAGTGGTGGTTTACTTGCGGAGAAAGGAAAAAAGACGATACATTAAACTACACTGTCCAGAGTTACTTGACCTCAAACAGATTGCTGTTAAATTGCTTGAATTGAAGTTAGTCATTTACCTACTGGCAGCTACTCAAGATTTATCTTTACAGGCTACAAGGTTTTATTTGTCCATAAACTCCCTGACAAATGTTAACTTTCAAAATACTGGTTTAACTGTGAAGTGTGCTGAAGTTAATGAAAAATTAATGTAAGTGCATGATAAAACATTAAATACTTAAATAATTTGGCACCTCTACTCTGAGAAGTTAAAAGGATGCTCTGAATACTTAATGGATAAAATAGAACAGAGTAATAATTTTTAAGGAACAGTCTGTGATCTGAAGTCATCTGACCTAGCAATGTCATAATGGGCATCTATGTGGAAAAATAATAAGGGTCTATAATTTATTAGAATATACTAGACAAAAATTAAATTATGGTGGAGATAAGCTTTATGCTACAGAGATAAGTGCAATTACTTCTCATTTTAAAGAGAAATAAGAAAAGTTACCCTGGGAAAAATGAAGTTCTCCCACACTTTTAACTACACCTTTATCTAGCACATATATCAGTTTAATGTGTCCACACATCCCAGCAAAGAACTGCAACTTTTAATTTAAACCTGCATTCAAATAGATACAAGAAACATGAAGATAAGCAGTAACACACCCCCCCTCCCCCAAACAAAACCCAAACCCTGGATTTCAACAAACTCTGTAGTTGTCATCAGGATATTTTTTATTTGGGGGGGGGGTGGGGAGGTGGGCAGAGCAAGGAAAAAAAGACAATGAAAGAATGTAAAAAATGACAGTGACCTTACAGAAAACCTGTTGTGCTTTCTTAAACATTGTATTTTTATGGAGAGTGAGCAGCTGCAGGAGGACTCCAGCACTTTGCTGGACTGGATCCTGAAGTTATGCCCCAGAGAACATCAAATTATTCCCCTAATATGCTTTGCAGCTGACTTCGTTCTTTTCTTATTGAGGCCGATCAGTGATGTAGGCAAGGGTAAAATGCAAGTAAAGTGAAAGACACTGAACTCTGGAGAAACAACCTCAACACCAGCCCAAGCTCTGCCTCCGATAATCTGGCCAAATGAAGCATTAACCAGAAGAAGAGCACTACAGCCTAGCCCACGGCAGAGCTCCTTAGCTGAACTATGCTTGAAGAGCCCAAAGTTGCAAATATCTTCATAGTTTGATATATTTCCTGAGCCAATGCTCCCTCCAGAGCCTAATAGGTCGGACAGACCTCCATACCTGAAGGAGGTACAAGTGCACACTTTCCAGGCCCAACATAAAATGTTCTCAGAAATAAGCAAAACTAATTTTTTTCCTATATAGCTATGTGCCATACTGCTAGACCCAATTATTTATTATGCCATTCCCCAGAGCATCAGAACCAAAGAAAACTGAAAATTCTGAAGCCAACAATTAAGTCATCAGACACATCAGCCTCTTCAAAGACGTTCCACTGCGTGTTAGAAAACCAGTGTCTGCCTGGAAAATGTTTGGGTTATTTTTTTTCTTTTCTTTTTTTTTTTTTTTTTTAAATTTTATTTAGAAGCAGTAAGGTAAAGAAACAAGCATTTCTGCATTTTCAAACATCTCTGCATTTTCAAAAGCAGCCTGTTATTCCAGGCACCTCAGCTCCTGAATACTCAACTTCAGATACTGAAAAGGGACTTGATTTCCTGTATTGAATGGTCTTCACCTTTTCAACAGGCAGGCAGAGTCTGCACACCAAAAATGGAAGCATTCAAGATCTAGAGCACTAATCCCCTTTAAAATTCAAAACAAAGTGTAGAAGATTGTTAAGATTTATGTTCTGAACAAAGGTAACTAAGCATATTCCATCTGCCCCTTCATAAGACCACTGAAAGTTAGCATCCGCGTTTCCAAGATGCATCCCATTCCAAGTTCAGGAAAGGGATTTTCACAACTTCCAAAGACATAAAATGACTTTAAAAAAAAAAAAAAAAAAAAAAAAAAGGCAGTTGTGTCTGGATGACAAGAAAACTCTTCATGGCTCAACTATTTTGTAAATCAGAAAGACATGCACTTTCCTGCTCTCTCTGCAAGTATATCGTTCACTTGTGACTCTCTATAAAAAAAATCTCAGTGAATGAGATGTTCAATGGATAAACTCAAATGTGAAAGGTGCCCTGACATTACTGCTACCCATACTTTCCTGCAAGCAACATTTCAACTAATTTCAACAGTTTCCAAATAACCTGGGAATGCCAGCAAAGACCTGGATTCATCTATATCGGATAGTTCCATCAGATGGCACTATGCAGATGAAATGGTAACTTTTAGTATAGAAATATTTTTGCAACATGAAGTCTAGATATTTCAAGAGGCATTAAAAAAGATTTGTTAAAAAAGTGAGCTAGGTACACATTGACACTTAATAAATAATGTCTTAATAAAAAGAAAACCAGAGGTTGTTGTAAAACTAGAATTTTAGAAAAAAATCGAAGCATCCTCAGATTAGGTCAATAGTTTATTGGATCTAATAGGAGAAAAATGCTTCCATTTTGTTATACACTTGCAGTTTTACTCAATTTACTCAAGAAGTACTTACTCAAGAGTTACTACTTCCTTTCCCTTCTTCCTCCCCCTTCCCCTAAATTCCTAGAAATTATTTTAATATGATATCAACACATTCACTAATAAGCAGAAAATAACATTCCCATGGAAAAGGTAACTCTGCCTGATATCTTAACTGAGAGATTAGAGTGCCTCAATAGTCTATATAAACTTAGTTGTGACAGTCTAAACCAGGCTTTAATTTTAATAAATGATTATTTGCATAACATCCCCCTTTCTCTTTGGCATAAAAACAAGTATATGAATTGGTTTCCCATCAAATATGCCAATTGGCTTTGTCATAGTTATCCTCCTAATCTGTTAGCAATTATTTTTAAGAAAGTTTGCTTAATGCGTAAGAAATTAAATCAAACGATTACATACATTTTGTACACAGACTTGTAAATTGCTTTTCTCATTTCTTTTTGGCTCCAAAAGACTATTCAAAACATTTCTAGAATAACATAACCATATTTCATAGATAAGAAAAAAGGGTATGTGTGCCTCAGTAGAAAGAGAGTAAAAAAGTATGCAATGTTTTAATGCCAATGTTTTGACATTCTCTAAGGAAGATAGGAAAGAGTATTTGCCCACAGAATTCAACGATTCTTGCTTTTCAATTTCCCCCACTTTCCTGTCACATATCACAGCCAGAGCAAAATGTTAACTTCCAAGAAAGAAGGCAAATGGGAAAACAGACATAAACCCCACAGGAAATCCAAATTCTCTTTCATTTTGGTGTGCTTATAGAAACAAAGTCTGGAGTTTTATGCAGTTTTAAGATGCAGAAGGAGAGGAGAGGGAGAGAAGAGGGAGAGGACCCATCTAAGCAATACTCTGCATAGAATTTCTGAAATACATTTGTGGCCAACACCTTTTGTCACAGGCGATTTAAGGGACTTGTAATAGAAACTACAAGGTATTCAGTGGCAAAACCATTATGAATAATGACTTATTAACAAGACTAAAAGAGCATTCAAAGGCAACCAAGGCTGTGGCAAAGTATATAAAGCCACAAACTCATAATTCTTAAGTAAAGTATATAGCTACACCTTTGCTCCAAACAAAGTTTTCAGAAAAACAGTTAAGAATCTTCTTTTTGCACCTAGATTTTAAAATGAGGTAAGTTTGCAATTTAACATTATTTTATCCTATCCTCACACCGCCTCTCAGAATAATGTTTTGCAGTGTGCAACTACCTATCTTTAATTAAAAAGCAAACAATACCCGACTTTTTTTTATTGCTGCTTTGTTGTTTCTGGATTGAAACATCACTAGTATTCAACGAAACATAACGCGTCTTCTACTGAGAAAAGTTCATTGGAGATCCCATTTCAGAAGCACCAGAGATGAAGCAGCCTCCTCATTTTCTTTGGCCATGTAAACATGAGGAAGAAAAGCTGCTGGGAGAAAGAAGCCAAAAACTGAGCTGGCAAGATCCATGACAAGCAGCTGAAAGAGGGACCTTGGGACAACAGTGTCGTCATCAGTGTCCAAGTTCTTTTTTTTTTTTCTTTTTAACCCAGCTCTCACATTTTTTCCCCATGACAAGTAGCTGTTCCCAGAGGTCCCCTCCCACTCCTCCCTCAGTCTCTACGCAGCAGCCCTAATCCACGTGTCTGCTATATTCTACTTATTAATGTAGTATTTTCTTATCCTATTCTCTTTGCACTCCCTCCCATTTCCCATGTCTATTTAAATGTCTCATGATGTTCATGCTGCTCAGTCTGGCTGCGTAAAAGTGTAAATTCCTTCAAGAAAGGACTTGCCATGATCTCCTTGAGGAGTTCCTGCAGAACTGGGGCTCTGATCTTGGTCTTGGTCCCAAGAGAATGGGCAACGCATAAAAAAACCAATCTATTTTGTGATCTTAAATGTTTGCACAATCAGTAATTGCTTCCCACACAGAGTCATACTTCAGAAACAACTCAGTAGTAGGTAGCTTGCACTGAGAGCTTGTTGAGTGACGAGGAAATCTTTAAAACATCTGGGGACATAATTGGATGATGAGCACTTTTGAAAACCTGTCCTCAGTGCTTTTGCCTCCCTGAAAAAGTGCAGACTATCTGCAAATAATTTTAAAGACGTTGATTCCCACACTGTAGTTGTACGGGTCAGCTTCTCAAAGATGACACTGAAGTTAACAACTAGTATGAGTCAGCTGTTCCAAAGTGTCAATTGCCCCAGCACTTTTGCAGCAATGTACTGGATGTCCATATAATTGAGATTACATGGAAGAAACTCGGAGATCATCATACTAGACATTTTTGCAAAATTACATTTCTTCACTGATGGGGGTAGTTACCAAAATCCTTTAAACTATAATAAAAATAAGCATGCACACAACACAATAGCCAGAGTCTCTTCTCCCCAAGTGCATTAACCAGAATAAACATTCTTTACCTACGTAATAGTTCCATATAAAATTGTAAAGAAATAAATCTACAGAAATATTTAAGGTTGTCTTACTTTAGCACTTCATACATTCCTAGGCAAATTTGTTTAAAACTAAACACAGGGAACAAAGAATTTTATTTTTAATCCTGCTTTATTTTAGATATAGTGATTTAAGTTATTGTTATCAACTTTTACCATGAAGTTGTACACTTATGACAAACAAGGCTTTGTTTTCTTTAATTAAGAAAAAAACCAAACCTTAAGCAAGTGCTTACCGTCAGGCAAAGGCAGAAATTCACTTTGTGAGAAATGCTCATCTACTTAACACTACCAGATGGTCGTATTTTTTAAATTCTCTTTTTACCCATATACAGACGCTGACATGTAATTGTCATGACCCTGAACTTCAGTTTTTGCAGCCGAGACCTTCTAAAATGATGGTAACCAGGATTTTACAGGGAACATAAGCTTTAGAAGGCAAAGAAGGACAAAAATGTGCATGTGGTGAAGGTAATGATGCATACAGGCATACATTTGAAGCTATTAGTTAAATTGTCAGAAGCAAGCATCAAGAATTCTCTTTCCCTTCCTTTGGAAGTCAAATAACACTTCCTAACTAAAAATATCCAATGGACCAGATTTTCCTTTCAGAGCTGCATTCTAATCATACTAATATTTGCAAAGTGTTGGGGAAAAAAATTCCACCCACCCACCCAAAAAGTATGAAAGTAGCTGAGGATGCTCATATGAAAAACTGTGCTTTTCTTCCTCTCCCTCCTGATGGTATCTTTGTGGCTTCCATTAGCCTCAAAAGATATATGCCTCTCCTTACCCTCACTAAGTTGTAAATTCTTTATTTACAACTAATAATGAATTTTAAAAGACTGATTTTTTTTAAAGGTTTCTACTACAAACAACAGGAAATAATCTCTTTTTCTTAAACACAAATATATGGTCTATTGACCAAAGTGTTATGTGGGCAAATAAGTCTTGCACTCTGCTCCCTAATTGTGATCTGTATACAGGATCAAAAAGTATTTACATAATCACAGTGTATATGCATACTTTTCTTTTTAGCTGCAAGACCAGACTTTCTGAGTGTTGCCTATTTTGGAATTCTAGGTTTGCCAAAGGGCTTTCATTAACATGTCTGTCTCTATAAACTTCAAGACATGCTAAGGTTTTCTATAAAAGTGCAACAATAAATCCATGCTTAATCAACCCTTTGTTGAGCTGCACACACATGGACACTGTAAAATACAACTCAGATCTAATGGCAGGACCTCTGTTCGTAGCTTCAAGTTCAATGGTGTTTAAGACATGGAAGTGTTACTATTTTTTACCCTTAGCCATGTAAATATGAACATTTGATGCCTTGGACTTCTTTGATTAGACATGCATTCTCACCACACAGCTGCAAACCTTTTTTTTCCTTCCTACTATTCCTCCCAGATAAAACCAAGCTATTTTGCCTCAATACTAAACTCAATCCTGGTCTTCACTGCCAGTTCACCTCCAGCTGCCTGTACAGAGTTTCACACTAAGCCCCTTGTTTATATCAGTGCTGCAATTAAGCCCAGGCCAAGAAGAGAAGTCCCTCAGAGGGTAGCAGAAGTGCAAGGCTAAGAATTGATTTTCAACTTCTGCAATGTAGCCCATATACATCCTTTCGCCCTAGGAAAAAAATCCCCAGCCAGATCTCCTCATGCCCCACCTTTCTTTGTGTGCGTTTTTTTGGTTTTATTTTGCTTTCAGTGGCCATTTTGGGACATTTTTCACAAGTTGAATCCTGTTTCCAAATTGGCCAGTGAAAAGTTTTAGCCATACTGAAATCATTTCCAGGGCTAAATTGGGAAACCTGAGGCAGCTGGGCAATCTTACAGCTGGCTGAACTGTGGCTTGCAATAAAAGGCAATGTGAATAAGGTATATTGAAGCTAAATTGGATTCGTGTGAAGGGCCGTTTATTCTGAAGGGGGGTGTGGGGGGAGGAATTAATGAACAGAAATTAAATTAGCTCAACCAAGCTTTTAAAAATATACTGAAAAATACCTGACCTGCTATGAACCTTTTAACAAAGCAGGAACTTTGGGCTAGCAGGACCAGCTCAGCTCAGTTTAATTTCCCTGCCAAAGGTACAGATTTCAGAGGATGTATACTACTACTCAGCCTGATAAGAAACCAGGTTTACAATGCATGGGGCAGGCTCTATTTCTGTAACCTGAAGTCAACGCACCACAAAGTCACTGCTATGGGAAATCCAGTGTAAACCAATATGTGGCCCAAATACAGAGGTCATCCTGGCTGATGAAAATATTTAATTAACTAATCAGCAGATACCTAGAGAAAAAAATAAACATGCCCTTTCATCCTTGTTGCCAAAATTCTCTTCACTGAAATAAAAAGAAATCTCAGAATACCCTGTTTTGGAAAGATTATTAACCTTAAAAATATTAATATCATAATTAACTAGAATAATATTTTACTCACACTCTCTAATCTAATCTAAGACCTCTTGCAATGAAAGAAATGCTATATGACTATATGAAGTAGCTGATTTCAGAACTGAAAGCCAAAATTTCTTTGGGAGGATTTGTTTTGGGTTTTTTTGGGGGGGGGGGTTGGTTGGGTTTTGGGGTTTTTTTCCCCATAGCACCATGACATAGTGGAACTGCATATTCCTGAAAAGCTGGAGCCACCTCACTGATATAGTTAAATCCACCATAAAAGTCACTTGGCTGTCACAAAGTTTCCCTTTGAACTGTAACCCATATTACATCTAACTTTTATATCTACTACAAAGACTAGTACTTTTTCTGAAATCCTGCAAACTTGTACATATACCTCCAGAATAACAGTATTTACAATTAGCTATAATAACATGTACTGATGTGACAATTTACAGCTTAACTTGGCTTCGTAACCATCCCTGTGAGGCACCCAGACTGTGTTCATTTTACAGATGTAAAAACCAAGAACGAAGACTAAAGGAAATCTTGCTTGGACATTTCTGACACCTTATCTGCGGCACTCCCTTTGGTGGCCATGGCATTTTAAAAATAGAAAAAAAACTCTACTGAAAAATATGCTTAGGGATCAGACGTTCTCGGTCACATTTGTTCAGGCAAACTTCCAGAAACACCGGTATTTGGTGCCATTTTTTTCCCAAGTGTGAGAGCTTTTTAGGGTGGAGTGATGGTTTGCCTGTTTCTCCTCTCTTCTTGCCAAGAGGTGCCACCTTCCCCCCCACCTTCTTCCAGCTATGAGTCATAATATTATGAACTTGATGATGGGAGAAATCAGATTTTCCATCACTCCACTGTAATCTTGACCTTGGTATTATTCATCATCCTCCCAGCCCCAATTCTAGCCACAGCCGAGTCAGTTCCTCCAAAGTCAGTCACAATAGAAGCACCTACAGTATATCTGGAAATAAAAATATAATTTATGTGTCTGCATAGTGACATCTTTCCTGCTATACTAATTGAAGATTTGCTAGGGGCACAGGGACTGAGTTGAGTTGCAGGCATCACAAACCACACCAGCAGCCTGATAGCCTCCCTTGCAAGTTGTGGTCACATCAGATCTTAAAATGCTTAAAGTAAGGAATGGATACTCTATAGATATTGCTGCAGGCTGAAATCTGGAATCATAATATAATCAAATAAATTGGGTCATACTACATGTGCAAAACACATTGTAAGTGAGAATGGGTAAAACTTAAAATGTCTTCATTTTATTTTGTTTCGCAATGGAGATGTGCATTAAGTTATTGCTTGGGTTTTAACAGTGGGCAGGAAGAAAAAAGAAAATGGTTTCTAAGGGGCTTCACAGTCATTTATATTTATTGTATTGATTGGCTCCTATGGTCACTGTTACCCAGCTGTAGCAGGCAAGAAATGCTTCTAAACCTTACCCTTTTCCCTGCCTCAAATTCAGTTTTGAAGTTTTCATACAAATTTCTTAGAATGACAGGGCATTCCAGGCAGGCTTTAGCGTATTTGAGGATCCCCTGATTTAAACTCTTCTACATCTGGTATTCAATCCAATATGTCTAGGAAGAGTCTAAGATATCAGATAATTTATGTTGTGTCCTGAAGGTTGCAGATCCCTATTCTGAGATGAGAAGGAAGCAGCAGAGAACAAAGCCTGTCACATCTTCAGCTCTATGTGATGCTCCAGAATTTGTGGCTGGCATCCTAAGTGAACCCCTAGTCAGTTTAAATGCACCACAATGCAAAAAGCCCCAAAGGACCCACTGCACATTTCTTCTAAATAGGCTTTCATTGTAGATCATGTGTTGTGGGAGCTGTGGGACTGAAATCAGTCGAGCTCTATTGCAGGACTGTATACATTTGCTTTGGGAGCTTGCAATAACCACTGCTGAAGTTTCTCAATGTTTTCATGTTGTGAATTTCAAATTTGCTTCCCCTGAGTATATTCCAGTTAAAAGAAATGGCATTCATAATAAGCTGAGCCAAATGCAAATTTGTCCAAAACTGGAACCACCATATGCAGAACCCTTGATGTGTGCCGCTAGCACGTGTGCCATGGCCCAAAGAACAGTGCAGAAATATTCGGTCTCGCCTGCTTCTCTGGTTTTTGGAAAGGGCTGCACTACTTTCCAAGACAGAATAGTTGAGCCAGTAGATGTTATCCAGCAAGGAACCCCTATCTGGTTGCTTATTGACTGACCTGACCACCAGATCTTCTGTGACAACAGTAAATTGGTATTTAATTCAAATTACTTTTTATCAGTTTATAAAAAAAAAAAAAAATAAAATCACTACACAACAAGCATATAGAGGGTCAACTTTCACAGCACTGCAAACCAGACAGAAAAACTGAAAATAGAGAAAGGGGACTCTCCTGGCATCACAGAGACCTCTGGGCAGCATCACTGTCTTCCCCAGCTTCTGGAAGAGGCAGGGTGCCTGGAGGGAGGGCAGGAGGGAGAAGCAGGCCATACTTGATACCCCATATCACCTAGCTACTGGAATGAGTTCAGGGCTCCCAAGCAACTTGGGAGTGGTGCAGTCTGTAGCCAGCCTGAAAGAACTGCTGCAAATAGAAAGATCCCGTTGCCCCTTCCTTATGACACAACTAAGCAAATTCTGGGCACAGCCAAGGATCCTGACTGTATATTGAACACTAACTATTCATAATAATACATTACACATTACAAACAGAATATGAACTCAGGCTAAATTCAGTATAAAACCTTACACCTGGGCTCCGACATTGCTTGTCAAAAAATGAGCTGGGTATTTTTTTTTGTTTTTGTTTTCAATGTTAGGTTAAAAACGCAAGAAAACATTCTCTAGTAATGGAAATACCAAGAGACCCCTAATTATAATGACACGAACAGGCAGCACCACATAAAATTTCTGAAACGCATTTAAAAACCAAGTTACTAAAGCTAAAGAAAGTTAACAGATCTACTTGTATATTTTTCTAATCCCTACATGTTTCATTATTTCACCCATGATAATTTTCATCACTTATTCTCTGTTCTGAAAGGGATTTTATTTTTTTTTTTATGAAACGCATTACAATTGGATGAAATGCACTGACATGTTCCTCTTTTTCCATCTGAGTTACCTTCTTTAAACTGTTGCAAAATTTCTATTTGTAAAAACATTATTACAAGGAAGGGACTCCTTGCCACCCACTCAGCTCCCAGAAGCCAAGGGAACAAACTCAAAGATATTGTTTTTCTAATTTTACACTGATACTCTTTGCCCCTAAAAAAATGTTCCAGGTCTAGTGTGCATTTTAAAGGGATTTATAAAGAATTAGCTCAAGCAATGCCAAGAGCTAACTTCAAGCTTATATTAATTTTTTAAAACACGGCATATAGGACAAATAATTCACTAACTACTTTTTTTTTCCTCCCTTCCCAACTTTCATGTTTAAAATGCTCTGTCTTTTCTTTAGGACAGAAACATTCAAGGGCTGTGGAGTAATCTCATTTCCACAGCTTTTAACACATATCATCCCATACTATGGAATTCTGATGTTAGAAATATGAACAATCAACCAAAAAACCTCAGTCAACTTGATTTGAAGCAGGAACATGTTTTTTTTTCTTTCTGCCCTCTAGCTAATGATGAATTATTATATTAAAAATATATATTCTGACTTCAAAGAAAAGCTAGGTTGTTATAAAACGCAGGCGTTCAGAATTAAGTTTGAAAAGATTTGACCTTTTGCACACAAAAACTAACACCTACATGAATGAAGTACTGTAGTAAGTGATGATATATGATGGATCATTTAAATGTGTGTATGGAACCATGCACATTTCTTAAGGCAGGGGCAGATGGTGGTTACAGCACATCCAACATTTTCCAATTACTTTGTTTTTTCAAAATATATCCAAGCCCATAAAAATATTAGCAGAATCCTTGTACTTTCATAGAAGTAATAGTTTTCAAATATAAAACTTTAAAATATATTCCAGTTCAAATTTAAGTTCAAAAAGTATCTTCAGACAATTCCCTTCTCCTCCTCTTCCACAGTTTACTAAGTTGCAAAGGAAGAGAAAACTGTGAGGTGCTAGACCCAGACTTTTTTCCTAACACGTTAACTAGAAATTTATCCCGCCTTCTTAAACAGGAGATAGGAACTAAATACAAAGAGCTGATCCAGCCTGATCTGCTTTGAAGACAGGGCTGGTCAGATGCAGGGTTTAGCTGTGTCCATACTCCAACAAAAAGGCAAGTAATCTGAGACTGAAGATAACATGAAATCTTCTACCTGCACAAAGAGATTAAAAGCAAAATGGGGAAAACAAACACAACACTATTAACACTTTTATATAATGAAACTAATATTTCTTCCAATCTTTATCCAGTTAGATAAAACTCTAGGACAAGATTTCAACAAAACGTACATTGGGTTGACAATGGAGCACAAACATTTTCAAAACAAAAATCAAATAAGGAATATGTTGGAATTGGACCCCAGTGTGAAGGGAAACAAAAGTTCACAAACACAGCTCCCTTCCAAGTTAGGCTGTAAACCAGGAACACATGGAGAGAAGAAAAGGCTGTTTGTACTGTTCCAGGAAGCTGGACCAAGGATTATTCCATAATTGCATTAAGCAAATACAGTATAATATCCTACATAGTGAAAAGTTCAGAGGCATCATAGGCTAAGTGACTGACTGATCACAATATGCCGAAGTCCTGTAAGCCATTAATTGCTTAATCACTACAGTTACAAGTGTTTTACACCAATAATGTTGTGCTCTATAGCAAGGTAATGGGGAAATAGTATTCTGAGACATTTTCACTTTAAGTACAATTTTTTTATATGTTCATTTTCAGTTTAAGGTCCCATCATGCCTATGTTGCGGATGCTCATGAGTTGGTGAGTTGTACAAAATAAAGTTCTGAAGCAAAGATAAAAAATAGTCTTTAAAAACTGTTCCTGATCTGACAGAGCTGAGACTCACAATGTTGTTTCAAGATGAATCTAAGTTACTACACTAAGCAATTTCTATACTGTAGGCATTACTTACACCTTCCAAAAATCACATTATTACTATCCTTAATGACAAGAAAACTCAGGCAATGCCTTTCTGTGGGTTATCAATTCAGCAGGAACTGCTGGACACAGTCATCGAGACCCTGAAGACAGACAGAGGAGAACTTGTTTCTGCTTCCAGCACTGCAAAATACTTCCTCAGTGACTATAACAGAAGACCAAAGCCAATAACGCATCTCCCAAGAAGTTTGGCCTGTGTATATCCAGGACAAGAACTGCTACTGTACCTTTACACAGATCTAACTGCCTCCCGGCTGTGGGGAAGAGGGGACGAAGTACTGTACTACTACAATTATGCTGATTTAAGTGAAGCAGATCTCTAGGGTAGATACAGCTTGACCTAAAGCTCCAGTTGCTTTCAGAGACCAACCATGAAGACAAACCTGCTGCATAGTACACACAATTTCCTTGTCTGCCTGTCTCACAGAGACACACTGTCCAGGCTAATAAGCTTTCTACCATCCAAAAAAGATACCAAAAAAAGTCCACCTATAGGTTAATGGTTCTGTGTCCACCTTAGCCTAGAAAGCTATGCAAGCATCATAAATTAGCATAATCCTATTGTTTTGAATGGGATCTACTGACTTGCATCAGCTGAATAGCCAGTTCTCTAAGGAAGGAAGGAAAGATTTGTTTCCAAAAGTGCTAAGGACCAATCACCCAGCATCCCTGACAGCCAGGACACACTCCCTGGCTGTTCATCTGGGCCCAGCTTTGGGAGGTTCAAGATTCAGCATTACTTCCCACACTAGAAAGCTGTCGTCTTATCTTCTGTACCACTCGTCTCTCTATTTCATACTTGCAGAAACAAAGAGAACATCACTGGCTGGCTCCCAAAGGGGTCTCAGCCTTCCCAGCAGGAAGGATGGTGACTGGGATGAGAGAGCCCCCTTTATAGGGAGGGCAAAGATGGGGAAAAGTGTGTGTGTGGGGGTCTTAGAAGAACGGACAGGGATGGTAGGGACCACCCAGGAGATAAAGAAAACATGGCTTGAGGGGGAAGCTAGGGAAGCTCCTGAGTATGTACAGTAGCTAATTGTCAAATTTTAACCACTTAGCCTTTTAAATCTTTTTTCCTTTCCTTTACACACACACAGAGCAAAGGCATAGTTCACGTTTAGAAGTAACAGCTTGCAAAGGCATTTAAAACTAAAGCAGATTTTTAAATTTAGCACAGCCTTCTCAGTGTTTTCTAATCCTGGCTCAAAGGCTGAACTTTGTTAAAATTTGTTACAAACAAAAATGTTAAGAAGTTCCCAGACTTTGATGGGCTTTGCTAAATTTAAACCCATGGTGAAATCTTTATAGGAAATTACAGACTGAAAACGATATAGCCATAAGGAAAGACCACAGTGGAGCTTCTTGTATGTGTTTCTCTTTTGTAAAGCTCTGCAGTATTGGTGTCACAACACCTAGCTCCCTGTGCAAGCAGTAAGTTTCTCCCCTCTGGTGCTCTCTGGTCTAGGCTTTCCCCCGTGCAGTAATGCATTCCCAAACGTGACTCTACAGCAGCCCTGGAGAGGAGAGGGCAGCTGGAGCGCTGGGGCCAGCCTGGCTGCCTGAAAGCCACCTATTGTTCCCAGAGGCAAGCAGCCCTGCAAGGCACACTGGCTCCCTGTCTCCAGAGGGAACGCTTGCACAGGGCTTCTCTCCACCGCCCAATATTCTGGGGCACAGAAACACTGTAATTTGGTGTTAATTGGGTCAACTCCCTACTTTAATTAAAATGAAACTCCAGACTCTTCCCGTTATACCTCTAGTTACATTTTATTATTGTTTAGCTAAAACAAATGTATGCTGCTGGTGGTTCCTTCCCTTCACTGCACAAGTGCTCAAGAAATCTCCTCTTCTCCCTTCTTGCACACTATCAAGGCTCACTCTACCCATGGGTCCAGGGGCTCCATTTCAGTCCAGGCCCAGACACCCAAATCTTGCCTGAGCTGTGCTGTAGGCATACCTTGGCCCTGTCCTGTCCCCTGCTGTCCCAGCTCACTCACTGGTTCTTCTGGATGCTCTCCAGCCCCTTCTGTTGCTCTTGACTGGACCCCGGACCCAATTCATCACCTCACCTTGGCTGGAACTGTCAATAAGACCTTGTTACCCGCATCCAGATCTGCCCATCCAGCTCAGATGTTGCAGGACTGTGCCCTGATTGGGGAGGTACTGCCTGTGCTGGGGTCACCGTCAATGCACAGCCTGTCCTCCTCATGGTGCAGCTCCGCTCCTGCTGCTCCCTGGCACTAACAACCACTGTGATGTGACAGGGACCTTCTCCTCAGCACTCCCTGGCATCAGAGAAGCCACCAGTTAAGAGTCCTGGCATAGTTAATCTTTTAGCACCTGTAACTAGTGGCAATAATAGCAGCAAGAGCAGCAAGATCCATGAAGGGTCTGCCATCTAAAACAGGTATGGTGAACACATCAAAGACATGAAGCAACATTCATCTGGAAGCATGGAAGAGACCAGAATTAAAAAGGAACTGCTACTGGCAGAAGTAGGCTATGAGAGGACAGCATACGTGAAGTCTGATGAAGAAAATGGAGAGCGTCTCAAAATCAAGACTGTGCAGGAAACACAAAGAAGCTGCACCAAAAGACCTGAGATATGAGCAGGGAGCTTGAAGGCTAGAATAATGCTGGGGGCTCCTTTATAGACCAGGCCATGCATGAGGCAACCTAACATAAGCTGTCCTTTGGTAAGCTATGGAAGCATGTGTACACAACCAGGGTTGCAAGTTTCTCTGAGGCACAACGACTGCAGAGGAAAGGTACCAGGATCACTGGGTTTCTCCACACTGTGCAGGAGGATGGACCGCTGAAGAGCAAAACCTGTTACTTGCTAGCCATCTGACATATGTGTTACAGCCAGGGCTCGTCACGGTTCTGCTTTACCAAGGTGGCACAAACGTGCATTTACCACGTGCAACAAGGACAAGCCACAGAGGTAGCAGGACTGTGAAGCCTGCTGCTGAACTTCCCTCCAACCCTGGCTTTCATCAGACCTTCTTGGGGCCTTAACAAAGAATTGTTATACTCTTGGCTCACATTTTGCAGAAATAAGACCTTAATCTACCCCTCTTGCCCAGCTCCTTGTCTCCCTCTTTTCTGCCTACTTTGCAAGGTGGCATTCATTTATTCTAGGTAGAGGAGAGACTAGAAAGGATGCCACATCTCTAAGAAGATATATCAAGTAAATGAATACACAAGTCTATACATATATATGCATAAGACCATCCCATGCCTAGGAATACCCAGAGCATCACAACCGACTTCTACAGAAGTAGTGACTCACTACACATCTGTCACTACACCAGACTGAAGAGCATAGGGTAGCCCTGTGCTGCTCAGCAGATCTCTCCTGCCATCCCACAACCACTCGTCCAGGTCTATAAAATTTTAACACTGCATCTCATCAGAGCACGTATGCATACTCATTACTTGCACGCAACAAATTCAGAGAAACTGAAACCAATTATGACAATAAATGTTGGGTTAATCTTATTCAGGCAAATTATGTAATTTCAGTGTAAACAATCAGATACTATTATTTTATCCCCCCCTCCCCCCAAGAAATTGTATTTCTATGTCTGCAAAAGAGAGTGAGCGTAGCCATATACTGTGTCCCACAACCGAGCTGCAACAGTTTTTCTGTGCCCGTCACTTTTTTTAAAAGGGGTCATTCCATGTACACTGTTCAATTAAATTGCTGTATCTCTGGAACTGAAGTTGGAGTTTTACAAAGGCCATAAGGCAAGCAGCATGCAATTTAAGTGTATTTTACATAATTATATTCCAATATACTGAATTTAGATACATGAGCATTTCCGTATCTGTCCCTATCAGAGCCTCAGGAATCTTCAGCTAAACTATTATTTCAGTCAAGATGACTTTCAGGAATTTAATGTAAAACAGGCACTGAGCAAACTCAGTCACTGAGCATGCCACATATATATATTTTTTGACCATAAAAAGTGCAAAAGTTCACTCACTGTGTTAGTTTTATCCCACTCCCGATTAATGTTGAACATTTTAACAATTATGTTCTCTGCCGCTGTTAGAAATATACACACGCATGCTTTGTATTTTTTCAGAGGTGCTCTAGCATAGAGCTCGTCTTGTTTTCCACCAGCACAGATGCTATAAAATCATGCTTAATTCAGTTTACTTCTTTCCTCCCCTCCCCTCCCTTCTTCCCTTTTCCTTAGCCTTATCCTCCTCCATGTTCTTGGGTGGGCAGATTCATGGGGAGACTTGGTTTTTAGTATAGCCACCACCAGGCAGTTTGCTACTCTCCTGAAGCACATCTGGGCTTTATATCAGGCCTTTAATTAATCCTCAGTGAAAGCCAAGCTATGACATTTTGACTGGGCAGGCTCCAGTTTTGGACAGGTCTTGATTTATTACGACTGAGTCTCAACCTACTTTGATTTATTTCGGCTTTGGGGAGGAGGGCAAGCACTGAACAGAAAAAGCACTGTTGGATGCAGAACATGTGATGCACGTAAAGGACCTCCAGAGTACTGTGGCCCAAATGACAAACAGCTCAGACAATTTGCAATAAAAATAAAATAAAAAAAGCCCAAGTGATGAAAAGATTTTGGTGAAAGAAATCACTTAAAGAAACAACAACCACCACCACCAAAAAAAGCAACAACAAATAATAAAAGGCTTAGTGAACTAGGATCAAACTATTTGGCAGAAAGTGCCAACGAAGGAAGCCCGTGCCTTATCTCTAAGTAAACAATAAATCCCTGGTCACTCATTACTCTTAATCATGCCTCTCATCTGCATTCAGCTAAATACAGAGAGGCAGGACCAATGCTTTCCTGATGAGTCGCTTTCAAAGAAAAGGATGTTCTGCTATTGTCTGCCAGCTCGCCTTGGGTGGATGTCCCTTTGCAGGTCTGCCTCTCTAACCATACCATGCACAGCGTGCGATGTGCCAAGTCTTCTGGACAGTGAGAACAGTTTGGCTCTGGTTGCCTTTGTTCATCTAAATAAAGCAACAAACGTCACAATAATAGGAGCCACTGAATAACAAATCCAATCTGCTCAAGGTATAAAGCGTTATTGTTTCTATGGATAGGCTTACTCTCTTTCTTAGGCCCTTTTCTTGTTCTAATTCAAATTCTGTTGGACAGATGACTTGGCAAGTTTATTCTGAATACTACTGTGGCTACTTCCAGTTCATTCCTGTTGCGTGTACATGCAAAGAAACTCAGTATCTTGAAAATTCTAATGAAAGCAAGTAATTTTGTTTTCCTTTAAGTGTTTTTTGTTAAAAATTCAAATACCCTCATTTCTCCCTCCCTTGTACTTCCTTTTCACAAACTGAAATTCAGTTTTTATTGTTGTTTTTTTCCCTCCTCTAACTATGGGAACTAGAGGATTTATGGCTCTATCAAAAGAGAAGAAAGAGTGACGTTCCAGCAACAGAAAAGCAAAAAAGTTTTACTCTAAACCAACTGGCAGTTTTTATTTGTTGACACCTATCAGGCTCCGGTGCCTAGTGAACCTCTAGCAGAAAGGATGTTTTTGTTAAAGTCTTGGCACCTGCTGCTATTAAAATTTCAGTAACACCTCAGATGCTACCTCAACAGTCCCCACACAAAGCCTTGGGAGGACAAATCTTTGCACTCCTGTTATTTGCTGTAACAGAAGACAGAAGGACCAGCAACCCATATAGGCACATGCAGGCTTGCTCCAAGGCATCTCTAAGTGTTATAAAGCAGAAGAGGACACAAATCAGATATGAAAATATTATGTGGGTCATCTTTAAAAACATTAAAACCAAATGATGGAAGACATTAATAAAAAGACATCTATGTGTTAATTTTTAAGTTTCAGGGTGAAGTCTGGAAGAAGGGTCTACTGTACTTGGTTGATCAGATGCCTGTGTAAGCTAAGGCCACAGCCCGGCTGTGCACTTTGCCACCAAGCAGGTAAGCAGTAGGATTCAAATGACCATCTAGCTTAAGATGACTTGGCTTTTCTACTAACTGAGAAGCAACTACATGGCTGTTCTCAGTCTAATCTGTGTCACATTGACTAATTTTACCATCTGTAAAAAACATGCATTTATTACAGCAGTTGTAGGCTGGTAGGCCTATTTGTGCTGGTAGGCTACACAGGGAACCTGTGGTTGCTGTCTTGGTCCCTAGCTGGGTGAGCAGGCTGAGTTGGCTCTCTGTGGCCAATACAAAATTACTAATTCTGCAGAAATGCAGAATACTCATATGCCAGTAAATGGGATTCTATGGAGCCAGTCTCTTTTAGTTTCAAGAGTAGAACTCAAATTAGTGTTAAGGACAATTCTCAAGTCAAACTGTTCTACTGCACACATCCTTCCCTCTTCACTCTGTAAGAAAACAAATCGTCAACACCTAACGGAAACGTTTGCTATTTTCTATGCATGTTTTTGTTTTGTGCCCCACTCAAGTTGGAGAATTGCAGGCTCCTTTCACAGGCAGAATCAAGCACAGTGGCAGCTGGTGGCTCACTTTGGCCCAAGAGCAGGTGATGAGAACACAGCATTCCCCCATCAACTAGGGTCTTAAACCTCATCTTGTATTGCCCCCAGGTCCCCCCATAGGAGCATGCAGCATATCACCATCAGCTGTGCTCCTCCTGAGTATCAATTCGCTTTTCTCTGCCAGACAGTTCTCCTTCTAGCTGCTGCAGAGCTGGTTCTGGGTGAGATTCCAGATGCTAGCTTTCATCCTAAGCCCGAACACCACCATTTTATTCTTGTTTACAGGCAGTTTTATTTTCTAGCTTTTATCTGCCTTCATGAAATATAAAAGTTTGTGTGATTTTTCCTTCCAAGTGCAATAACACTGTAAGCTCCAGTAGTACTTTCTAATACCAACACAGCCAGAATTTGCAGTGACAAGTTAGTAGGCTGTTTCAGTGAAAGAGACTTTATATGAACCAGCATCCCAGTGAAACCCCATATCTAGGCAAAAAGGATCACTTTAAGGTACTACTAATAAAACTATCAGCTTAGTTAGAAGTCAACTGTTTTACAAGCAACTCCAGAACATAAACAACTGCTCAGATAGTATTTTCAGAATTTGGATTATTTTTTTTCCCCCTAACTTGAAATATTTATGACACATTGTATTTAAATGATCAGACTGCTACAAATCAGTGCAACTAAATGCCTATCATTAGCATGCAATTTCATTACACAATTTGTTTACAAACCTCATATGAATAAATTAAACCAAGGGAACTGAGGCTTGTTTTAATTTACCGCATAGTGTATTTTAAAGGTAAATGTCAAAAGTGCATGCTTCTGCTATTATTTAACACGATTTTCTGTAATCACTCCAAAATGAATGTGGTAACAGTGATGATTCATTTACTTTCATTTTGGATGGACTTTTTACTCAAACTTGTTCTTTTGCCAGCTACACTTTTACACATGTGCCTGTTGGTTTTACACTGCCCTTCTTTAGATGTGACCTTATGAAAATCAGCAACAAAAAACCTTCTTTGAGGAAAGTCTAATTTACTTAATTACAAGGAGTGGGCAGTTGTGCACCAACTTCATCATTCTGTCATACTTGAGGCTGAAAATTGGCACAGAGTGGGCCAGGTGAAAACTCTTTATTACGCTTCCTGTTTATATTGGTAACACGTTAAATGGAATTTTAATGTCTCCTGAGGTCACTTTTAGAGCCAAATTGTGTCTGTCCCTATCACAGGTGTACTGAGTAACTCTGTGCAGGCACAGAGCCTCTTTCTCTTCTGCCGGCCTCCACCTCCCCATGCATAAATGTAAGACGCAATGGATGAAGTCAAGTCCCACCGAAGTCAATAATTGTATTATTAGAACAAGATTTCACTCCAAACCAATTCCTGCAGTTGGTTTGCAGCATGCTCAGTCCTCAGGCTTGCCAGGAGGGCAGGGAGGGAACGCACAGCCTTACAGCCCTCCTGGGGCTTGCGCACTTCACTCGTGTGCTCTCACCCTTTATTGCTATCTGGATCAAATAGAGTCTTTTCTAAAATGGTTTCTTAGCACCCTTTTGTAAGACTCCATTAAAATGCTGTACATTATATGAAGTGTTACGTTAAGTGTGCTCAGACCATAAGAACTTGCACAAACCTCGAACCAACACCAGTTCTAAATTGTTACTCACCTGCTCTTGAACTACTTTAAAAAGAAAAAAAATTCTCCTAGAAATGAGGCACCAGGTAGTAGTTAGCCTAGAAAAGCTCCTTGGAAGGCAAACTCCTTTGGGCTCCACCTTGGCATTCCTGGAAAGCAGAGCACAGCCGGGCCCCGCTCCACAGCAGGCTCCTCCTTGCAAACCAGTATCATTTCTGCTAACAGTACTACCGATGCAGAAAGCCGCATTCCAGCAGTGCATGCCACGGGAGTCACTGGAAAAGGTTTATGAGGTATTATGGGCTGAAATAAAACATCAAATAAACGTATACATGGAACATGCACAAATAGGAGCAGGGGTGATTCCCCGGCTGCAGCCTGAAAACGGCACTTAAAATACAACCTTCTCTCAGCACGGGGGTTCGAGAGCAACTCTGCCAGCTGCCAGGAGATTATGGTGGTAAGAGGCACAGTGCCCAGCAGCAGCCAAACGCCTCTTGGGCTTTCCCTCGTCGGGAGATGGATCTATCGTGTCTTGGTCTGTCACGTAGCCTACAGACCATCCTAACTCATGCCTCCTGACACCTTTCCAATAACCCGAGATCCACTTGTAATCTGGGAGATGAACAGTTTTAAACCGGCAGTATTTTTAATATATATCTACCTCGGATATCAGTAATAATACCGGCAATAAAATGAAAAGGGTATACTTAATATATTTTTCCCTTGTCAATTATTTCCCCTTTAAAATGAATATGATATATTAAAAACCTGATGCTTGTTGAATTTAAAACACCTCAGAGGAAGAGAGAAATTCCCACCAGATATGGAAAAGTAGGGTTTGTCTGGAAATAAATGCAGCATAATAAATTAATGGTGAGGGGGAAAACTTCCCTGTATTGCATAAGGAAAAATTACTGCATTAGCAACACAAAGCATTACTCTTTCTTGTAAAATAAGGCACAGTGCAGCAAGATTGTATGATTTGTACCAACTTTTCATTATGTCAAAAGCAACATGTGTGCCTGGTATTATAGCATTAGGGTTGCCTTGATAAACTGTAACTGTGTAGGATAACATCTCACTTGATAGAGGTTAAGGCAGAAGTAGGAGTTAATGCTCTCCTAATGCAATTTACTGCTCCTTAAAGAAATCTGTAAAGTGCATTTGGAAGAAAGAAAATCTCTTTCGACATTAAAAAAAAAAAATCAAACCCATTTGCAGATCAAGAAATAACAACACACAATTTGCACTAGAAAGATCAGCTTCTAAGAAGTACAAAGCTTGTTATTAAGAGTAAAGTTAGAGAGTAAACATATTTTCATAATGGTGCCTGTTCTTGTAATAGAAAAACAAAATGAATGTAAGTAACATCGGTGCAATAAGAAGTCAGCTCAACACCCAACACTCCGATGGACCCAGCAGTTCAGGCAACAGCTCACAGCGGGGGCTTCTAGCTGGAGGTCACATTTTTTTGAGGTTTCAGATGGTTGAGTTTGCCCCGATTTTCTAATGCTATTGAACTAGAGACACTAGGCTAGGCAAAATGTGCCTAGACTGCATTCAACTCTAGAAAAAAACCCTAATAATTTGTCCTTACAGATAGACAATATTTTATATTAATAGTTAGGGATCCCCTAATTTTGCTTCCTCAAATCCAATGCCAGAGATCCTTTAATCCCACTGCACAACAGAAAATGTAGAAAGCAGATACATTGGCCTACTCACTTAAGAAACACCACCAAAATCTTTATTTCACTAGAAGCAATGAAATGGCCCCCAAAGTTGTTAGCACCAGGAGTTGCCCTGTGCATCAGCAGGGCATGCGGAGAAGGACAGCTGCTGGGCTCCCCTGCACCAGTCGGCCTCGACCTGCACGGAGGAGGAAGCACTGGGAGGGTTTGAGGGAACTGCCGGCTGTTTTGCACAGCCCTCATGTAAGCAGCAGGCATGGGACAATGTCAGGGATCCACTGTTTACTTCATTCTCCACTTCCATGGCTGCAGGCAAATCCAGCCCAGCCATGCAGCTGAGCTGACTGGGGACAGGGGATAAGAAAATGCCAGCGTCACTCACCTACCCTGCAAATAACACTCCTCATACTCCTGAGGAAACAAACAATTGCTCTTGCTGCAGAAATCGCAGGGATTTTGAGAGGAAGAGAGAGAGGAGTCAAGCACATGACAGCAATAAGCTTTCTTCACATACTTAACCTGGTAACCAAGTCAACCGTCCCCAGGGGAAGCTTAATGTCGGCCAAAGAAGGCCAACTGGAAAGTTCAGCTGCTCTATCTTTGGACCATTAATGTTGGTTGTTAGGTCAAGGCTTCATCCAAAAACACCTACAGCTAAAATTCAAGTATTTCTGCTAAAACTAAAAGTGGCATATTAAGTGCACCCTGTGGGTTTGGGGAATGTTTCCC
This sequence comes from Haliaeetus albicilla, assembly GCF_947461875.1. NCBI lineage: Eukaryota > Metazoa > Chordata > Aves > Accipitriformes > Accipitridae > Haliaeetus > Haliaeetus albicilla. The sequence continues at coordinate 13,476,622 of NC_091503.1, read as the reverse complement.
ACTCAAACTAACAAAAAAATTGTACTTTTTTTCCGTACCCAGATCAGGAAAGAACAGTCACTCTGCTGATAACCAGTCTTCTTAATAATGCACAGAATATTAACAGCTAGAGTACAATAAAAGTGAGCCCTGACATTTTAATTTATCCTCTGAAATATTTCTTCTTTCACTGGAATGACCTGAAATTGTTGGAGGGCTAAAAACTTTGGTTCTGGGAATGCACTGCCCATGATGTTTTACTGGCTTCATTTCAAATGAAAACAATTACTGTATAGTGAGGATGTTACCACACAGACATAACAACACCATTAACTATTTTTGACTTCCAGTGTAAATTGAACCATTATGGGGTTTTAAAAATGTCCTCATTAAATTTTAATGATCTGTTTTAAGGGATTTTTTTCCCTTATTAAAATTAAAACCAACTATGCTTTACAGCTTTCTCAGAATGTGGTGCATTAATCTAAGATTCAAATAAATCTGTAAATCACAGATTAGTTAATAAAGAGAAACTATCTGGGTTATTACAGGTGGGGCTGGTAGCAGTACCTGTTATTAATGTTGCCTAATATTTACCAATAAAAGATGCTGCTTCCCGTTCTTTAAAATGTTGCCAAATACCATCTGACTGAATAAAAAAATTCTGAGTTCAAAGGTAGACACACCTGGTTGTTTTGTGGTTCTCTCCCCCTCCTCCCATGATAGGAAAAAGAGCAAAGAAAAGAAGGAAAAATGTCAATTGAAGTGATTCAGCTGATTAAAGAATACTTTTCATTTGCATTAACTCCCCCATAAACCTCAATAATTTTTTTTCCATGAACTCAGGGCTGCCTTGTTGTACAGTAAGTACTTGAAATTTTGCATGCTGAGGGCTAGAGAATGTTTATGAGAACATTTCCATCAAATTTGCCCTGAACTTGCCCAATTCATAAACTTTGTGTGGACTAAAATGGAAAAAAAAAAATTTAAAAAAAATGACAGTTTACATACACTCAAGAGGGACTTGTGAGACCTTTGCTGTTAAATTTTGTGAAGACTCACTTTATGGTGAACACGCTCCACCCCGTGATGGGGCAGTGGTTTCCCTCCGGGCACAGCTGCAGCCTCGAGCAGGCTGGCTGGTGTACTCACTCCCTGGGTCCAGGCAATCCCGTCTCCCCCGTGAGATTCATCTCTTTCCCACAGTCTCATCTGCAGTTGCCCAAAGTTAAAACCACCACAAGACTGACTGGAAGGTGGAACAGACCTTTTTAAAAACAGTCTGGTTTGCTTTCACCCTTCTGTTATATCACCACCTGCTAATGAGTAAACATTGTCCTGCAGCATGCACTGACGGAGATTGCAATGATGGTATATATACACTGCATTATATAGTCTCCCTGCTGGCATCCGTATGTTTACTTCTGATTCTATCACAAGTATAAGCATAGCTCCTAAACATGGACCCTGTCATAATTTTACTTGTTTTTCCACACATCGCCAGACAGAGCAGAAAACTAAAATAACGGGAACACAGCACGCTTTTAAGTTACTTCTAGAAAGTGCCTTAATTTGGTATTCTACAAGAAGAACATGCTACAAAAGCAGAATTTGCCAGGAGGACTCTTGTAGTTGTGTTATTTGAAGAGAAACTGCATTCAAGCTACAATGGCACAATAAGTCAGTCTCCGAAATATGACAACAATACATAATTTATCAATCCGGAAACCTAATACTTGAAAGAAGCCTTAGTCTAACCTTTCCATCACTCCAATTGAATTGTAAGACCACCGCTGTAACAAGACGACTTAGAAAACCACCGGGGTGGCCTTGATAATAATACACATATCATTGTTGAGGCACAGGAAACTAAACCAGATGGTTTTGCTGAGGAAAGCACTTTTTTGGCTTTGTAAAGCCTAAAAACACTAATAGGTCAAACACAAAAGTGGTGAAAAAGTAAGCTAAAGGAAAATTTATGTAAATAAGAAAAAATCTTTTTACAATTATATTCCCCTCACATAAAAAATGGCTGCAGGAAAATAAAAAGGGGGAAACGGTGCTGTAGTTCTGAAATAGATCAGGATAGTTTTCTGAAAGGAAAAGGTCTAACAGCAACACTTACAGTAGGTACTGCTGCTGGAAATCGATACCATATGATGTGCATTAGACAGAACACCTACATATTGTAATTAAAACCCTTTCCTCATTTTTATGTTTTAAATATGGAGACCATTCATGTCTACTGTAATAAACTACTTTCTTGTTCAATCTCTTATTAGCAATCATACCAAACTTAAAGAGAAAATAGCACACACATGCACCTCTTAGAATACATGAAATCGAAAAGAATTTCCACAAAATCATCCATATTTGAATTTTCTCACTTACGCTGCAGTTATTTAGAAGCACATTATTTACAGACTTCAGCATTTCAAAAACAATGAAAGACTTCATTTTGTTTTGTTTTTCTTTAATGCAGACATCATCTACGTGAGTAAAATTAAGATGATGGTGTGTTATTCTGCTGGGAATTGCAACTATTTCTAATAGTCAAGAAGCCTAATCTAAACTACATGCTCTGAAAGAAACATATTATAAGCTCTTTTATTGTGCAGCCTTATTTACCAAAATGTAAGCTTTTATTTAGCATTAAAAAGGAAAACTTTTACTATCACAGTTGTTCTAAAATATGTTCTCTATTCATAAAGGAAGGTTTGCCCATATTTTCAAAATCTGAAAGAAGAAGTTTGAGAATTATGCCTACATTTTGCTGGCATCAAATCATGTTCTAACTGAAAGAAAACATAATTATTTAAATATCAACTTTTTTCTGCTTGCATGGGACAATGGAGAAGAAATGTACACTGAGGAGAGCTTCACTATTATGCTTATTGTTTGTCACAGTTCATTTTGGTACTGCTCAGAAATAGCCTTGCAGAAAACGTTCAAAGTCTGACGCCCAAGTTCTTAACTAAAATCAGAGAGTTAAAAGAGTAGTTTCTGAAGCCAGAAGTCAAGTGGTACCACAGCCGCCTTACTGAGCCCAGGAAGCCTGATGGAGCCTATCTGGACAGCAATAAAGAAAAAGAAATGACAATGCAGTCTCACGAGATCCTATTTTGATTCTGCATGAGAGAGATGCTGGGGAGACGTCTGTTTTGTGGCCAGTGATGCCATCTACCACCTCATATCAAGACTTGAACTCTTTTGTAGGGTTGGAACATTTCCATTGAGGTGCAACATGTGCAAATAATTTAGTAAAACAATGGCATCATGAATTGACCCTGGCAACCCACCTATCTAAGTCTTTTCCCTATAGACTCAGCCAGAGGGAAGACAATCTTCTTTACTACTTCTTGTACCTGCTGTGCCAGCGCTCTCATTGTGTCACGAAGAAGTGGCTTTATTGCAAACACCCTTGCCCTTGGGTCAGTGCTGGGTGAACTTCACAAAGCGATTTGGCATCTTTCATTTAAGACCAGTTATCTGTGCTGTGGCCGCTTACATTGGCTGTACTATATCCTGAGAACTGGACCATTATTTGCATGGATGATTGAACATACTATCATAGTCAAATGTGACTTCCTATATCCTGAACACAACATACCTCCACATGTCCAAAGTATTTACATGAGGAAATCAAAGAATAATCTCCCTTTGGCATACTTCCTTTGGGAAGATGTTGCTTTCTCAAAAAGCATTTCAGCATGAGGCTTAGTTCTACATCTTATAAAAAGGACAACAGATTTTTAAACTATTAGAAAGGAAGTAAGGTGGAATAGTCATTGTCTCTGATACACATGCTTCTAGAAAAGATATTGCTTCAGCAAGCAACTGTCAAGAGTTTTATGAATGTTCAGCAGTTGTTCCACAGGAGCACAGTCTATCAAACTTTTCTCCTAAAGGTTCATACAAGCCCTGCTGCTCTCACAATTACTTCACCTCGATGGCAGCAGTAAGATAATCAGTTCAGTGGATCATCACATCAATCAGAGCAGATTGGATATAATTTTAAGATCAATTTGGCTTAATAGAGCCATTAATTATCCCAGCTCAAGCAAGCTGATGGAAAGAAAAAGTTCTCATTTGGAAATACACAAAACACACTTGAGTACGTGGATGCCTCAAAAATCTTTACCCTCATACTCGAAGAAGTCCAGTATTGAGGGTTTAAAATTATTACCTAACTTTTATTAGAAGTGATTAACTTTGAGCATAAAAACTAAGCAGTAAAAAGGGAAAAACATTTTTCACTTCAGTCCATAACAAAAGGGTAATCCTAATTTAAAAGCAGGTCTTTTAAGTTCATGGGCCAATCTCATACCTATGTGAGATATTGGTAGTTACACAGACAGATATGACTGACTTTTGTTTTATAACCAACAATCCTCAACAAATCAAAACTCTCACAAGCAAGTATTCTGCAGGGCTGATGAAAGGATGTGTCACAAAAAACTCAAAGCCTCATCAGACTAAGGTAAAACATATCTCAAAAGACAACACATCCTTAACACTACAAGAAAACAACAAAACAGAACTAGAAATGCCTTGGCCAACAGTCTTGCTGGCTGAATCCTTTTCTTATGCACAAAAGTAAAGTAAACTTTTAAATAATTCTGTCTGGCAAGAGTTTTTATATTTAAATGCACACACAAACGTACAAGAAGGGATTTCCCACAACAGAAATGGTAGCAGCTGTCTCCAAGAGTCAGTCTTTACCTATTAGAAGGGTGAATAGAAGAATCATGAATAAAAGACCAGGTGATGCTGACTGGAGATTTAAATGCAGAAGGCACCACTGTAGATTAGATTTTACTATCTCAATTTCAACATGCACCAAATGGTTTAAGACAATAAAAATGTGCATTTTCTTGTGTATTTTAATCACAAAGTAAAGTATGAATGAGCACCAGTTCCAATTAAAGAAAAAAAAAGGAAAGTCTCTCTTTAAACAGTTTCTTATGTGCTTGGTCCTTATGCTCACTATATTACTTATTTATAAACTGTTCATTTTTCTTTGTTGGTTTTTTTTTACATTATTTAAATATAATGGAAGATAATTGCCATACATTTAGAATATCAAATGGTCCCTGATTTCACCATGAATTTGGGCACATGCATAATTTTAAGCATTTGACTAGACCTGTAATTAATTGAATTGGAGCCAATTATGACCCAATTATGAGTCCTCCGTAATTATTGCTTGAAATACTGGTGGATTTCTATTGAAGACAAAAGAAAATCTTTCTGATCTCTACAAATACTTAAAGACTATTTAAACTGTTACCTTTGACTTGTTTTTTTACTTTTGTAAGATATACAGTGACAGGCTTTTCCACAGCATTCATCAGTGCAGTATTTCTGCTCTCTGCAGAACACTAAGGTGTGAACACTGCAATCGCAGAAGGCAACCTGAGCATCAGCAGGTGATAAAGAGGAAATTGAAGGAAAGGAAGAAAAAGCTTCAGCTGTTAAACTCTAATATGAACTTGCTCTTTTTTGCAGAGCCTCTTTCCAACATGACTATGTTCTATTTGTTGGCTTTCCCTTTACGTCTTTACAAATAAATGTGTCTAGTACAACCCGAACAACAACATTTTAAGGTTTCAGTTGCAGATATAACTTCACAACTTCATTTATAGTATTTAGCATGTAGGAAATTAAAAAACACAACCAACTAGTGATGGATTGATGGACAATTTTTTAATGGTCCAAGTTAAATGTTTCTGAGAATCTATATTTATTTGAAGTAAGACTCTTGGGTGAGTGTCTGAGGGAATTTGTATGATGCCTTGTGTTTTATAAATGGCATAGAAATGAATCAGACTGTTAAGTCTTGGTATTGTACCAATATTTGAAAATACCTAGCAGATGGTTTACTAGAACTTTCTACAACGAATAAAAGGTATAAGTTAACCTCACAAAACAAATTAGCACACAGAATATTCATATATCAACAGCACTGATATATTGTTCTTTCTCTTCCAACTCAGTGTCATTGACCGTCATCTCTAATACCATCCCATGAGACTTGTGCTGGATCACAGTATAGTAAAAACGGAGAAAGGGGGAGTAAGAGGCAGCAGCAATTTCTGCAAAAATGTTAAGAGTTATTAATATAATTTTAGGATAAAACTAATACTCCCTCCCCCCCTCCCCCCCAAATTTTCAATGGCTACTTCTATTTTGTTCTCTTCAAACACTGAATGGAAGCCTTTCTTTCTAGTGAGTGAGACTTCCCATTTTTCATTCACAAGCACAATGCTGCTGTACCTGATTTTCAGTTCCTGCAGGTGGCAGTTCAGGCCCCAACTCAAAAACCTAATCAAACACACATTCCAACTCTTCTCCCCTGACATGAACCTATGTTTAAGCATCAAACTTCTGAATCATCTGCTACAAAAGCTGACCTCAACCCACAGCTAGCACCGAGCATGCTGGCAGCCCTTCCCCTGGTGGGCATCTACATGCTTCAGTGCAGGCATGTGCTTCCATGCTTTACATTATACAGAAGCATTTGCCCAAAATCACAGTGGCAGTCAGATGAATGCATGTGATCAAAGCTAAAGTCCTGACTTCTGCTTTGTAACTGACAGACGTTCTCCACTCCAATTCATACAGGATACGATCTCTCCACGAAGTCGATGGGAGTTTGGTCATCAACTTTCATGAGATCAGGAATTGACCCATAATGTTTTATAAAACAACAAAAAGGAACGTATTTATGGTTTTATTATTATCCCTAATAAGGAAATAAGGAGAAAGAAAACACAGTACATGCTCTAGTCTATATGCACATGTGTTACTTGTATTAATATTGATGGGATTTAAAAGTACATATGGAGAGGATAAGATACATCCCTATGTGTTCAGCCATATGCTTAAGGAAGCTCCCCAAATGCTTGTAAATACGATCATGCTTTCTAACATACTATGTATTTATTTGAACAACGTTAAATCTCTAAACCCTACTTTCCAGTCCATTAAAGCCTCAAATAATTGTTTACTTCCAGTTTAAAGTTACTCTCTTTTTTAGCCATTAGAATACTGCCTGTAACCACATTTCCACAATATTCAGGGAATTAGAGAATTGATAATAACTCTCCCATTATCCAAAGGGATACCTCTCTGGGAAGAGAAATACTCAAGATGAACTATATTTTAGTGAGGAATTCTTTCCAGAAGGTTTTGGGACAGGCCCAAAATGTGTAGCTGAAAGGTCTGGAATGCTACTTACACAACAAACATGTGTTCATGCTGTAGACCTCGGACAACTATATTCCTTCTGGAGGCCAAAGGCCTTGAAAGCTAGTCATTCTTCTGGATAGACTTGTTCTCATTTCCTTCTTTTTTTTTTTTTTTTTTTTTTTTTTCCCCTTTTGAACGCAGGACAAGTGTCTGACCCACTAGGCACAAGAGGGTTATTCTGGATTTCCCTTGTGGAAGAAGACATCAGAATTCATCCCATGATTTATGATCTGGTGCAAGTCATTTTGGAATAAAATAGCCAAAGTATTTATGGAATATCCAATGCCTGTCAGCAAATTATGCTCATTATGTTCATGCAACTGATCATTTTATTTGGTTTATCTTTTACTTCCTTCCAGTTGAGACTTGATAACTGACTTTATGAACACTCTTGACTATAGTTTTATCCATTAAAAAGATGATTGGGATGGTTTACTGGATTAACTTCTTCAACTACTGTTGGAGCCACAAATATAAAACAATACTCATGGAGGCATAGTCATGACATTCATAGTGCCCTTACCACCTTACATGCAAATGCAATGCAAAACTAAAAGCCAACTTTATTTATATCCAGCTGCCAAAAATCACCTTCTTTGCCTGCTTGATGTAACCCTTTGGATGCCAAGGCAATATGGCTGTTTACTTTTTTTAATATCATCCAGAACAAAAGTTTATATTGTGGTATTACAATTTTGTTTTCTTGCTGTTTCTTTTTGACTGTAAACAAGATTTGAGAGCTCAGCTTTTATTTTACCTTTTAAATCCCAGTTTACAATAAAAATCCCAAATCAGACTTCTTCCTACTGAAATACTTCTTACTTTGTGATATAGAAAAACAAAACAAACAGTCATCATCTTTTTAAACTACATCAATGAATGGTGAAGCCAAATCCGGTTTCCCAGCAAGGAATTATTAAAAGACAGAAATAGTCCAATGACCACAGGAAATCTTTAAGCACCAAAATGGGGACAAAGGTCTCCTGGGGAAATAACAATATTTCCTACATGGTCATTCACGTCTCCTTGTAATACAATACAGGGGTATTGTTTGTTTGTCTGCTTAAGTAGATGCACAGAATAAAATTAGAAACAAATCCTGACTATGAAAACATTTCAAACGCTAGATGCAGGCACATGCGTTGCAATACATGCCATCACAACTATGTTGTGATGCTTCTTTCTAATGTATAACCAGCTAGACCTTTGATCATTAATACATACACCATTCTTGCCTCATTGTAATAAAGGCCACCAACCTCCAGCAGGATCTTTGGCTTCAGGTCATACTGCATCTTGCTGCAATCTTAATATTGGTCATAAAATTTGTCAAAACAATAGGAGAAATACTCTAGAATAGATCCACTTTATAGTCAGCCCCCTCCCCCAAGGAATTTAGTCAAGGAATGTAAACCCAAAGATTTATTTTTATGCTCTGGTCATGCCTGGAGTAGACTGCTGTGTTGCTAAATTCCCTACTCTGAAATCAAGAGCAAGACAAAGTTAACAGGCCTCAATATGCAAAAACATCTTGAGATAGCCCTCCATGGACCATGGCCTGAAGTTACAGAAATAAGCATTATCCCCACCATGAAGACAATTCAGAAAAAGGCACGTGGCCCACAGCTTACCTCAACATAGTCCCTGGCATGGCCCCAGTCCCTCTTAGCATCCAGATTGCCCAGGCTGAAACAATCCAGCTGTCCGAGGTGAATCTTTGCTACCGATCGGCTAATTTTTCGAGTAACAAAGTTAGCCCCTGGAATAGAAATAAAAGGTAGTATCAGCACAGAGTCACAGTGTCAGATAACTGGCCACAAGAAACACCTTGTATAGCTCCGCGCATGGTGCTTTCAGTCTTCATTCACTCCCCTCACACCAGCTAGACCCGTGCCATATTTTATCGTTTGAGTAGGCTAAGAAGCTTCCAGTGCAAGTGTCACATTAGCTGCACTTTCACAGCAAAGATCTTTCTTTGTGGGACTTCTTAAGCATTCCTAATTTGCTGCCTCAGTATTCAGTCCAGGCATAAAGCCAAAGAAAATCATTTGGAATGTCAGTTCTTAAACACAAAATGCAAAAGGTTACATAAAGAAGAGAGACATCTTAGACCACCCTCAAGTTTTTTGTTGCCATTTCTTTTTTCTTTTTTATAATTTTTTTTAAGGAATGCATATATCTAAATAAATTAGTTCATCAATAAAAAAAAGGGACTATCCAAATACTACATATTCTCCAAAGGACTGTTCTGGTTAAATGCATTCTACTTTTCTAGTTATTTGGGATTCTTTGTCCCCCAGGTTCAGTGAGAACATGAAATTGTGATTTCAACTTTATCTGTTGAAGGCTGTACAGTATTTTATCATATTTCCATATTTTGTTCACTGTATTGCTTTGGAAAATTTGTGTACCCATTTCTGCTCCCTGTAGAGTTGCTTTAAATAATATTTGTTTCTAGTTATTTTCATATCTTGATTTTTAGATTATGACAGCTGTGTTTCTAAAATGTGGTTAATAGTCTCCTCAAAAGCAGAGGGATTTGAATTTAGACCATGAGTTCAGGCTAAACAAGCCCAATGGCATTTGCACACTAATGGGCCAAAAAATTAAAATTACATGCCTTTTTTAATAGCAAAAAAAAAAAAAAAAAAGATTGAGTGGTGACAGATGATACCTCATCCTGATGGAAAGCAGGAAAGTTGGTGAAAATTGTAAAATGCTCTTAGCAAATTTCAAAAGTCCTAAGTAGTGCAGATTGTACATTCAATGCATATATGCAGGTTTTTTCATTATGGAACTCTGCTCTTGAGATATGCATCTCAATATTTTCTGTTTCCTGTCAAACAAATGATGGGCTGCTGCAAAATTATTAAATAATGTTGAAGTAATTTTTCAGACTACTAATTTTTCCTATAAAGTCAAGAGCACTACAGTACCTTTTTGTGTCATTTGACTCTGCTAAAAGTAAAAAAAAAAAGCGCACCTATAAGAACCATGTGGAACGAAATAATTCAGACCTTACCACAGGAATAAGATTGAATTTTAATTTTTTGTCAACTGCTGAACTAATTGGAACTCCAGTTATTAGCCATTTAGAATATATCATTAGTTTATGCTTGTTTTTTAAAGGATGAAAATCATGTAATTTCCATGTACCCTGAAAAAGTGTTCATGTATAAAGGAAGCTTACAATATAGTGTGACTTGCAAAATTTTGGAAATAAAATATACTGGAGAGTTTTTTTATAGCAATGTTCCTCAAAAATTGGACAAATGAGTCAACTGCAGGATGAAAGCCCAAGCCCTTCTTCCAGACTGCACCCTGCATACTCACCAGGAGAAATATGATTATCCCAAAGATAAACCAGTGCAAACCACAGGACCGACACAGTGACTCTGCTATTGCCATTTCTGAAAGCAAAGTACTGTGGTTCCCCTGTTCCTGGCTGGACGGGTTTGCAGTGGGAGTGCAGTGCTGGCTTAACAGAAACCAGTGACAGAGTCTCTTTGGCTTAGTCAGACTGGCACTTCTCCAAAGACTGTTTCCATTTTTTACATTATCAAAGTGCTTTGAGATCTTCACACAGATTATTACTAAATGATTAAAAAATAGACTCAAATTATTACACAAACTTATTAGGATTTGCTCTGAAACTTCCTAACCTTCTGCACTGAAATAGTTTCAGTTAGCATTATTATTCAGTAAATAACAGTTGAGGGAGAAGCATTTTTTTTCTAGGATAAAGTATATGGCTTTATGTTCCAGACTCCAACTGAGTAATAAGCAAAAGTGGCCGCTTTCAACGCTACATTCCCATTTGCAGTAAAAGCAGTGAGAGTTCTACTCATCATCTACATTAAAGCAAGTTTTACTGTCAGCTTGCATGACTAATGAATGTCAGCTTTCATTTTGGAGCAACCACTTCCTCAGCACACACACAAAAAAGCGTATTAGGTTGTGTGTGTGAGAGATGGGACTTACGCTATCAACTTAACTTGAAATATATGAAAGATACTGCACAAGAAAAAGCAGATTCATCTAGCACAACACAGCAAATACTAGTAACTGCTGTCTTCTTGCAGAGTCACTGATAACTGGAGAGAAATGATCTTCAAAGATCTCCAAGCAAAAATCAGAATATACCTCAAAAGGCTGAAATGAAGAATTAAAGAGCACCACAATGAAAAACAAACCTTTATTTTCCAGAAATATTCCAGTAAGGGTTCAACAAAATAATACCAACCCTTTTCATGGAAGTGCCTCAGCATTAAAGTTGCGGAAGAAAACTATGCTGCTGTTCATTCTGAGAAATGCGAGTAGAATTTTTTTTATGCAACCAAGGACTGAATGGCAGATTTCAGAAGCATTTAAAAGATATGGTTCATAAACAATGTTTAAATACTGATTCTCTTCAAACAATATCTTAAAATATCCCATTACACTATATGTTTGATCCCATGCCATTAAATGCACATCATAACAAGAATTTAAGCTGATGCCCACTGGAGTCATACAAAATAGTTAAGGCTATGTCAGCATTTCCATTAAAAAGCCCTGTCCTAGGGGTTTGCAATCAGGCTATAAAATCTTGCTTTGGCCTGAAACTTGGCAGACGTAATGTCTCTTTCCTCAGGAATGATTCTATCTAAAAGGTCTATGTGGAGTGCTACAGATATCTTTGTATAACTGAATACAAAGTACCTTTTGAGACACAGAAGTGGTTAGCTTCCTTCTTCCTCAGGAGGTATTGAGGACTTGCTGATGTTGAACCTACAAGAGCACTTTCCTCTATAGAATGGCCAGTTAGTGCCAACAAGAGCGTCAATAGAGCTGCTGGTGTTAACCACTTCACCCTTTATGTTGATTTTCATGGGATCAGGATGTTGCAGCAGCTAAAATGCCACCAGCTACCACAGCTGAATAAGGCCTACTTTATTATGCTACTAACATTACTAATTCATGTGGAAACGTGTTGGTGGTAGCAACACAAACTAGCTTACATTGGTGGGGAAGAGAGATGTCGAAGTCCCACATTTGCCTTCTGGCTTTGTACTACTTCCTCAGTTCAGAAAGATTTTGTAAAACACACCTCACTCTCACACCTAGTACGAATGAACACGGAGTGATCAAAACTCTATTATATGGATGATGTATTTTGACTTATCTGAACACTTTCAAAATGTGTGAGGGTAGCACTGCTCTGGGAACTCACTATCCTACAGTAACCAAGAAGAGAGTCATTCTTGCTCCCTCAGTAGGGCCAAGCATGCTGGGCTAACTGCCTTGCATAGTTATCTATGCAGCAAAAACATCCAAACCATGATGGGCCACAGTATGCTCTGGTTTCTGTCTCTACTGACAGCACTGGAATTGCTGTACTGGCACAGCAGAGATGTGTCCAGACGTTGCAAAGGATGCTTTGGTGTGTCCGCACATTTCAGCAGTTACAAACAGCCTTGGTTGAGCAGTGCCTGACAAGTTTTTATATTTTAAAAGAGGCCTTAAACATGAATTTTCATTATATTAACAGCTCTTTCAGGAACCCTGGGCATTAGCTTAGATTTGTTTTCAAAACCCAAGCCGTCCCTCTGAGATCATTAGCATTCCAATAGGAACCATAAGGTCTGATTTACAAACCTAATTTATCCTAGATACTATTTTAAGCAAGGATTCCTCATCAAGCAGACCTGATCTGTAAAACATATAACTTGTCAGCAAGCCACTATAGGAACAATACTACAATAAAAAGAAATAGCAGAGGTATAATGCAATAGCTTCTGCTCTCCAGCCCAGGCCTGTCGCCCGCCGCACTGCCTGGCGCAGGGTGGAAAACAGGTCGCACAGCTCATCCCTCCGAGAAGGACGCTGCCTACATCTGGCAAAGATACAGTTTTGAAAGATGGACACACCTCTCGTTAACATGTATTTAAAACTACTGCTTTAGGAAGCACACTCTCAACACACCTACAGTTCCAAAGCTGGAAGCTCCGAGAAAAAAAATCTGGGTCTCTGCATTAATACCCCGTTCCTTTTATCAGCACTGGGGTTTCACCTTTTGTGTATCATCAGGAAACTGGCTGTTGAAGTAGGTGTTTTTCTCTGGAATCTGTGATTTATAAAAGGCAGCCAAATGGATGAAGCAGTTTTAAGAGCCATTGTTACAGTAACTATTTCTCTTCAAGAACCCTCATTTTCCAAGTTCTCAATGCTACATACAAAACTCAACAGGTGACAAAATTGCAGTCTTAGGAAGACTACTATCCCTGTATAACACTAGGTGTTTCATGCATAAGAAAATCCATCATTAATCCTAGTAATATCACAGAATAACAGTCAATCTGATAGCACTTAATAGCAATACTTATCTATCAGATGAGATGCAGTCCAAGCAGTCTATCAAGCTGCCATAACATCTTTTTTTCATTTTGCATAAAATATGAAAAAAAGGTTTCTGTCTTTAAAGATGCTGGCACAAGAAAAAGGGTGGGTTTTTTTTCTCCAAGTTTCTACAATTCTGGCATAGATTCTAGTGGAAGCCTAACATGTTCAAACACATTATGTACCCAGTGCTTCTACTAACCCAAAGGAACATATTTCTTTTAACATATATGTATTGTAAATGATACATTTAATGAGATCATTAAAATGTTTTGATTGCCTGAAAATCCACATTGCTCATAATTTCCAATCTGTGAGAAGATCTTCCACTTTTGTAACAAGCTGAAATTAAAAAACAAAGCAACATCCAGTTTTTCTAAGGGAAGAAGTCTGGAGCTTCCTTTAGCTTATACTGATGAAAAGCAATAACAATTATTCTGAAGTCAATAGAGTTATGTCAATGTAAACCAGATGAAAAATCAAGTTACAGATCTTTAAATTAACCTTCCATATTTTGGATTTGAATGGAATTTTCAACCGTACCCTGATCAAAACAACTGATACAGTACTGCATTTTGGTAAAACTAGTATAGCAGCTACTTAGTGTATATTAAACACACATGCATTTTAATTGTGAATCCACTCTCAATTTAAAATAACAAATTATTCTTCTCACAACAACAACTATACAAAGTGGAAACATCACTGTTTGAAAACAAAGCAAAAATCACTGTTAAAAGTTTTTTTTTTTTCCTTCCCAGCTCTTCATAATATCCTGCAAATTTTACACAGCAAGTACAGCTACATTTGGATGAGCTTGCCAGAAAGTCCACAATCAGATTTTTGTAAAATGAAATATACATGAAATAAGGGTCATATGATTCATAAGAAACTCATTGTAAAGTCATGCACTGCATGGGAAACATCTTCCTGACCTGAGCAATAAATCATTTTATTTCCTGAAACATGAGATATAGTGCTTTAATCCTTACATTTTAATCCTGTATAGCCTAGCTGGAAATATTTTGCTTCATCATAATATTTCCAATCTCTTTCTCTATCCTTTAAAATTGTAATAGTACCTTACGATAGTGGGTTTCTCAGATTTTTCATACATTTTCAATGTTTTTCAAATATTTTTGGTTTACATGCCCCCAACTATTTTCCAATGGACATGTGAGATCTCTAAACAGGAAAGATAAAGCTACTGATAATAGGCTTGTTTCTAAAAGTTATTCTTCATCACCCCCTGGGAAATCATCGCATAATAATAAAATCCACGGATCACAGATTGAAAGCAATGGTCCAATAACATGAGGATAAAAATTATCAAGTGATCCTCATTTGGTATTACTTTAAAATGTGCGATTTCAATAAAATGAAGTAGTACTAATTCCTTTAAATATTGCTATCAAAGACATTAATTGGCACATCAATTGAATTATTTCCTTTTCTAATACATTGACACACATTTTGAACTTTCCAATGCCAAAAGTAAAATGTGCTAAGTCTGCTTGGCCCCATTTTCCATTTGCACCACCACACTTTTCGATGGAATTCCTTGGGTAATGGAAAATATACTACCACCTGTATTTTAAAAATGAGAAGACTGAGGCAGAAAGGTAAAGGCGTGCAGAGGTAGGGCGCATCAGCAGCAGGAGGACAGCATGCTGGAGGGGTCTGATGCTCTTCAACCCGAGAGAACCTCTGCCCTCAACATCCACTTGCACACTAAGAACATTTGGACAGCTGAAGGCAACAGGAGGTCATATAAACTAGGCATGGAGGAAACAAAAATTATTTATTTTTATAATCTAAGGGGAAAATAAGAGTGAGAGACAAATCTTGTGAGGAACGACAGGGTATAGAAATTGAGACGGAATGGAGAAAGTAGGGAGACTTTTCTTTTACCCAGCGGGCGGAAAGATAGCATGAAGCTTACCTGGAGGGACAACTAGTAAGCCATGTAAAAGAGGCACATGGAAGTAGGGCAAGACACTATCAACCACCACCAGAGGATGAGAATCAGATGTGACGTTTGCCATAGCACGGCGAGCCATGCTGCCCTGTGATTCAGTGGAGCTAACCCTCCACTGGGGATCTGTCATCAGGGCTTTAAATTCTTCACGACTGTTCTGCATACAAACAGATAGAGGTTTCCGCCTCCCAAAGAAAAATGACAAGATGATTTCTACGACTACACAGCAGCAGTTCTCTAAAACGACTGTGAAAAAATGACATTTAATTAGCAGACAATCTGCATGGGTAATGTGTAACACAATGCTATTAGATTTCACATCCAAAATACCCTTATTCAGGATTAATTACAAATCTCAGATCTATCATATGGGGTTGGTAAAAGGATAGGGTGACATACCAGCAATAACTGCTGGGCAAAAGGTGCTATTTTAGTATATTTCCTCCATATAATTTTTCTTAAATTAAAATATTTTCCCCTCAGGAACTGTATGCTGAACAGGAAAAGGTGAGGCATCAAAGATTCTTATAAAGGAAAAACCAAACATTAATACCGAAAACAATATGTGAAAGTGTTATTCCTGTTCCCAAGTTTATGCTGTTAATGGCACTTACATAAACAGAGCAGCGTTTCGCTTACAGAAAACTTAACCTTTTGCTCCAAACTATTCACTCTGATTTCTTAATCGCAGTTCATATACACTACATTGTAAAACAAAGGTAAATGTCTTTAGCCACTCTGATTTGTTAACACTCATTTAAGCTGTGTTTTTTTAAATTGTACAACTGAAGTTATTGAATTAAACCTCTCATTTAAGCTGTCACAGAACTAGACAAGCCCTTGCATGTATGATCTATGGGTAAGCATGTGTGTGTTTGCCCATCAGCACAGACTCTTTATATTGTTTAAGCATGTGTTAACAATTGGAGTTAAGTACATGCTTTGCTGAATTGGTGCTACAATAGCTAGAAACGTATGCAACCAAAAGGAAAATCCAGCACCATGCACAAAATGGAATATCATACAGTCTAGGGCAACTTGCACTAAAAATGGATTTTAACTCAGCTTGTTAAAGAGCTATCAAAGTTCAGACATCTGTGCCCTTAAATTTAACACCCCTTTCCTTTTCTCCCTGTTTTTCCCCTCCTCCATTCTCTCAGCAACCAGTAGCACATCAAAAAACGTGCTGTTTGATGGTTCAAGCTGCGACATTCAGCCTTTACCCTAGTGCTCCCTTGAGATGAAGCAGGCAAGGCTTTTAATCTTACCTGGTGACACATGACTGACTAATACAGTTTCTTGGACCTTCTGACCTCTGGGGGACTAAGTCGGCTTGGTCTCTCAGCCTCTCCAGGTGGCTGAGACATCAGCTTGTGGTGGGTCATGGTATAATCAAAGTTTTGCACGGGTCTTCCGGGTCTTTCTGTGCACCCATATTAGTGCTAACTTTTAATGTGCAAATTTCTGGGTATAAAATGTGCCATTTCACTTCAAGTCAGGGGTAAAAAAACTTTCACTTACTTCGACTGAAGGCAAAAGAGTGTAATAAGAACTAGCCTTAAAACCAATCACAGTAGCATACAACTTTGCTGAGTCAGTGCTGATGTATTTTCTTGGAGAGAGAAAAATGGTTTAGCTACAGCCAAATAACTTATTTGAAACTTTGCCTCCCACACAAACTAATAAGCAGTCCTAGACAGGCTTGACACATACCATATAACTCAAGATGTTCCTAAATCCATGTACCTCCCCTTTGAGCTTTGTTGCTCAACTGTTTTTCTCTTAGGACTTTCTTCTGGTTAGCTTTGTGACAACGGTAATCCTCAAGGCACCCTTTAGGCCCTCAACACATCATCTGGTAAATGTGTTTCAATTTTCATAAACCTCCCTTTGCTACAGGAGTCCTGGTGCCACCAAGAGGTGTCCTGAAACACAGTTGAATTGTATTTCCGGGGAGCTGGAAAGAGCCGTGGGCAAACAGCTCATTGAGAAGTAACAAGGTGGGAACTAGCAAGAGCTGGAGGGAAGGAGAAAAAGTCTCAGCTTCTACAAATAGAGGAGGTATGATTTTTTCTAGTACTTGAACAGGGCACATAAAACGCAAGGCACTACATTTCCTTCCATCTTCTGTGTTATGAATAATTAGATTCTCAGCTAGGATGTGGTGAGAAGTACATCTCCAACACCCGTGATGATCCCAAAAATTCAATGTACGACTCGTCAATTGCAATGGTCTGCGATTACCAGTACAAGGACGAATTGTTCCAGCTACAGATACCCCTTCAGACTCACAACAGACTAATCAAGGAAATGCATGGCTCTGACAGAAGAGTAAAAAAAATGAAATCTTCACAGCGTGTGCTGCGGTGTGCAGTCAAGCTGGTGTGTGACCAGGGGTATGAGAACAGCTCACGCCACTTTCAGCCCACTCCGCCTGCCCTGGCTGTCCCCATTTCCCAAGCTCTGCTTCTGCACAGGGACCAGCGGGGCTGCTGAGGACAGAATAGGACAACACTGGAGTTGTTATCTTGGATAAAACCAGAGCAACACCTCTCAACTGCAGTATTTTAACAACAAACCCCCTTGGAACAAGCTTTAAAGTAACTGGGGGGGGGGGGGGGGGCACGGAACCCAAACCTAAAGTAAACCCCCAACCCTAACAGTCTAAGAAGAGAATAGGAGGGAAAGGCAGAGACAAGCTGACAATCTACCAAGAAGACTGCAAGCCAACAAAGACAGCATGTCCCTTCTGCTCCTGAAAGACTTGGACACATTTGGCCTAGTTGTGTTGACCTCCTGTATTCAGAGCCAATAAAAACATTATTTCACCTAGCTGTAGTTACTGCCGGTTGCTTAAACTTCCCACAAAAAGTTATGTCCTTATTTCAGAGCAGGCCGTGATCGGTCTCGGGGGACCCTGAAGTTAAGCAAGGGTGCTACAGCTTCCACACCCAAAACCCCAAACTGGAAATGCCACCAGGCAGAGGGCAGCTCTCCCACAGGCAGAAAAGATACGTCAGGAGGTTGCATAAAAGCCATTGCTGAGAGCGAACTCCCCTCTGGGACGAACCCTGGGCATGCTGCTGATTTTCACTTTAAAATGAAAAAGGCACTGAGGCAAAGAAATGGACAGTGTTATTTACTGAGAAAATCACTTGAACAGAGGAAATCAGTAAAATTATAGCAGCTTCTTGGAAGGTACATACATTTCAATGAATATTCCCTTTTTCTAACATTGCCACTGAAACTGAATCCCACTCCTACATTCTTTCTGTGTGGGAAGAGTGTGTCTCTAGTGTAATTAATAAATTAAATAAAAATAAATATGCAGCTATAAACCCAGAGAACTCAGTTTTCTGGCAAGATAAACTGGTGCAGTGTCACTGAAGGCAGATTACTTAAGTTTACAGAGAAGAATCCAAACTTAAATATTCCAGCATTAATGTGTCCAATTGCCACAAAAATTCTGCATAAGAAAATGTGAAACAAAACATTTGGAAAGTGATTAAATGGCAAAAACCAGAGCGTCTAAATAAAATGTCCATTGACCACTGTTCAACTTGTCATGATCACTACTGTTTCAGTATCAGAATTTTTAAGAACACTTCTTCCTTTGTGGACTCCTAAAATTCATTGTTATCCTGTTTTTGTGATATTTCCCATTTAAGTTAGTTTATACTTCCTCTAGGAACAGAAGAGGCAGTCAGATCACCTGCTGTTCTGAGATGCCTACAATACTTGAGCACAATGGGGTGAAACCAGGACAGAAAGTTAGCCCAATTCTGAATTTCCTGGCTTTGTATTTTTAGTGGGACCTTTCACATAATTTTAATATCCCCATAGGTAGCTGTCCATGCTCTCAGAAAAACACACATGCACATACACACACTGTACATGTTCAGGAAGAAAGCTGTAAATTCTAGCACTAAAAGTTAGGATTATGTGTGCCAGTGTTGTTTTTGAATGCACAATGATAAAGTTTCACAAAACACCTCTAGATTAACTACACATTGTAATTTTTTTCCTAATAGGATTGCCCTCTGTGCAGAGAATAGACTTGCTCTGACAGCAGAAACTATTGCCTTGTGAGAAATGAAGTAGGCAGGGGTCCTGTGGAGTCTGAAGCTAAACAAAGATATAGAACTGCAGAAAAAGAAATGATGGATTCACAGTTCAGTCTGATTAATGCTGCTATGGAAGAATGAATAAAAGCCTGGTTTCTTCTGAAAAGGTGCATAGAAAGTCACTTAAATCAAGGCGATTTAAGGTGATCAAGGTGATTACCAAGCCCCCAGATGCAAACAGATGGGAGTTTTGTTTTGAACATCAACCAATCAATCAATCAATGCAGACTTTTTTCTTTTTCATGCCTTAGTTTCTCACACCAAAAATGGGGATATAATGCCAATGTTTTACAGGAATTTGAGAAAGTTAAGTATGTTGATATTTGTGAAACAATGAGAGAGAAGTACCCTGGAAGAGTCCAAAAGGGATGAAATCGCTCTCAGTGCAAGGCTTGAAGAGTGGCCATGAAAGGAGCACCGAGCAAATCTGCTGTCAGAGAACTCCTTCCTTGCTCTTTCCCCTGCGAGATCAAACATCTAGTCATTCAGGTGAGAACTTTCCACCCTGTGTAAGGAATAAGGAAGAGGAAGCCTGTGGAGGGGGGAAGACAAAAGTGCAAACAAGGGCTTTATCAGAACACAAGTTTGTGGAGGCACCCCTCACTCAGTCATTACACAATTTTTGAGCTAATCAAGTTTGCGCTGTTCCTTTTTCCCTCCTTTCATAGTTTTCAGGATGTATTCATATTTACCTCATTTCTTATGCCCACACTAATGTCTTTGGCTGGTGAGGAAGACTGTAAGTGCTGTGGCCACAGAATTCTTCAAACTCCTGCTGCAGTCTAGAACCCACTTACAAAACTGGACAAAACTGCATTTTAAATAGTTTCCCAATGCGCACTGAAGAGTTCATCTCTCAAAGGGCAGTTTATTGAGGGGCTCGAGGAGCAGGGAGGGAAATCACTGAAATTTAACCCTGAACCCCACGTGAACCCAGGGATTGGGACTGCATATTTTCCACTGTCCTGCCATCTGCTGCTTCACTGCACATGGTAATCTTTGGCAACCCCACTGAGAGCTGCCTGGGCTATGGCTCTGTTCAGACAGGGTGTAGAAAGAAAAGACACTGAGAATGTCATGGCTGGCTGACCAGACTACTGAGATCAGAGAGATTATGCCTCATTTGCTCACCAAGCCCTGCCAAAAGCAACACCATTTAACTGCAGGTACTCAAAACCCAACAGGCATGTTTAAAGGAATTCTAGGCTTAAAAAGAGGACCATTCATAATGCGCATTTGTTGGGGATACTGTAGCCACCACCTTTTGGCAACTATTCATGAGAGTTTTAAAAAAGTTTATAGTGCCCAGCATTTCAGGTACAAGCGATATCTGGCAGAAAGTATCGTACCTGATTTATAGGACACATGGACCTGGAAGATGACTCAAGGCAGGAATAAACAAAAGGGACCTAATAGCCCAGCAAACAGAGATAAGCAGAGAGAAAAAACATAGCTGTTATTTTAAAGCAGCTACAGTCTGTTTATCTCCCGGCTGTGAAATGCTGCACAGTATGGGAGTGTGAGGGTTTGGTACTTACATGCATAACCTTCATATGTCATCTCATGACAAGGGACCTCCCTTGAGCTGCAGCCAAATCTACATTTGTTCCCCAGAGCACCCCATAGGCTCCAGATGCAGCAGGCAAAGAAACAGCTCTCAAACTCCGATTTCCTCTGACCACACTCTTCTGAATAAGGGCCCCAAGCCTTTCCGTGCTAAAGTACCAAACGTTTACCCACAGAATTTACTATTTCAAAATGATGACTGTAAAAGCTCAGGAATATTTCAGAAGTGTCTTAGAGGTGCTAAGGGATATTTTCTAAGGGTGTTAAGACCTGCAAGAAAATTACTGTAGGATACAGAGTTACTGTAGGATTTTTGAACCATATCATGCTGACACCAACCGCCTGCTACTAACGTATCTCCCTGACCTTCCCTGCTTCTGCCAGAAGTACTAGAAATGAAGATGCAATTGTATATGTGTCCGCAACAACATCCTGCCCTATTTCTTCACTCAAATACTGATCTTGGAAATGACAGTGCTTTCTCTCATATCTGCTTGGGAAAACAAAGGCACTTCAGTAAGATAAGCTTCTCCAGGGCTGCAGAACTGTGGTTGGCAGATGTCAGGGTTGACAAATGTTCTTCTAATTGCAAAGGGACACTATGAAATTATCCCCTGACGTGGAATAGACAGTCACTGTCACCCTTTCTTCTACCCTGCTGCTCTACTGCCTCCACTCTGTCTGCCTCACAGGGAGATCGGAAAAGAGACAGAAAAAGCGATGTAAGAGAGAAGGAACAGGCATCTTTTTCCCAGCTCCAGCTGTGTTGGAGCCAACAGGCTCTGTTGTTTTGATGGTTCCAGAGCACTCTCATCTCATTTCATCTCTGCTTGACAGAAGAGCACAGCAGAGGTGGGAATGGCCTGCAGACTTACAGAGGGAGCTTCTGAAATCCTTAAGCTGTTCCCTCCTAGAAATGGCCCTTCTCTGAGAGCTGGAGTCAAATAACCTCAACCCCAACCTCTTGTTCATAGGTTCTGCACCTGGGTAACCCTTGACACTTGCAAGGGAGTTTTGCTAGTACTGAGCTTTGTAAATAAAAGGCTAGGCAGGAGCAACATGTTAAAATCAGTAAGGCAGAGATATCAAACATGCTTTCCACAGTACTTTTTTTTTTATATGAATGCATAGCTTGAAAAGAGTAGGTTTGAAGTACAAAGCTACCCATTAACATTCTCAGTTTAAACTGCTTCTCTGCTGTTAAGCTCTACTGAATCAGACATCCCCATTCCTACTCTCCTTCTTGACTCATAACCTCAGTGACAGCCACGAAGCCAGGCAGACCCACTTCATAAAATGTACTAAATGAAGCAACTTTAAATAATAACAAGGACTGGCAGGTAGCCACGCTAGAGGAGGAAAGACCTGGTAGGAATGTCCTGCAGCATAAAACTCTCTGTTGTTCTCATTACTGCAAAGGAAGAAAATCTCTAAATGCTTTTGATTCAAATGATCATTTGACAGAAACAACGGACAAGACAAATAGCTGTAAAACAAGGCAATTGGATTTCCTACCGCTACAATATCTTACTTGGCTCCCATGACACAATTTCTCTGTTATTCTGCCTTGCCATGGTAAAGTAAACTTACAGGCTACCCAGAAAACAGATGAGTGTAATCAGTCCTTTATAAATTATATCCCTTCACTCAAGGAAAGCAAATAACTTTGCCTGCTCTATAATAACTGTTTCTAATACTTCATTTATTCTTTAAATTGTTTATAAAACACTTCAAGAGAGGTCAAGACGAGAGGGCAACAATAATTGGAGATTAAGGAGACTCTCTAAGTATTTTGCGCCTGTGAGTAAACACTTTGGCAACTGTTATGATACAAGATAGATCTACTAAAAAAAAAAATCAGCTTATTTAAGATATTCTTGAACATACATGTTATTTCATCTGAGAGACAGTCCTCATCTTTTCCACAGCTATTTCAATTCCAATTTAAGCAGCTGCAGAGTTGCCTGATCTCACGTGATGGGCAAATAACAATAGAAGAAAACTAAAGGAACAACAAGCCAAGGATAACTGATCTTCTTGTGAAGTTTTCTCCAAATCTCCTGAGGAAGCAGAGGCTTTCCTCCTCAGACAGATGTGTTAAAGCCCACAGAGTCAGGAACAGGCAGAACTGAGTCCAAAGGACAGTGATGTGAATTCACACATGCAGGACTGGTAGGTTTGGGTGGCATTTCAAAAAGACATTTCAAAGAAAAGCGGCCATCGTGTCCTTTTGCAGTCGCTGTGGCATGGTTCTGCCCATTCTGGTTTTTGTTCTTCTTCTGCCCGAGCCCAGCAGTAGCTGTGGTCACAGCACTGTTCTGGAAAAGGGAACTGTATAAACCCTGCAACATCATCTTCTGAGTTGCCGAGTGTCACAACTGTGCAGATGCCTAATGAAGCTGACCTGCGACACATCAATTAACACCAATCAATATCATCCATGCCTTGGAAGCATATATGGATAAAATAATATTCAATCTCTAAACCCTCAATACATTGGTTTCTTTTAAAATAGTTAAAATGTAGCACATCAGAAAAAAAATGCTTCTTAGTCATGTTTCTGCATAGCCCAGAAGAGGTTGCTAAAGAAACCACTCGTGTTCCCTAACATCTCACCTGCCATTTAAAAAGAAACCCCAAAGAAGTTGCTGAAAAAGAAAAAACAATGAAATTCAGAGCAATTATACAGAAATAATAAACTTAAACATGACAAAAGTATTTGCTGAGGGATTTAAAAGTAGCTAGCACTATAGGCATATCGGCTTACTAAAATGAATTTAAATTCTTAAGTTATTCTCAAGAGTTTCAGTGGAATTCAGTAAGCAGTATTTTATTCATGACAAAGTACTCTCTTTACCCATTTTATATGATAAGATTATAAAAATGCAGGTTCAAGATTCAGATTTTATATCATCCCTCTTCCCTTTTTTTTTTTAATAATCACATTTCCTTGCTCTTCACAAAGGCACAATGTCATGTGGATCTAGAGTCAAACACAAGCTCTCTCCAAACTACTTCAGCCTAATACCAAATCAATACAGATTATTCCCACAATTTATTTTAATCCCAGTAAAATCTTTCTCCTTGAACCCACATACGCCTTGGCTCTACACGTTAGCCAAACACTGCAGCACTGTACCGTGCGCATGTCAGCCAGGGGCATACTACAACCAAATAAAGCAGCTTACTTAAGCAGAGTGAAGTGCACAATGTAACTAAGCAGCGCCAAATTATGAAAAAACTGTTTGGTTTTTTTTTTTCCCCAGAGTAAAACTGAACTGAAAACTGGTTTAACTGTTGGGGTTTTTTTGTTGTTTTTTTTTTTTTAAATGGGAACTGAACCACAACTGTTACCTGAACAAAAGTCTTTGTTGAACCTAATCCAGAACTGAACCAAGAACAAAATACCTGATTATTGGATCAGCAGAATTGTTTAACTGAGAATTTCCCAGAGGAAGTTCCTCATCACATAAGTTTACATTTCAAAATTTTGTATTTTTCAGCTTGAACTGATTCAGAAACACCAAAACAGATAAATAATTACTGATCTGACCAAACTGAACTGACTTGAGTCAGAGTCAAAGAAAAAAAATCAGATCTGAACCAAACTATTTACTGGTTCTTCATGATGTTTTACTTTTTTTTTTTTTTTTTTTTTTAATTATTGGTATTTTTCAAGCATCACAAGCCCATGTTCTTGTACTAGAGGAAAAACAATTTTTCTTTCATTTTTAATGAATTCTATTAAACTTATCAGTTTTTCCCACAAGCATTATTTTAGAGCGAAAAGGAAATGAGGCTAAGCAAACATTTCCAGGTAACTGTCACCTACATCATTACATAGTTGACTAGTTCTGCTTTTAGAAATAAGCAATTATCAGGTCCTCTTAAAACTATTAACGTTATGCTTCTGTCTTGAAATCCTTCTGTAAAGAGCTCACCTTTTCAATACATAAGCCTCCCAGTGCTTTGAAAAATCTGGTCAAGGCAACTGAGCTATTATTCACTTACTGGTAACAACTTTCTTTTTAAAATCAACAGAACCAGACTTAGAGTCAGAGCCTGTAAGCATCAAGATGCCTCTGTAAGTATTTATAGGATCATGGCTATAATATTCTGTGTAGTAAAAGGAAGAAACATTCAAAAAGAACTTACTGCATAGTGTGGCTGCATAAGCATTTCTTTCCAGATAGGCTACAGAATAATAAGAGGCATTTCCCTTAACTCCATTGAGGATTAATGTTCTAATTTTTCCCCTCTTAGTACTCCAGAGGAAAAGCATATTTTTGAAAGTGTTAAATCTTTCAGAATTTTTTTATTCAATACCCAGCTTTTTGTATTAAATATTAAACTACCGGATTTTAACCAGTAGAAACAACTTTAAGTTTTAATGAACCCTCATGTATGTTATCAATTTGGACAATTTTAATTTATTCTGCTTCTACAGCAAATTTTACTGAACATACTCATTCTTTCATCAGACTTTCATGTACAGGCAGCCATTTTCAAGTTTCATCCACATAGTCACACACATGCATAATTTTGGAAAAAATGAAAGAACATTCCCTGATGACTCTGTGGGTTTCTTCATGGGTGTTGATGCCTGGTTATCATTGTCTATAAATGTGACGGTAAACCAGATGATATCACCACACCACCAAACCCACAAGGAACCTGCAGAACCAAAGTGACAGGAGACACTTAACTTACTTGCAAGTAGACCAAAGTTGTGCAATAACTGCAGCACACTAATGAACTCAAACCCAGAATTGCTTCATCCCATGATTTCAAAACAAAGAGCTTATTTTTCCTTTAAGTGCAGTTTAAGATTATGATACTTTTCTTAAGCATCATTATCAGACACAAGTAAAAAATTTAATAATGACCTGTTATTTATTGGTTACTTTTCTGACCCTATTTTGGCAATACATTGGATTCACCAGCACGACAAAAAACTGTTGCCAGTTCTTTAGTAACACCAGCACTTTCAGAACTAGGCAGCAAAGGTAGCATTTGCCTACTGTTGTTACATGAAATCAAGCTTTCAAGTTTGCAGCCTGAGTTATTGTTACACTAATGTTGCTCTGTTTTTCTTAAATACTGGTCTGTGGGGACCATTAAATACACTAAAAATAAAATAATTGTATATATACTACACTTTTTTTTTTTTTTTTGGTGCAGAACTCAAACAGGTTTAAAAAAAAATGACTATTATTCGTACTACATGCTCAGTTTACTAGTTAATGGACTCATTCACAGTAGCATCCTCACCTGAAGACAAAACACAAGCTAGGTAGTATCCATTGCATATGATTTAAAGAAATGGACTTGAGACTATGAGAACATTAAAACTGTGTTAGAAAACAGAGTGTCTGAAACTTGAGGAGCACTGCAAACAGAGACCATGAACTAGAACACAGCAAGGACTGTGATGCTAGACCATGCTGAGCTGAAGGCAGAGACACTCTCCTAAATGTAGGAACACCAGCATTTCTATGAGGACACACCAAATATAAAGGAGACCCATGGAGCCACCTTCTAGCCCAGATGTGTGACAAACACACATAATTTTCATAGAATCATAGAATCATTTTCACTAAAGGTCAGATGATTCAAATCACTACCTGGAAATCGCAACATATCCAGACAAGTTATGGCCCAGCACACACAGCGGTATACCACTCTGCTACTCAGAAAAGGAGAAGCACATACACTCCCTGGTTTTAGACCTTACAGAGGCCAGAGGTTTGCCATGATACCTGAATAACTGCCCCAACAGTGCATGACAGCAAATCACACTACTAGCACCAGTCTATCCTGCTCCCCTATTAAAGAAGGGACAGAACACTTCTGCCATCTCCTACTTTCCCTACAACATAGCTAGAGGATATAAAAAA
This sequence comes from Haliaeetus albicilla, assembly GCF_947461875.1. Lineage (NCBI taxonomy): Eukaryota > Metazoa > Chordata > Aves > Accipitriformes > Accipitridae > Haliaeetus > Haliaeetus albicilla. The sequence continues at coordinate 13,449,449 of NC_091503.1, read as the reverse complement.
AATCAATGCAAGGATTTGAGAAAAAGAAGTCACATTCCTGCTGAAAAAACATGTGTTAAAATTAGCAATTACTAGCCTGATTTTTCAATGACAGATGCATACAATATTTATGCAAGCAAACCGCATGGAAAAAAGGAGTATTTGCAAACTCAAATGCCTAGTATGGTCACAGGATCGGCTTTGCTCAAGATTCAGCATAAATACTTAAAATGAAATATATCGCTGGTACCAACCCTAACCAACCAAGTGCTTAAGACCAGGGATAATTTTCAATTTACTCCATTTTTCAAGAACTGTATAAAATTTTGGAAGTTTAAGAACTGCTCCTGATCTTTGAAGGTGCACAATGTCTCCATTTATCTTGAAGAAGTGCAGTAACACTAACAACAGATCTTGTCCTTTTTTTACAATCTGCAGCAAATAGCAACTTAGTGTAAAAGTGAGAGTGCATAGCATACCATGCAACTCAAGTATCCCTAATAGATGCATACATGCCTACCCGTGATCAGAATATGGGCATGAGGTGGGGTTGAGAAGAGAAAGGTATCAGCAAAAAAGCACAAAGATTTATAACTTAAAAGCAACTGTTTCAAAAATTTTTTAAAAGAAATGCAAAGTGTTTCTGTGTGTTACTGATGTTTTTCTCATGTCATTTGGATTTGTTTTAAATCCAAAATGAGCTCCGAGTTTTCCAGATTCACACTGGCTAGACTTCAGATTGCTATAGGTTCTTATTTTAAAATTTCTGGCAAATATTCTCAATCCACCTATTGATGGATATTGATGCAATGAATAAACACCTTAAATCTCTCTTGATGTAATGTTTTTAATATAAATGAGGACAAAAAGGATGTAAACTGGAGGTTTGAGTTGCTTTGCTGGACAATTCTTTTACTACTTGTAAATCTATTCACATTTAATGTCATGAAATCAAGCTCTCACCATCAAAAATAAAAATCCATCAGCATTCCTGCAGCATTTCTACAGCAGTGGTTCTCAAACTCGCATGTCCTAGAGCAAACATTAAGAGCAAGTAGAGAAAACATAGTATTGTATGCTCTCCGTTGGCTTGGGTTTAATTTGTTTTCCCATACTGAAAAGCAACCCTGAAAGGTTTCATGAGAAACCTGCTAACTGTGACTCACAACCCTTTTTTTTAACAGCTATTATTCTATAGGGCTGAGATACAATACAGATCAAAATATGAAATGGATATTGTAACACCTAAAGAGCGTGTGGTATCAGGTTTAATTACAAGAAATACTTGTAAACTTTGAGAATACTCATGCTTTTGGACATTTGCCAAATGGTGCCTAACAATCAAGTAGAACATATAATTAAATTTTAAGTGTCTATGAAAGGCAAATCCTTGAAAAGGAAATATTTTAGCATGGTTGGCAAGGTGTACACATATCAACAGTGTGGGAAACACATATAACTGACAGTATATACTGCTATAAGCCCTTGTAACAGAGGTTAAAATCTGCTCAAAAGATACTTGCAGTTAGATGAACAAGACTGACACAAACCGGCAGTCTGTCCCACCGTTGAGATTTTCAGCTATTTCAAAGTGAAACAAGTTATGTTTATAATCATAAAGCTTTCATGCATCCCTCAAAAGTACATAATGCATGTAATGGTCTGAAATCAAACTACCTATACATGCAGTGTTTGTCTGTGTGTTTTTGCTTTGTATTTTTAAACACACCTTTCTGGGAACTGTCAGTAAAAACTTAGTGCAATCAAGGCAGCTCTGACCAAATGCACTAACCTTCTCTCTGACCTTGCATAAAGTAGCTTACCTTCCTATGACATGGCTATAAAATCCCACTGTATGATGAATCTCATCAGAGGTGACATCTGATTACATTGCATTTCTCGTTTATTTGTTTTTAATGAATCCTGAAGACTTTATTGAGGAATAATCGCTTGACATTTCCTTCTGCAGTGTTTTTTGAACCACTAACGGTGGAACTGTTTTACTGTCAATTAGAGACTCTCTTGTTCTGTTTCCCATATCTTAAATGACTGAGTGGGTTAATTTCAAATAACTTTCTCAGAACAACAAGCACTTTTAATGATGACTTTTAAGATGGGCCTGGTAAGTGTGGCAGTCACTGTATATGTACAAGCTGTGTGGATGAACCTGCCTTCAAGCTTCTGCACCTGGTAGATGATGCCCAAAATTTGAAGGTTACAGAATAAGGCCTACAGAGTCTCACGTACTTGGTAACAGCTCTGCAGTGATGCCCAGCATGCCAAAGATGAGCCATAAGCAATTTCTAATGGTTGTTACTTCATACACCCAGGGGAACACTGGCATCACTGATGTTGGGTTACATGCTAGGAAGTAGACAAAGCAGAATTACACTATTATATTGCATGAGAAATGTATGTATTCAAGAGAATTTACTCAAACAATCATAGTAAGACACAACTCTTCAGAAGTTTAGGAAATAATTAGTACAATAACAATGAATAAAATATTACACTTACAGAATATCAACAATGTAGGGCAGATTCATTTATGCAACATACCTCTTGCAATAATGATGTGACCTTTGCTCTTTGTGTGATTTTTTTCCTTTTTTGCTTCTGACTATTTCAGAAAGACAATGACATTACTTAAATTTGGGAGGAAAAAGCAGGAGGAAATCTTAGTGATTTACAAGAGAATGAAATAATCGTGTACATGCAACTGCAAGGAAAAATGGCTCAAGTGACAAAACCAAGAAATGCAGAAGCCGTTGACTGTGGCTGAGTCTCCACATCTGGAGAACTATAACCTACAGTATGCTCTCTTGTTCTAGACCCTGGGTACACCTGTGCTATGACTTTACTGTGCATCCAGAGGAGGTGTTACTCCCCAGCTAAAGTGGTTTCCTTCAGAAAGGATCTCGTGTGCAGCAGCTTGGACTGAATCCTCAGAGAGCCCTGGTCTGGGGGAGCTTTGGACTGGGGTGCATCTTTCATGCATGGTCTCTTACCCATCAGCTACTGGGGTCTGCGATTACCACTCTGTATCTATACTGTCTCCTATACTGTCCCTTAATGTTCCAGCAAGGGCAATAGGATACTTGGGTTAAATGGACTTCTGGCTGAAACCACTATGGCACTTCTGTTCTTCTGACAAACTCCACATTCACTTTAAGCTAGTTTGTAAAATACAAGATATAAAACTTCCGATTCTTTCCTGTATTTCACTTTATGTTCTCAGTTATACAGACGCAAAAAAGCAGAACAGTCACATTTTCCATTGTGTTTTGCCCAGGGATATATAAACGTGACAAAGGAAAAAAAATAGGGAAATAGGCACCTAAACCACGTTATTTCTAAAAATCTTCCTACAAGTTTGTGCATTAGCAAAGCCATAAGAACACTGCAGATGAGATACATGCTCTGACCACCCTACTTCCCATTGGTGACTTCCTTATCTTCCATAACACTTGATTTCAAAGTTTTGGGCTGATATTTCATTAGAGAAAAAAAGTCTGCAAATTCTTAGTTTAAGAAACTAACACTGATATCTGATAATATAACTTGTGAAATGTTAAGAATTACATAGTAAGGTTTTCTAAATTTAGTAGTTTTGACAATATTTAAATTGTGTGGATGCTCTGCTTTATTTTTCTTTTTTTAAGATTAAAAAAAAAGTTGAAATCAATCATGGAAAATAGCAAAAACTGTAATCTACTGTCTTCTCAATACAGTATAAGCCACAAGGGAGCGCATGATTTAATGACAAAAAGATGCATCTGATAAGATAATAATTTGTTCAGGGAGAGATCTGGGATGCGAATGCAGCTGTTCCAAAAATCTAAACCCACAGGCAAGAAATTACTTAGGTTTTGTGCGAGCTATGTCCATAACTACTTAGAGAAACTGGTGATAGACCCCAGAAAAGTGCATCAGACAGAGAACTACAGAATCAGGGCTACTTTGAGATTGAAAAGAACAAAAAAATTAAGAGATGGTAAAGATTCCCACAAACTACTGTTGTGAAGACTGAATCAAAAAGATTTCAGTAGTTAGTCTGTTCAACACAAGTTCCATGGCACTGACCTGGACTACCCAGATGCCCAAAGCTAAAGGCATGCAGAAATGTACGTTCTCAGCCTTCAGTTCTTATTTCAGAAGTCTGGCACTGCTTTTAAAACACAAGCTTGGAGAGGGAAGCCCACTCGTATTTTGGTGTGAGTACACTGCTTTCGTATATCAGTATTGGCTAGTACTAGGAAACTGACACTAGAAGTTTAAGATTAAGATGATTTATTAGCAACATAAAAATTAGACAAAAATCTCCTTATATTATGATGTGCTCTGATCAGTACTAATTAGTCAGTATCAGGTTCAACATCAGCAGAATTAACTGAATTCACTTATTTTGTAACATGAGATCTTTTTCAAGGGGAAAATACATGTATTTAGGTAAAATAGCAGAGAGGTATTACCTGGCAATTCTCTATTATTACAGTCAATATTACTGCAAATCCATCTGTACAAATAGACCCTAATGCCCACATTTATCCCCACTGACGTTTGACTGCATGTGTAGATAAGAAAACACCTGCATGGATCACTTAGCAGGATCAGCCTCACAGCAGGGAGAAAAAGCCAGTAAGAATGCATGTCTTCAGGACACTGCATGCTTTCTCTGTTGAAACATGCAAACTAAAAAGCATGAAATGATCTTGGCTGCTCTATAGCACACAACTGTCTGAGTAACTCCTTTTACATTGGCCATGGTACCTTGCCATCAAGTTTTCAATATGCTAGGCAGACGATCCCTGATGATACTAGCCAGCCTGCATTCATCTCATCCAGCAAGGAGTCAGCAAGACACAAGCAACACTTCCCTGACTTTTGCTATTCAGATACACTCGTGGGTTGGGAAATTTTGTATTAAATGAAAGAGACATAGCTCTGCACTGAAAATTTTACACACGTGTCTTTCACAGGCCTAAACTTACAAAAAGAGTACCAGCAAAAGCCTTTAGTATTTCCAATGGTACTAGGTTGACTAAGCTCCTCTTGCACAGAAAGTGTGTAAGGAGACTAGCAATTAGTCTCCTCAACCAAAGAAATGAGAAAGGGAAATCTGGCAGATGTTGGCTACATGTCTTTATATAGGAGACGCAGAAGAGCAGCTGTTACAGTAGGGATTGTAGGGATTTCTTGTGAAAGTCGGTAGCAGATGTCACCATCTGCTTCTGCCTTCTCTATGAAATAGAGGCAAAAGGGAGACTGAAAGCTGGTTAAAAAAAGGTAACAACAAACCCCATAAATTCAAAAGATATTCAAACATATTTACAGCAAGTAGGGCAACTCTCACACCCTTCCCCCTGTGAAATTGGTGATCCAAAGGCACAATAAAAGCAAAGAACGCTCCCCATTCTCTTTAAATCGTGATTTCTTTTCATTGCAATCTTACTACATGTACTTTGACAACATTCAGCCTGCAATCTAACACCTAGCCTTTTCCTGCCCGGCTGAAAGAGATCACAGAAATGAGCAGTTGTATCCTTTCCCTCTGGCTATACAGCAATGGTCTGATGACAACTGCTTTACCAGAGTTGGTATCAGACAAATAAAAATTCTCTACTGAATGATCTACTTAATGACGTCATGTGTGGAGGCAAAGTATTTATTACTTAGGGAAAAAAAACCAACAAAAAACAAACAAAACTTCTGTTGCATTGTGTTAGGAAACATGCTGTACATGTTTGTACATCTTGGCAGATAAAGATCAGATGAGGCAAGCAATGAAGTGGTTAACCAAATCAGAAAGTTATCTCAGCTATCCAAAGGCACATCTTGTAAACCTGAGAAAACTTCTTACACAGAACTGAGGAGAAAAAAAGTCTTGTCTGGGAAGGGCTTGTCTGGGAAGAAACAAATCACACTGTCAACAAGTAGTTTGCTCTCTCACTCAGAAAAGAAGGTATTAGTGAGATCCAGAGCCCAACAAAAGAACAGGAGTCTTTCCAATGGTGTAAAAAAGGCTTGGACTGAGCCCCAGCTTTCCTGAAAACTAGACTTGCTAATTGCCTCACTCTTCCACCATCAAAACTGTCACCTCACGGAACAGAAATACCTTTCCAATATTGCTACAGGGCAGACATTTCCACACTGGTAATACTGGGAGCCATGTTCAACCACCACCAGCAACTTGGTGGCCACCACCTCCTCCATCTGATATCCCATAATGTTGTCTTGAAAAATTAAAAATAAATAAATAAATGCAGCATTCTGGGAAAGTTTTTTAGGTTTTCTTTTGTTTATTCGTTTTTGGAAACAGAACCACCTTGCAGCTTGCTACCACTGTAGAGAGCATTTTGCTTTTCTTTTAGTGTCATATTTAGAAAATAAATAAACTTCAGAAATGGAAGATCTCATTCTCCTGTGGCATTGCCATAAATCAGGAAACACTCGAGATATACCTGGATAAAATTGATAAAAGTAACTGAAGAAATCAGCTTTAGCAAGGTATACTGCTAATACAGGTCTTTTCCCCAAAGCAAGCAAATTATGCTTATCTTACATTACCAGATCATTACTGGAAGCACTATGCCAGACCCTCAGCTGGCATAAATCAACATGACCCTATTCACTTCAGTGCAGCTGTGTTGATTTATGTGAGCTGAAAAGCATGTACTGATCAAAAAGTGACTTCCATCTTATAAAAGCGACTAAGAAATGAAAGGTAGTACGTATAATATAAAGAAAAATTAGAAAGGAAAATAGTACAGAAAGGCTCAATGTAGCTGTATATTTTATTAAGATTAGTCTAACATAGCCACTCATTTTACTCCATATGAGATTTTAGATAATATTCTCTGTTGTTACATACACATGTATCTCTTGAGTATAGACCCAAGTATTTGTGCAATTTAATAATGCTGCACTATTCCCATGTAAGGCTCAGACAGGGGTTCAACCAACCCGGAATTTATCACTGGTGTTTTTTGTAAAGTCACTGTGGCTGTCAGCATATGAAACATCAGACTTAACAGCAAGCCCACACAGCAAACTTGTGCTCAGATTTGCAGTATGGTGTCATATCTTAAGAACTACGCCTGTTATGGTCTTCCTCTTATAGAGCAAGATAAAAGTAGAAAATCAAACGAGCTTCTCAAAGCCTGCACTTCTCTTGAGCCTTGGTAACTCTGAGAAATAGGAAACCTCTCATATTAGACTTAAGCACTCTTTATCCTTACGAACTCTGTGTAGACTTTCCTATTATTGTACAGGCTACATGAGATTAACTGCTGGTGCTCCTTTCCAAGTTAAAACAGGGAAGGTTAAGGAGAAGAATTGGTATTCTGAAATAAGAGGTATATATTCCTAAATTCCTTTCTCAGGGAAGCAGCTCTTGAGATTAGACAGTTCTCATTTTCACTAGGCTCATGTATTGCTGCCCCAGCAGTGTAATATCTGAATGCTGTATGAAGAGAGATCATGAAGCAAACTCTTTACAGTTGTCTGTTCAATTCAGCCTCAGTGACCAGCTGCTAACAGCCACTTGGCAGACAACCGCAATTCATCATCCTTCACTCTGAGTATTGATACTTCAAATACAAATACTTCTGTGTTTGACCACAGTCCACAACACAGGCTGCCAGGTACAAAAATGCATTCTTACTATTCATCCTTACCATTGCCTTAGTGTAACATACCTCATGAGTCCCTGCCTACAAGAAATACTAGGATTTGTCTCTTCACAGTCTTTCCCTATAAATACATTCACTGTAGGAAGCTTATAGAAATTTTCAGAACTATGATTAATACTTCAGATACAGGCAAAAAATATGCACTGTCTGCCAGGACAGGTCACCTTGCATCTCAGCAAATGGCACTACCACAACCTTCTGCTCTCCACTGATCACCGGGCATGTTTTATGTGGCAAGATGCACTTAGTATCACCCTCAATGGGATGCTGTATTTGATCAATTCAGTGTAACACTAAACCAACTGGAACAATGGTAGGTAATATTGGAATAAAATATGTATTGGTTTATTTAGGTATTCCCAATCTCTGAAATCAGTAGAATAAAAAAAAAAACCCAAAGACCAAACCATAAGGCATTTTAAAACTTCCGTGTATACTACTGTCTCTGCATAGGAATTAGAAATCCCAGTTAAATCCTCTTTTCCTCCCAAAGCACCCTTGCAGTCTTCAAAAACACAGGAAAGTGATGAATGCCTACTAAGAAAACCTCAAAACGAATTTTCTTCCATTTTCTTCTCTGTATAAATTTTCAGACTTTCTCCCATGAAAACACTAAGCAAATGGCCCTGGGCTGTGGTTGCAGTTGTTTTCATGCCATGTACTCCCACTAAGCAAACGGAGCCAACCAAAACCATTTCTAAGATAAGATTCCTGTTTGTGGCATAAGGGGCTTAAAACTGCACCCAGCATATATACACAACCAAAACTACAGCCTGAGACTTCAAAGCACAGACTTGGGTTCTCCACAGGGACATTAAATGTGTTGAAAAGAGACTTCGGATTGGAAGCTCCATTGCAGCACTGTCAAAGCAGGAACACGTCAAAGGGATCAAAATAGCAACAAGCACTGAAGTTTTCCTCCTTCAAAATGGTACAAGTCGATAGAGAAGCAGCATGAATGGTAAATGTGTCCCTGTAATTTCCATCTCATCTTTTAGTTCCTTAGTGTTACTAGAAATCATGCCAAGCTAATATTTGTCATTGCATATTCCCTCATTCTTTATGTTGGTGGGAATGGTTTTAGTTCATAATGATAACTTGTAGCAATTTGGACATCAGTTTACAATGCACCAAGAATATATTGCAGTGAACTGTTTAAAAGAAAGCAAAGTATTAGGGCTTCTAAATGAAACAGTCCAGTGAATTCAATTCTCTTTTAATTTTGAACTTGTACTGTCATCTGCTTCAGTGAAGTGATGCACCAACTTCTACCACCAAGTATTTGATACACCACTTATTGTAAATGCTGCTTACCCAGTGTACTACGAGGTTCCACAGTTGTGACTCCCAAAGACTGAAATCAATATTTAAATCCTATTGACACCAACTCATTTTTTCTCTTCTTTTTTTTTTTTTAAGCAGACTTGCAATTATGGTCTATTTTATATTTGTAAGTATGATTAAAATTATTATATTTTGTGCCAGGCTATAATTTATGTAATTGCATTCCTGTAAAACTTGAATTTATTTTTCATTTAGAAACAAACCACAATAAAAGGCTTCTGCACTGAGAATCCAGTTTTCTGTGTTAATTTAAAGTTTAATTTTAGAGTGATTTCTACAGTCACTGTACTTTAAAGGCAGAGGAAAACTGTCATTGTATAAGAGACTTTTAATCAACCGTGGACTTTTACTCAAACTAAATACCAGTATTTATTGTTCATAAAGTACTACAAGAGGAAAAGGGATGATTAAGTAGAATTTAAGCTGCATTGCCATTAAGGATTAAACAGAAAGGCATTTTAAAGCCATGTGTTAAAAGCCATCTTACCAGAAGGTATGGACCATAATCTACAAATTTTTCAAAATATACCAGGCTGTAATCATTAGTCTTATGAATTTAGAGGGTCTATTATTTCTGTCTCTTAACTTGACATTTACACTCAAATAAAAATCTTGAGTACAAGTCACACCTGAAATTGCATCTGTTATGCAGTTGCCCACCTGAATGTTTACAAAACCAGCCTTTTAATGTGTCATTTTAACATTTTGGCCTTAACTTATTATCAAGAGGGAAATAAAACTCAGGGATGTTACGACTTTAATGCAGTCTCTCGAGAGCCCTGATACACAAAATCAGATACACAAGCCTCCCTTCAGCGTCAGAGGGCTACAAAATGGAATATGACGCTTGAAAGGGAAAGCTGCTGTTCTGCAGGCTCTGAGACTGCCAGGAGGGCTGCATTAAGCGCCGTGAGCAGGCTGCGAGTCATGACGCCCTCCCTACAGAATTTTGGCAAGTTTAAATGAAACCTGTGGATGCATTGTTTCATTTTTCCGGTCAGATGTACGCAAAGTTGGGAACAATTTCACATAGATTTTCTAACCTCTCCTGGGGCTTTCGTGATTGAAGAGGATGCCATTCACAGCAAAGAGATTGTAGGCCTCTCTGAAGTTCACCACAATCCAGTAGGCATACAGTTTTGCTGCCCCTACAAAAATAATTTTAAAGCATTACGTATATCCGCTCTGCTTGTACACAGCTCAGACAGACACACATATGCACATCTCTCTCATGCGCAGGGTAAAGTCCATGTTTCAACAGTGGAGTGCATTAGAATTTGATTCATTCCCTGTATGTGTCACATTTCATATGGAAAAAATATCCAGCCCAATAAACAGCAGCTGAACTGGAAAATACTCCTTTTCTGTGCACTCTCTGAACTGGCCAGGAAGCATTAGGGTACCTTCTCACTTGTTTTCTTACGCACACTCAAGCGTAGCACTTTTTCTTTTACAATATAATTAACACAGCCAGACCGTGTGAAATACACCACTGTGGTGACCTCTGCTATTAGGAAAAAAAAAAAAAAAAAAAAAGACTTTGGAGGAGTAAAAGCGAAAATCTGGTGCCTTAACACTCAAATTGATTTGAAACTTTATCACCAAAGTCCTCCATGCACATTGCTTTAATAAGTGTTTCAAATTTCATGTGAGTTCATGATGGCAGAAGTGAGCTCTTGGGAGTTTTTCATTTAGGCAACAAAGAATATGAAACCTTATCACTTCAGCGGTATCTCACAACCCTTTGTGAAGGAAGAGCCACCCTTCCCCCTGCCTCCACAAGAGCTCTCTACCTCTGAGCTGAATGAACACGGTCTTATGAAGTGAGATGCTAATTTCCAACCCCCGGGCAATGGCAGCAAATACTTTCTATATAGTAATTCATAAAGGTATGCCTCTCGACATGTCTAGTCACTTTAGCTCTATCGTCATTCTAATCTCACACCCAAATGACTTCAGCCCTGAGACATGAGCGGGGAGAACAGACAGACAGACACTACATACACACCATCAGCGATCCTCACCATAAGGAGATCTTGGGTAAAAAGGGGTGGTCTCCTTTTGCGGGATTTCTTGCACTTTTCCAAAAAGTTCACTGGTGGAGGCTTGGTAGAACTTCACAGAGTTGATAAGGCCACAGGTCTTAATAGCATCTAAGAGCCGTAAAGTGCCAACCCCATCAACGTCAGCAGTATATTCTGCTAGGTCGAAAGAAATCTTGGGGAGAGAAAGAAAGAAAAAAACCACCGATTTTACTAGGGGAACCAGAACATGCTGTGATCGTGTACAAACAAAGGAATACATCACTTGTCATAGACCATCTAGACACTTTTGTACAGAGTAGATGCTCAGTTTACAAAAGTACCCTCAAAGGATTTCTAAGAATAAACAAGTAGTTCCATAAATAGCAGAACCAAAAGACTGGTGTTCCCTGATCTCTCTCTCAGGATTATTTTCCCATGTGAAGTAAGGGGTAAGCCTCCCCACAGTGGGAGCATTATCAGGCTCTCTCTCATCTCCACAGCTGCCAATTTTCACAATATTCACTTGGGCTTAATATCTTTGACACACTTGAATTTGGTTAAATTGTCCAAAATACATTTTAAAAAAAAATACTAGGTTAGACAGACAACATGACAACATGAACATGTATTAAAAAAACCCACAAACTTTAAACTAGGTCCAAAGTTTTGCAATTTTAACACACATCAAAATGGAGAGAAGACTAGAAATATCTGCTATCAAATGGCACTCCCAACTCCACCTGACAAAGGTGTACCAGAGCTGTGGCTTTTGCACAGAGGTTAGGGGGATTATGAAGTGGGAGAGCAAAGGGTGGAGGCATCCAAAAGAAACCTGACATCTTCTCCAGCTGACATATCGTTCAAAGTATGATAATAAACTCATGCACACTGCTGGGCCAAGACTCTTCTTTCTCTTCCTGCTCCAGTAGTCCTCAGTTATCTTTATGATGAGCTTGGCTGTGGCATAGGCCACAAGAAAATGCTTGAGTCTAAACTTTCAGAGTGTTTCAAAAACTTATTAATTTTATTCCTTGCAGTTACAGAATAAAACTAAAACCAGGAAAAAGTAAGCTGAAGGTAAGAGATGTGTTGTGACCACCCCAGTCTGGAGGCAGGAGAAAAAACGCTCTGAAGGGAGCTCACCCTGTTTGTTTGGTGCCTACAGGCTAGTTGTTTGGATGTGCTGGCGATGCTCCTGGACTCTGAAGAATTTTCTCCCACTGGTGCCCATCCCAGAGGCACGTTCCTCCTTCCTTCTACATCCTCTCTCCAACCCAGAGATTTTGCTTCTGTATGCCAGTTTTTTAAAAAATGTTCCCTGTTTGTACTGCCAATGTTGTAAAAAAGGAAAGGGGAACGGACTTTTAGAGCAATCTCCTCCATCGCCTTGACCCAAGGAAGAATTACTCTATCTATGTCCCCTCTGGCTGAAGACTGACTTTCAGGAATGAGCTCTAGAGTGATGGCAGTGTTACGGTCTCTTTATACAATCTAGGCTAGAGGTTAGTGAGACACTGCCAAAGGCAGATAGTACAAATCTATGATCCCCCATTCATCAGTCTTCAGTGATAGGGTAACTACTAATGGAGTAGAGGGGAAATGACCATAGCTGGACAAGCTGAGCTACCACAGTGAAATCAGTGGGAAACCTGTCACTTACCAAGTATTTTTTCAGTCTCTCTGCAGATTCAGACAGATAGCCCTGTATTCATTTCTCCTTTTAAACCACTTTCCCTGTTCAGTAATCACTAGAGGTTTAAGGCTTATTTACGCAGCAGATGAAATAAAAATAATTAGATTAATTTGAATTTGCACTTATGGTTAATTTAATACTGGTATGAAATAATCTAAATTGTGTTACATTGTGCTCCAAAATAAAAATGTTCTCACACAGTTTTGATCTGAAATAACTAATGGTATGAACAAAAACAAACTTTACTACTTTTTTTTTTTTTTTATCCAAGAGAAAAAAAAAGAAACCTGATACTTTGGCTTGTTAACCTGGTATGACCCAGCTGAAATTGAGCACTGATCTACTGAGAAGTGCTGAGCATTTTTGTTTTAATCCATTTGGCACAAAGATGACAGCCACTTAAGGTCTCTCAGCTTTGCTGTCAGAGTAACTCTTGGGAAAACATTTTAATGAATAGGTGATACAATCAATAATGCACTAATGAACATAAATTAGTATATTTACCACATGGCTAGCACCATCACATATTCACTGTAAGATCCCAGCTCTCTAACTAAAGGCAAAACACTAATTGCAGCAGAACCAGGAATTTACCTACTTTAAGGTGCTGTTTCCAGTAAATAACCTGCTAAAAAATCACCCCAAAATGCAAATCTTTGCTTACATATTCTACTACAAAGTAAACTGCACATGTAACTGAGGTGGTCTTAATTCGGAGATCCCAGATTATAAAACCTCTTAACCAGAGAGAGCAATGAGCCTGTGGCAGCAGCACTGGGAACTGCTCTCCCTGGCTGATGCAGAGACCAGTTACACAAGAGATGCTTTTCCCTATTGCCTTATGAATGACCTCAATCTTCACCTAGAAAAATCACTCCCTGGGGTGTGAGGTAATTGTGCCTCCATGCTGGCCGGGTCTGAGTGTCCCTGAGCAGAAACCGCCAGCTTTGTGCCTGTTTGGTGGTTTTGTAATGCGGACTATTGTTCACCGGGGACAGGACTCAGACCACTAAACTCATTTCATTTTGGGGTGCAGGTTAGACTAGAATGGCATTTGTGAAAATAAAAAATGGTTTTATCCACTAAAACCTCCAAGACCAAAAATGCTGGACTGTTAAGACACTCTGTGCAGAGTAGGGGCAGTACCATGGCAAATACAGATAAATGCACACTGGATTTTAATTTGATTCTAATTCAAAGTTAACAGCGTAAAAGAGTTTTATAAAATACTGGATTGATTAAGTAGTTACAGATGAAGCAGGGCAGAGCAGAGAAAGGTGCTGAGTTATCCAGGTTATTTTGTGCAGGACCAGCAGGCAGTCTTCAGTAAAAAAGAAAATAATGCAGGGACCTCATTAAGAGGGATGTGCAAGAGAGAAATGACATGCATACAGAATACAAAAAAAGACCAGGGTCTAAGTTATAGATTGAGAGATACTGAAAGAGTTGATGTCTCAAACATTGTGGTGGGGCAAGTTCTGCTTAAAGACAAACCCTGCACAGCAAGGAACCCAGGTGAAAAGCCCATCAGCTCAGACATCAGCAACAGCAGGGGGAGGGCGTGCTGGAGGGTGTGCAGCTCCCTGTTCTGATAAGCTCTTCTGATACAAAGATCAAACAATGGCAGTGTCTGCAGGGAAGGAGAAGTTACTCCACAAACGACCCCCAAGCCCAAAGGCTCACAAACTGCTCATTAGCCTGACAAGTTCGGGTGCCCGCCTGAAGGAGGGGCAAGGATGATAAAAGGACACAAACTGAAGCCCCGGGCACACAAGCCCGCCAGAACTGGACCCCTCCGCTGACTGACTGGACCAACGCTGGACCCAGGACTGGTGAAATCTTTCTCTCTCTCTCCCTTCTTCTCTCTTTCCTTTTCCACAATCCCTACACCTTATCTGTTTCAAGATATAAACTGTTGACCAAGTCTGAGACTAAGAGTAGATCCAGCTGCCCCTGGGCCCTTCTCTGAGGAGGAGTCTGGAAAGCAAGGGGGTCTGCTCTGAACCTTGTGACTCAAGGGGAGGGATCTCCTTATTCCCTGAATTGATGTATATGGTTACACGGTTTACAGAAGTAGTCTTATGCCAGTTCCCGTTGTGAGCAACCCTGCCACCTACTACCACACCTCCCCAGTTCCATTTGCTTCTGTCATGAATAAAATCTTTAACTGATCGTTTGGTGTCCTTTCACCTTAATTTAGCCCAAGGGAATTTTGAATTAAACATGACTCCCTGGTCTGTCCAGTCTGGGTCGTAACATAGATAGCAAATACAGAATCAGATTCAATAGGTGTTACTCACAGAAATAATCTTTGCTGGTGCACTGAGCTCAGTGAGACTGAGAGAATAAAAACTTAATGGAAATGGTTGTAAAGGCAGGTGTATGAAGACTAAAAATTAGCCTTACTTTCTGAAAGATTAAACATTTATTCAGTGGAAAAAAGAGCTTAGGTAATACCTACTGAGGAGGGTTTTCAAACAGCCTAATTTATGACAACTACCTTATGTGCCTGAATTAGGAAGCTCGTCTCCCTGTACACTGATAAAGCCAGTGGTGAGTCAGAGCAGAAAGCCTAATGGAGATGCTCTTGATCATGCTTTGGAGAAAACTATATCCACAATAGTTTTCAAATTTAGCTACCTAAGATAGATGCTCCATTCTAACCTCAAAAATCCAGAACTATCAGTTATGGTCAACTGTGTAAAGACAGACATGCAACTAACAACTTTTTTTGAAGACACCACCAGAAGTTTTTTGTAATGACTGGAGTAGGGAAAAGCTTCTTTGCCTGGCAGAAACTTTAAACCTGGAAGTTTTCTCAAAGAGTATTGAAGGCATGGATCCAACACTTCTTCGCCATCTTTGGAAAGACTTAGCGACAAAGGGAAAGCATGACATACCAACAAAACAGAAGTTGTCTACTTGGAACATGTTAGTCTGAGTGACCTTGGCACTCCCTTCCCATATGTAATGGGGATACAATGCTTTTGTAGTTGTCATCGTTGATCTCTGGAGATACTGTGAATGTATACCCTTAAGATGTGTCTATTTATTCCATTTGATAGGTAGCAATAATAGTGTGTCATTCGAAGTGGATAGAACAATAAGACGACACTTAAATCCTTGGTCAAAAGTACTTCAGTTTCAGATTTTTAGGTCCTGAACACCTTGCAGAATTGCCTCAAATAATACTAAAAAGGAATCTGACTCCTTACGTACATGGACTTCTATATACTGAGCATCTTCACTGCTGGATTCATACCTAATATAGAACATTTCAAATACATTCTTGGCAAGTAAAAATTTCCAAAGCAAGTCTTACCCATAAGATGATAAAATTTTCTTGAGTAAAGCAGAGTTTCATTAATTATAACATTCCTGGAATCACAGGACACAACACAAATACACTGAACCACATTGTCTCTTTCACACGGCTCCAAGAATTACAATGAGTTTTGTGAACTGGTTTCTACCTTTTGAATCTGAACTCTTGTTCTTCCTCCCATTTCTTTCTTTCTTTCTTTATAATCGCCAGATTCAATCTCTACAAGATATTTGAATTTAATAGAGCAATGTTTTAAATATGATGTTTCCCAACTGATCATTCAAAACCAAGCTTAGCAAGGTCTTTAACAAGATTTAAAAGCTTACTGAAAACTATCTAAATGAAAACATCTGGGTCTTAGCCTCCACAAGAACACATTCCTATCATGTCTATGAATACTGTATACAAGCCTGCAGACTTAATAATACTTGCTTCTGACCAATGCGTTGTCAACAGTGGTGATATTCTGAAAATAACTATCAATTTAGCACACACAGAGGTTTGGCTTTGTGAGATACATCATCTCTGTTTTGTCATTTGGAACAATCCAACAGACGGGCTGCAATCATATTTACTATTAGCTTTCAACAAAAAATAGCATGTGCTAGCAGAATATACTTCAATGCTCTACCTACGTAACACAAATAATTTGAAATTTCATCTTCTTCTTACAGCCTTCTCAGTTTCAGAAGATGGGATTTCTGGAAGGCTGGTATTATAAGAGGGAAGCTTATGTGGAGCCCCAGGAGGAAATAGGCTAATATAAATGTAAATTATTATTCTTTCTCTGTAAAAGCAAAAGTGGCTAACCTAACTATAACATTAAAATAAGCATCTTTGCTCTCTTGAAAAAACTTACAGTAGATTCTTTAGATTTATCAGAGTAGAAGATACGTATCAGGTCTCTTTATAGCATTGAGAAAGGTTTACACCTGAGAAGCAAATCACAAAGTGGAAAAACTGCTCCAAAATGTTTCAAGTCTCACAAGTTTCATGGCGGTTACCTTTTTGTATTCTTTAAATTCAATTCTGTTTGCTTTGAATATTCAGTGTGCCTTCCACTGCCAATAAAAACCACTGGGATCACTTATATCATCTCAGTAAACAAACTGCTCAACCCCTAGGAACAGGCACGTAAAGCATAACATTCCAGTTGCTAAATCTAATACAGACTATGGGCCAAGCATTCCTATAGAGTCCTAACACACTGGAAAAAAAAAATCCTAGGGATTTTAGGAAATCTAAAGAATTTGGGGGGAAGCTGGGCGGTCTCAAGGGGATGGGGAAGAACATATATATCTACAAAAATGTCAGGTAACCTTCTAGGAGAATATGACAATTCCTCTTCCCCCCAACCCCTTAACTCATAATGAATGCTTAACTCATTTGCCCTCCCATCCAATAAAAGTAGTAGTTGAAAGATACCAAAATCCCCCAAACAACTATATATTTTTTGTTATATAGAACAATAATCAATTCAATAGCTCTGAACTGCTTATTAGTAAGCAATACTCTTGATATCTTAAAGCCCTATTTAACTTCTTAGCTAAATAGAAATTGACTGAAAAAATGACTGAAATTCTGGATAAAAGGAATATGCCTTTGTAGATTTATCTTCTTTCCTATTTCTTTCCCTGTTCTCTCATTAATAAAACAAACAAAAATGTGATCTGTATAAAATTAATCTGACAACATGATTATAAGCAGAGAATTAGCAAGGAAAAAGTTTTATAAGTGGAGGCAGAAGTCAATATTTTTTCCTAAAATTCATGTTAACCCAAGCCATTCACAATATTGCTGCAGCAAGAGAGCTTGGATAACTTGGATTTTCAAGTTACTTGTGATGCAAAGAAATAAGCAGTGCAGCTGACAGAAGATGTGCTTCTCTGCCAGTGCTTATGTTGAGGTCCCAATGGCTGAGTTCCACTGCAGCTCTATCATACTATGGACTGCAGGCTGAGCGACCAGAGAGACTTCTTAAAGTGGTTAGAAGTTTGGTTTTGACATCAGCAGGCCAGTATTTCACCTTCACGTTTCAGTGTGAGGACCCAAACTAAAGTGCAAAAATAAGCTATTTGCTGTTTAGGGATCTTCATGATGTTCATGTTCTATAACCTGCCATAACCACAACAGACTCTGCTTCATGGACCAGCTCAGTCTTATACAAGTAACCCCAAAGTCATTTTCATTAGACACAAGAAAGAAGAACTTGAATGTAAACTTGTTCATTGCCCCAAACACACACATATGCCTTTGCATCCTCAAAAGGAACACAAATGAGGGCTGAAGCAGAATTGGGTTCATTCATGGCTCCCCACCATTCATTTCTCCAAGTATATTGAGATCTGGGAAATGGGTGGTGGGGGAAAGGGGTGGGATGAAGCAGAAGCCTCACAACAGAAGCGTGTACTTCTGAGCCTGAAAAAATTACTCAGGATAACAGCACCAGCAAAACCATGTATCACCTTTCACTACATTCCCAAGGGTCAGGCACTGCAGAATCCAAAAGCAGCTATTACCTTTCAGCTCCATGAGCACTAAAAAGTTCATGAAGAGCTAAGTTATACTGCTATTGCCTACATGAGATACAACAAGAATGCTGCTAGACTGTCTGAAGTCCCCAACTATCTTGCGATTAAACTACCCTGCAGCAGAGTCTTCCCTAAGAGGCAGCAACTTTCTTTGTGCAGCTGAAATACTCAAGGATTAGGGGCAAGAGGCCCCCTAACATACTCCACAGTGTATCTTCATATGGCAGCTTCTCATGGTTTGGCTTGGATAAGTTTTTCTTGATACAAACTCTCTGAAATAATCTTTAAAGAGAAATAGCTTGGCATTATTAAAACAGGTTTCCTTTTCCCTCTTATGAGCAAAAACTACTACTTGCTTTTTGTTGGGAGAAAAAGAGAGAAAAAAAATCAACCCAAAGCAGAGAATAAGCATGGAGAAATACTCCCTGAGTAGTTAAAGTTTTATATTTGTCAGACTAGTCGGGGCTGATAGTTGGATTCATTATTGTTTCTTTAAAAAGTGACTCCTCCCTGGCAAATTGCAGGTGTGGTTGTAAATCCAGCTCACAAGGTCATCACATTCACCTTTGCCTTTAAAGCAGCCCACTGGTACATGCCTGACCAGTTAAGAGGTATAGAAGAACTACCAGTTGCCTATTATTTTCAAAATGTTGATACCACAATCCTTAAATTGGAATATCTATTCTCCACTTTAATAAAACAAAGTCTCCTACATCCTGTACAGTTGTCTTGGCTGTTGACTATTGATTGAAAGGTGTGGTTTGGAACAGATCTCCAAATAGAGGAGAATTTGTAAATTTAGAATTTGTAAGTTGTTTACTCTTCTGCTTATTGACTAGCCGATTTAGTGGATTAAGAGAATTTAACAGACTGGATTAAAAGAGAGTTGCCCAAAGACAGGTCAAAAGGCAATGGACACAAGCAGAAACATGAAAAATTGATATTAGGAAAAAAAAAGTTCACAACATGGGTAGTCTAACACTGAAACAGGCTGTAGAGAGGCTGTGGCATCTCCATCCTTAGAGATACTCAAAACTCAATCAAATGTAGCCCTGAGCCACCTGCTGTAAGCTGGTCCTGCTTTATGGGAAGAGTGGGTCCAGATGACATTTGGAGATTGCTCCCAAAGTAAATTACTGCACAATTTTAAGAAGACAAGGAGATGGGATTACAGCAGTGTGTGCCAATGTTCAGACACATAGCACCATCCAATGAGTAGAAAGTGGATGTACAGTGTGCAAGAATGAGGCCTGGTCTTGTAGAAAATCAGCAATTTCTACTGGAGGAGTGGAAAGTTGTTCACAGCAACTTTTCGGAGGCACATAGTCCAACTTGCTATTCATCATATCTCCTCCACAGAGAAGCTTCGGATAGAGGAATGCTCAGATCTGATAGTAAAAAAATACCAAAGCGGAGGAGGAGAAGGAGAAGGGATATCACAGAACATAAGATTCAGTATGGCCATAAACCTTTGTCACAAAAATGTAACCTCCCCATTAGTTTTGCTTATCTTCTCATCCATTTGTTATTAATTTGATGGAACTGGGGAGTTGTCAGGGTTCTGTGATGCAAGGGATTTATCTTGCAGAACAATCTCCAACCCACTGTTCAAAGTCTCTAGTTTCAAATTACAGAGATTAGAAAAGCTTTTAAAAAAGAAGCATTGATTACTTACTCCTTTTCAGCATGATTTTGTTTAGGGATAGTTTCAACTATATATATGTTTACCTAAGTTTTTAAGCGCAAGGCGCATGCAGCAAAGTCCAGACGGGTTTCGATGTTTCAAATTTTGTAGCTTCAATGGCTAGAGACACTATAATACCCTAAAAGCTGAAGTCCAGCTGTGCCAGAAGCTTTAAATGCTATTTAGTAGAAAGAGAAAAAGGGGCAACTTGCAGAGTCACTAGAGAACATTCAAAGGGAGATGTAAAAAGATAGCCAATTCATTTCACTTTATATGTACCAGGGGAATAGAGAGCTATGAATAAAATGCATGCAGGGAATGCAGTCACTTTGAAAGAAATAGCACCATTTTTACTCATGTTCAAATATAAAGAAATGAATTTAAAACATACAGGTTATTTAAAATTCTAACATGACAACTAGGTTATAGTATTAATATATTTGGTTCGTTTTGGTTTTTTTTTATGTCTGATGCTTCTTTTAAAACTCTCATCCTTGCTTCCTTGATGCTTTCAAAATGCATAGAAAGATGGTCAACACAGAAGTGATAAAAACATCATCACAAGCAAAAAGAAAGAAAAAAGAAACAAACCCCACAAAAAACAACAAACCTTCACCACCTATCTGCTTTTTGATTTTGATAGACTTTCAATGGATGGCAAGATAGATATTGAATTAAAGCAATAACCTACTATGGTACAGTTTTGCTGACAACAGTTTCTCCTCTCTGCCTTCCTAGCCAACAAGACTGCAAAACATGACTTAACACAATGGACCCTCCCAAATGTTGATAACTCCTGCGTTGCCTTGAAGCTAGAATTACCCTAACATTTTACAAATGACTACCTTGCCTGACTTTCTTGTAACTCCTACAGATGCATAAGGCAAAATCTCCCTAGGTTTATGGTTCCTGCCAGAAGTCTTGCCTTTTCAACCAGAGAAAAATTATATGCTTTCAGCATTTATTATTTATCACTTAAGAAGATTACTTCCCAGACTGCAATTCCTCATGACAATGGCATTGTTTTAGAAAGCTTAGAAGCAGTTCAAACAACTGTTTCTCAGGTACCCCGAAGTACCAAAAATGCTCCTCCCTCCATGAGGAATTAAAATAATATTTCATATACTGATTTTGGACATATTCAAATTCAATATTGCAAGAAAAAAATGAATTAGATGAATGTGCATGTATTACTTATCAATGGGACCATAAACCCAATTAGATGGACTGCCCATAAATATGCCTGACTCAGTCATTTAATTTGAAAGCTAAGGGTGCAGACACAGCCAAGTCACTGCAAGAAAACAAGTTACTATTTCTCCGTGGAGCCAGGTAACGCTATCTGGAAGCACTTTTAAACCACACTAAATGCAAGATAAAGCAACTTATCTTAGCTGTCTTTTACTGTCAGCTACTCTAAAATCAAATCCCTTAATTCATCACAGCCTAAGAGCAGAGTGATACCTCAGCTCTGACCACACATCGCAGCTTATGTTGTGATGCTCTGGTTGTGGCTGAGCTTTCAAAACAGGTAGGACTTCAGGGAGAAGGGAGACAAATGAGAACATGAAGTTTTGAGGATATAAATATGCATGTGCATACACACATGCACAGAAAAAAAACATGACTTCTTATCTTGGGCACAACTATCTAGGGAACATCCTCTGCCTTGAAGTACCTGGAGGGGGGTTAGAGCTCAGAGTCCAACACCTGCAACAGTGTGGCAAAGGAGATGCTAAGTACTCCATCTCAGCAGGCAAGCAAGGTCTGCCCCCATTCTTGCACTCGGTTTACTCTTAAAATACTCATGTTCTTCACAAAGATACCATCATTAGAGAAAAGTGCTATAAAAACACATCTTCTAAATAAATGCCATCACTTCAGACCTATTCCTGGTCAACTCACTCTCCTCAGTAAGTCCATATTCTCCCTTTGTTCACCATGGGTACTAGCCACTTACAATTCTTCATAATGTTACACCTCCACAGACTTAGTTCTACTTTCTGGTTTGCCATAAAGCAACCAAAAACTACACCAACTCCTCTTTAGCTAGAATGTTTTCAGCATACCTCAGACTTCTGTATAATTAATTTCTGAGGCTTTTGTTCATTTTTACTGCAAGGGCATTAAGAATTAAATTGGGATGGCTAATTGCATGGGCAAATTTGGATGGTTATGTACATACTGACAAAAGACATGCTCCCACAGTTGCCACCTTCCCAGTTCCTTCTCCAGTACTCCAGCAGGAATGACTGGGAAAATTAATAAACATGCAACAGCACATCAAGAAATAAGTCACCAGGGTTGTTTTTTTCCATTTTATTTTTTGAACAGGGCAAATAAGTGCCTTTTCTTCCAACGCATAAGGTCATCTTCTGTGAAATTTCACTCCAAAATCTTACTCAAAGAAAGGACAATTCCAAAACCAATCTATTTTTTTCTCCACAAAACCAGCAGCATTCTTTTCCTTTTACTTGTTCTTGAGAACAGCTGACACTTAAAAAACATTCTTTAAATAAATACAATAGTCTGAGGTTTGTACTTGCCCTGAAAGAAAACCACTGAATCCTGTAAATTTATTAAAATTACAACCAAGAAACCAAAAAAAACCACCCCACCTTGAAATGCTAAAGTGGGTGAACCCTAGTAAATGAGCACTAATACCCTCACCTGTAGTGCATGTACAGGCACTACATATGATTAATTTTAAAATCAGGGTATTAATAGCATCCACAAATACAGTAGCTGATGATGGCTTTGTTGGGAATGATGTAATAAACCTGTAGAAACAGCTTTCAATAAACCACTGTAGTAACACCTAATTTTAACATCCCATTTCAGGCAAGATGGGGATAGCAATAATTACATACCTCAAAGTGGACTGTGATAATTCTTCATCCTGTGTAGGAAGTTACAGGAGTGGAATATACTATTATCACCACTGTTAGCACTCAGATTTTAATGTGATTCTAATACTTAAGACACCATAAGCCTTACATCTTCTCCAGTTGCATCCTTTCAGGGAGAACACTGCTGTTTTCTATGTGACAGTGAGCACTCTGAACTTAAAGGTGATCCCCCGCATAAAATGTTCTGCTTAATCAACTCATCCACCTCAGAATGATGTGGGTGGCTAGCTAGAAAGAAACCTGTGGGATGAATCAGAAAAAAAAAAATGTGTCTCGACAGGTATGTGGGGGTAAGGGGGAAAAGGCCAAGGGGCAAAGAGCTTAAAGGGATGAGACCCTCTGGTTAAACTTTATTATTTTTCCCTTTTCTGAACCAGCAAGATGATACCCTCAGAAAATAAATCAGTCTGTTAAATTTTCTGCTGGCATCCCCTGCGCCTTTACTTCATTCTTATATTTATTATTGACTACTAATGCCTCTCCACTACAATTCTTAGAAACTAATGTATAGGCATTAATTTTAAAGGGCAGCTTTGGCACTCATGAGGGGTGGTGATCATAAATCAAAGCAGAAATTGCAATTGATTTGTCTACTGTAACTGTAACCCACAACACTAACCTCAGCCCTGTTTTTCACCTATCTCTTGGGTTCTGACACAAAGAAAAGGACTAAGAATAATAGCTGCTTTTCACTTGAACATTAAGGTAAACCATTCAGGAAACAGGGACATGGTAGTCAACTAATCGCATAAAACCAACAACTTTGGGAGTTTCCCCTCTCGCTCCCACGAACAAATACTACATTACTTTAGTCTACCTTACTATGCTCTAAGACAGCATTGAAGTTTTTGTCTCTTGTAGTGCTGGAAGTGACAAGAGACCATATTGACACCTACGAGACAGTGTTCTTTGTCTATACTAGAGTGTGGCATTCGATGTGCCAGTAAACCCCCTCTCAGAGCAGCTTTGAATAAGACTTGACTGGCATATAAAAAGCTCCATCAGCTTTCAAAGTGAATTTTGCAGCCTCAGGATGAGGCATGTTGGAAAAGCAATGTGGAAGACAAGACCAAGTTGCCAAAACGTAGTGAACAAATCATTGGACACGATCAGTGGGAACATCAAATTTCACAAATAAGGTGAAGTCTGTAAAATTGTGTATGGCTGCATTTTACTTTTAAAAGAATGTATAGCTCAGGCAGATGCCATGTCTCTATTGTATGCAAATATTTTATTTCAATTAGCACTTTTCAATCATGCTTTTTCTTTTCTGAATGACTCAGATATCTCAGTCAAGAAATAGCAGGATCATAAACACATGCCAACAGGGTGGATTTATCTCAGAGAGAGATAAATGTGGAAGGAAACATGTAAATCCATCTCAGGATTTTTTCAGCTTGTCTCCCCTTCCAAACACGTTTTCTCTACATGCCTGCAAGCCTCTGTAACACAGCATACTCAGTTTCCATGTCCTTTCAAGAAAGCAATACTCACAAGAATTTAATTGAAACTAAGGAAATTGTGTTTCCAGAGCTTGTCAATCAGTCAGAAAAAAAAAAAAAAAAGAGAAAAAAAAATCAAGTTCAGCCTACAAGTTTTATCACACCATATTGAGCCAAAGAAGAGGTCATAATACTAACTTGCCCACAAATGCACATATGAAAAGAGGGAATCTTTAGAACTTCTACACACCACTGAGAGAGTCCTGCTGCACAGGTCATTATGAGCAGTGATTGTCCATGAGGGAGATGTGCTGAATAGCTGTGAAGTACGGCTGGATGAAAAAATACCGCAAGTTAAGAGCCGCAATTGCACACAACACTGACATAAGCTAAGAATGCTACATTTCGTGGCTGCAGTAGAAGTTTTAGCTAATTTCTAGAGTGCTGGCCCCAAGCTGCTTTGGGACTCTGAGCATCCTCACCTGGGATGCAAGAAGTTCTGTCAAGGAACCACAAGAACGTGGGGAGAAACATACTGGTGCTGCCTGTTAGCCAGAGAAAGAGAGGAAATTGCTAAAGTGTCATATGGGAGTTTGGAAACATTAGTTAATTTTTGATCCTGCATCACTAGTATATACCAAAGAAGCTGTGCTGGGAAGGCTAAGAAACGTAAATAGTCAATGTTGATGAAGAATTCTATAATAGGTAAAAAATTAAAAAGTTTTGGCATAAAAGCAAAACCTCAGCAAGCACTTTCCACTCCTGTAGATTTTAACACCTCTCATGTTGCAAGAGTGCTCTCTCCACACAGGAATTTAAGCTGATGCTAACTGCAGTTGCATCTGAAAATATGTATTTTTAATACCGGTTAGGTTCTAGGCAGTAATCCCTTTCTCAGAAACTGAAAGATTTAAATGAAGTCATAGTTGCTAAGTGCACTATTCAGCCATATATCATGTTCTCAGAAGTACAAAGAGTACTCAAGGGTGAAGGGTTTTTAGGATAATGTACGATTTCTGCATTAAATACAGAACCGCCATTATATAATTTTAGCATCTTGCCAACTTTTTTTTTTTTTTGAGCAGGACAAGGAGGGAGAAATAAGAAGGTTGAATGGAACCAGAACAGTACTGTTTGTACCCTGGTGAATATTAGGGAAATGATAAATGATCCCTAAGCACACAGACTGATTTATGCAATAAAAAATAAAATATGGTGGGGTGGAGCCCTCATGTGAAAATCTCATCCTTGGACAGCTACAAGGTATGAAATGCACCCAAGTGTCTCAAGTCCCTCAGGGCTGCTATTATCTCATGATAACCACACCCTCGAGAACTGTCTCTCTTGCTCCTCTGTTGGGTGGGAGGAAAAGGAAAAGGAAAGAGGTGTATTTGTGATTATGAAAAACAGAAGATTGATAGTTTACATTAGTGAACCCTTTAAGCTCAAACTGGTAAGAGTTCTTATTTTTCTTATTTAACAGCATGAGTAAAAAAAGTCATGTTTCATGTCAGCATGATAAAGGAAAAAACAGAGATAAAGAAAAGCCAGTAAGACAAATGCAAGTCAAAAAAATCCACATATGTACATAAATCAAACTTGTCAGTAGATCTCAGTTAATATAGTAAGTGGATTAATAAATGCAACAAACAAAATGCAATTAAACCTTATTCTGCAAAGGCTATTACTCAGAAAATTCAGATAAACTGTGCTATCCTAAACCTTGCAACATCATTTGACAATCCTACCTGCATATAACCACCACACCTTTTTCTTCTGCTTGTAGTGCTAAAAGATATCATTAGAGAGCACTGAAGTTTTATACTGTCTGTATTATCTTGTAAAAATCTGAACTCTTCCTAAAAAATTAAGTGGATAATACTAGGCAGTGTTTTATTAAGAAAAGTGACAATCAACCCATTTTAAATTTCTGAGCTACACTAGCTATACAGATAATCTTCAGTCTCAGGTAAATAGACTTAGCTAATATATATCTAATTCAAACTATTTGGTATCTACTTACATGGAAATGCAGATGCAGACACATTTTTTCATGCTATAAGCTTGCCAAATTTATGGAGAAAACAGCTATTATTCTTGTAAAGTACAGCGATGTATCAGCCTAATAACATATTTACAGGGAATTTTTATCCTGTGGAATGAGGAAATAAATGATGTATTTTCTTCCTCAGGTGAGAGAATGCATAGATAATTGATTCACTTTACTGAACTGGTAGTATTCACTCTCTGCCAGCAGACAGCAACGCTGTGCAACATATTATCACAGGAATTTAGCATATGCAGGTATGAGATCTAATTAGATACCATGCCAAAATTACATAGCAATCTGATCCTGTGAGTCTTGTATATCACCAACACCACCCCGAGACTTTAGTTCTTCTCAACATTTAACGACTGACACTTTTGAAAATTATAACTTCCCACAAAAGTCTAAAGGCAAACCTCATTCAATTAATGTATTTGTATGATGTTCAGTATCTGAAAAACTAGTACGCTCATAAAATTGTATGTAAAGACATTCCAGCACACAGTAGAGCAACTATACACTACATCTCAGAAGTCTGTTACAAATATTTATTATTTCCTTCAGATCCAATGGAAATGGCAAAACTGAAGCTACTTTAAGAACAGATGAGATGCAACAGTTGCTCTAAAATGCACGTCTTGCACAGTACAAGCTTTAGTTCAGATTAATTCTTTGTCTCTCTAAAATCTGCAAGTTCATCCTTGAAGTCTCTCTTAGCTGAAAATTATGCTGCTTGCATTGGGAATTCTCAACTAACCTTACATATATAGGAAAATTTACAGTTCAAGACAGTGAAAGAGAGGATAACAAAAAGTTTTTAGCTGTCACACTATTTTTCTCACATTTCCCTTTGCTATTCATCAAATCCTTGAATGAAGTCTTTCACTGAAGCTGAACCATGACTCCACAACGTTTCTTCTATTGTTACAAGAGGGGATGACTGCCTTGTCAAGGAGGGGCTGAGCTTTTAAAATGCAATAGGTATTTCTAACACAATAAGTCTACAGTTCATCCATCATCTGTTCACACCTCTGTCTAAAAGAAAAAAAAT
Source organism: Haliaeetus albicilla (assembly GCF_947461875.1). Classification (NCBI taxonomy): domain Eukaryota; kingdom Metazoa; phylum Chordata; class Aves; order Accipitriformes; family Accipitridae; genus Haliaeetus; species Haliaeetus albicilla. The sequence continues at coordinate 13,421,729 of NC_091503.1, read as the reverse complement.
GTGATGTGCTGCATGGTAAAGATGAACTAAAAATTTCACAGCTGGCAAGGCTGAGGTACTGTTTTCTCAGTAAAGAGTACGGCCACATACAGAGAAACTGATTGACTGCTCACCAGTTTTTTTTTCCCCTCTCACTTTACTGCTTTGGTCTTGAACTTTATAGAAACCTGCTAAGTACAGGAACTTTATTTTTATGGTTTCATTTCCTTTTTTCTTCAAATCTGTATCAAAATATTCATAAATTTAAAATTGGAGTTTGGAACTTACTTATGATATTCCAGTATATTTTGACAAAAGTATTTCTGACCTTTACTAATAAAATCCATTTATGATGCAGAAAAGTACATTTCAGCTCCCTTTCTTTGCAATCTGAAGTAACATTTTTATTTTTGGAACAAAAGACTGCAGATATTATCTTTGATAACTAGCTCCAGATCTGTTCAGCATGTTGTCCAGACTGTAAGTCCTCTTTAAAAGTTTACATTCCTATGTAATATACTACAGAACAATAAATCAACAGGCTCAAATTCCTCTAAAATTTCTGATGTGTCTTATTCTTTATGTGTCTGTATCAGCAGGCTTTTACTGAAAAACAAACAAATGATGTAAACATTAATAACCCCAGCTTAACCAGAGCTAATTTTGAACCTCAAGAGCATACACAGATTCAGCAATGTTGAGAAGTTCCCCATGGACACAGGGTTTCATCCTGGTGGAGCCGCTGGTTGGGTCAGGGTCTAAATTTATGAGACTTCACCTTTTTAAGGAGAAAGAACATGATCACCAAAACAGTGGTATGTTCACATATGCTATGGTGATATCGCATATGATCAAAAAAGCTTAAACACATAACATTTGGGGCGGGTCTATATTTCTAAACTACAACTGTAACCTGCCCTCCCAAATCCATTACCCTCCCCCCCAGTTAGAGAAATCAGTAAATCTGGATCCAAAGCCTGGAGCCATTAGATCATGTTTTGGCAGACCTTGATGTTCACAAAGCTGGTTGGGCACACAACCAGCACTATGCGTTGACAGGAGACTGCCAACCACGTTTCAAAAACACAGAGCTTCGCAGCGGTGAGAGTAAGAACTCTGTAGGTAAATAAGTGTGCTATGGAAAAAGCATACAGCTACATGAGCAGCAGGAGTACTTTCTCGAATGTGCGTAACCTCACTGCACCAATGCACGCACTGAAAAAAACCCTTTAACTGCATGCTGATTAAGTAACTCCCCAACACTAGGTTAAGGAGAACCATCAGCTGCTCAAAATTGCAGCATAAACCCCCAAGAGGGTGGGAATAGGACTATAGTAAGGGTTTTATTAATAGGTATAAAGTGGGCAAACTCCACGTGACTTTACCCATCCATGCCTCACAAAACAGTCTTTCCTATTGCTTCATTCAAGTCCTGAGAATTAAAAAAAACAACACTGTATTGTTTCACTCTAGTCTGTCTTGGCAGCCTATTGCATTCTGGCTGTAGAAGTGTCTGCTTTCAAATTTTAAGCCCTCACGGCAATTATCCTGCTCTCAGACTAAACCTACAGAGCATATTTCAAAAGAAGTTACATCTAAACAGAGGGGATTCAACAGTGATCAATGTTCAATGGGCCTCAGTGGTAATAAACTATTTACTGCCTTAACCTTTTAAGTTTGCACAACTGAAGCGCTCAAGAGCCCTGTGATGAATTAGCTGAAGTGTTTGGTTGCGAGTCGAGCAGCCGCTGGTTCAAATCATCTGTCCAGCAACACCATCCGTCTCACAGTCCCTGCAAACAACGGCTGGCTGCTGAAGCGAGTGTCTTCTCATCCCTTCTGGAGTTCCATTGCCCAGCCGCAGTTTCTGCCAACTTTTACTATGGCCACCACCCCAATGGAGACATTTTGGAAAACAAAGCACATCAAAGGCTGGGCATGATCCTAACCATCTTTTTATTACCTGGCTGATTATTACCTTACAGAAGACATAACAGAGGGAGGACATCAAAGTGCATTCAGCACACTCACTGCTACAGTAGCTGATTTAGATCTGTTACCCTCCTCTTGCAAGATTGCCAAAATAGATTGAAAGGGAAAAAAGAATCTTGTGTTATATATATGCATTATATATATGCGTATAATATATATATATATATATTGCGTTAGCGTTGTTGTCACCAAGGCTTTCCCACCACCCTGCTGCTGAAATACAGTAAGAGGAAGTAATCCACTACAGATGGCTGAAGACACCTAAGGCTTGGCAAAGTACTTTCAGAAGGCCTGTCTTTAAAGAAGTTAGTTTTATACATTTCAAACGGAATTACTTTGCCTATAACTAAGAAGCAAGGCTAGGTCTTTTCTTTTAAAGTTGTTTATAATTCTGGGATGATTAGAATAGGTTTTTAAAAGCAGTGAGATCTCTCTAGGTCTGTTTTTACAGTTTCAGAAGAACTTGATTTCTATCACCATTTCTTGGAAATAAACCAGGTGATTTCTACCTTGTCCTTTCAGTTGAAACATCTTAAGATATGTTTTCTTCTTTATGTAGACGCATGCATGTGAAATCTGTAGGCTAATATACTACATATACACACCACAGTTAATTCAGTCTGTCTAAATAATCTAAGGAAACACAGAATCAGTTTTATGTTTTGATTTTCCGTATAAAATTTGGCAATATTTGCATTTTTCTTTTACTTTCAAAAGGAGACAGGACTTTTTTTTTTTTTTGTTAAACACTACTTCAGTGTTTATAATTCAAATGCTTTAGTATAAAGCATGCTAGTGTACGAATCTGGAAGCAAACCCAGCAACATCAATAACTGCTTAATTTCATATACCGTAAAACATAAAAAACCATAGCTGGTATTATTTAAGTCTGCAGGCAAGAAAAATGAAAGAAGCATCAGCTATTCTGACAGATACATACATAAATCCAAGGAAAACATGATTACTAAAGAAGGAACAGATTTTTTTTGTTGCAATTACTATCTTCATAAGTAATAATTATGCATATATAGCTAATACTACTTACAATTCTCCTTTTTCTAGTATAAAAAAGTCCTGCATAACACAGGCCATATGACTTCACTCAGTGATTCTTGTATCAAGCTGTATAAATAGCTAGTAGTTATTTATATCTCTTAGGCAGGCATCCAATCTTGATTTAAGGACTGCAAGTAATGGAGAATCTTTCATATCCTTTGGTAAGCCGCTCAACTGCTAATTGTCCTCACTTTTAAAAATTTGCACCTCTTCTCTCATTTGAATTTGTTTAACTTTAGTTTTCAGCACTGGATCTCCGCATAATTGCCTGCGAGGTTAAGCACCCGGTAATACCAAACATCTTATTCCCTGTGTGAACAGGATCAAATAGCTCCTTATGTTCACTGTAATGAGGTAACTCTAGTGGTCTCCTAATGTCATGTACCAGGAAGGCTGTTTTCTAGTCCTAAAAAATCACTTTTATCTTTCCTCTGAGTTGTTTCATATTCTCAAAATACTGAAAGTGGAAGACCTGAGGTGTTCTTGTATTAGTTTATACAAGCAATATTGACTCCTTGTTTCTACTGAGTAGTCTCCTGTCAGTGTATCACATTCACTGTTTTTCTGTCACGTCACTGCCATGTGTATAGTTCAGCACCTACTGCAACCTGTATGTTCTTCCACAGTTTCTACTGTTCAGCATACAAACCTTTTCCCCCGACTTTACGTGACTAAACTACTTTCAGAGACAGAAATGCCCACTTCTGCAGAGGACGGAGCCTGGCTAACACATCTGCTGGACCCTAACCGTCTCCTCACAGAGCCACCTGGGATATCCCTACTCCATATTCCCCAAACCAGGGGCACTGGGCATTGCCAAGCCCTAGACAAAGTTAGCCTGTCTCCAGCCGTACTCAGTCTCGAGTGGAGCAGCACGACCCTGCTGTATGTATGCCACAGCGGTGCTGTACCTACCGGCGCTGCCAGGCCAAGAACAGCTGTTATGGCAGAGGCGAGGTTGGCAGCAGTTGCAGGCGTACCCGTGGGAAGAGGAGAAAAGGAGGTGGTAGGAATCATTGCACCGTGCTCCGCAGAACACCAGTGAGCGAGTGCTGTGCTGCAGAAGCAACGCAGACCGTATTCCACAGAATAACTAAGCTGCTGCTGAGTTTCTCAGGCACCCAGAGCGGATGCTCATTGTCTCCCTAACACTGATCCCCCTGCCTTGGGGGTCTTTATTTGTGCTCAGCTGTGTGCCTCACATCAGAGTGCCCCAGTGCCTTTTCCTAGACTAAACACTGTATCTTAACCCAGCACACTTACCTTTATCAACCCAAGGCGAAATACAGTTAAAGGAGGTATTAAACTAGTTCGATTAAACCTTTTTTTTACTTAAGAACTTAGAAATTCTATTTGCAAACTATAAAGCAAGTCTAAGATTATAGCAAGTTACTAAGGAACTCTGAGTGACGAACCTATTTGGAAGCCTGATGAATGATTATAAAGAGATAAAAACAGAGTGTGTGAGAAGGAAGATATAGGAAATGTCTCAGTAGTATGTTATAATTCTGCCTTATTTCTAGTAAGTAGCACTTTTGATGACACCAGAAAACCTTCAGACAGATAGCCAATGATTCCTCAGCACTCACCTTTTTTAAAAAAAAAAAAATGTATAAGGCTTTCTGATTGAGGGTAGGAGGAGTGGGAAGGTCTGGTTAAAGAAACTACTAGTGTTGTTTCTCTGGGGTTTCCATAAGGGAAACTAACTAACTGGAAGTAGTGTTTTCTTGTGGTTTTTAAATTAAATGGTATGTTGGGAAACTTATTTGTCTTTTAGATTTGTGTACAGAGCAGATCCATTTAAAAGTCAGTTCCTAGACTATAACTCTGCATTAAAGACAGGGGCTTACACTGGTACCTGGAAAATCTCAGAAAAAGGCCCTTCAGCTCAGGACCCCAGGCACGTGCAACACAGCAGCAGTGACTTAAACAGCTGCAGATGGGAAGTCCAATTTCCAGGTGGTTATGACCCCTCTCACAGCGGAGACCCTGGTCAGAAGTCAAAGGCACATTACTGTAGGCACTGGAGCTTTCCTTGCTGCAGTGCCACATAAAAGCTGCGAGACACAGCTAAGTCGTTGCTGTGCCTCCCAAAAAGGCAAAGTGGACAGGAATAAGATCCCAGCAAAGACAGCTGGACCAGACTAACCTCTCCTTCTGGCTCTGCTGGCATCAACTAATCAACCATTCACAAGCAGATGCACTTTCAGATCTCTGGAGCTGATTTGCCAGATTAAGCTGCAATGATGAAGACATTTTACCTTCGTCAGCATCTTTGTCAAATTAGGGACCTCACTCATATTGATCCAAAATGAAAGCAGGGGCAGGAGGGGAGGAAGTCTCCTAGATCAAGCAGATAAAATGACCCTCCCTCCCAGGCTTGTGTCGCAAAGTTACACTCCTGCATTTATCTCCTGAGTCACATCACAAAAACCCTCCATCTAGGGACAGAAAGAAAAAGTAGATGAACAGGACTGGAGCTCCTGAAATTCATTAAATTTGTCACAATGCCTTATAAGACCAAAACGTTCAGTAAATCTACCCCAAATCCTGTTTAAGCAAGTAAAGTTTTACTACAGTTCAGGTCAATTCTGCTGTGTCTGTGCCAATTTCATCTGCAGAGAGGAACACACTGGAAATAGCTTTTTTTACACTGTGAAAGCACTTCATTAGAGAGTTAAGGGTAATTTGAAAGGAAATGAAAGGTTTTCCCAGGCACAAGACACCTTTCACATGTACTGATGAGTTCCTCCTTTCATTTGTATTAGTTTTATTGCAACCATGTCTCTGCCAACATCACAGGATATGCTTTTGCTAAACTTCGTTATAACAGTTTAGTGAATTACCCCCCCCAAAGAAAAAAAAAGAAGAAAAAAAAAGGGTGTTTGAAAGTATCATGAGATGCACTTATTTTCTGAGTTAATGGGAGGAAAAATCCCCCCCAAAACAGAGACAGCCATCTGGGTTTGTTGGGAAAAGGAAAATAACTCATAAGAAACACTCCTTTGGCTCATTTTGGGACCAAGCATTGTAGGATTGAAATCATAAAAAATTTGTTTTCTCCTTTTTGGCTTTATCTCTCTGGCATGAAGGGGTCTGGAAAACACAAACGAAGTAAACTTTGGAATGTCTGTAATGTGGCCAAAACCCATTAAAGTTATTGTTTTATATATAAGACTATACATAGAGGGGCCTTGATTCTAATTTACTGAAAGAAACAGCACACCACCTTGGGGGTACATGGTAGAATAAACCCTAGGGAGAATGTACAGACACACACTTCTATTTGCATATACATGTGTGCACACTAGCATCCCTCAAACACATCCACTTGTCATATTCTGACAGCTGCATAATTCAAAGAATTTATCTGTGTGAATCTGCTAAAAATTTCAGGATTTTTAGATAGTATCATCCATCAAATTTTCAAATTTTTTTCACCAAGTTAAACACAAAACCAAATTTGTTGATAACAATACTATTTTCAAACCATAAAATGCATTGAAAAACATAGAATATCTACTGAACCATTGAAACTACATCATCTAATGGAAAATTTTAATAAACTTATTCACAGATTTTGCACATCCTTCTTCAAAAACACAATTTCAATGAAGGGCTATTAACCTCTAACTATTAGAGCATTTTCTTCTAAAAGCAATCTCTTTCCACAAATGAACTGAAGCATTGGGGGGGAATAATTAAAAAAAAAAAAAAAAAAATCAGACTTGACATACAAGTTTCCACAAGTTGTCTCAACATCCAACATCTGCTTTGGGCTTTAAATATAGATACATCTAAGAATACATAATGATTGTGTATTCCAAAATAGCAGCAGGCAAGTTCAATTAGCTCAGAGAAAATGAGTGCATCTCTTGATACTCTCAAGCACCTTTTTTTTTGGCACTACAAGCGAGGAAAAACACATTATGTGATGAGTAGGAGTTTAATTGCTCCAGTGTTTTAACTTAGCCTATATAAATACAACTTGTTGCATTGTCTTATGTAGCATGAACAATAATTTATAAAGAGTTTCCTAAGCTATATTAGGAAAGCACATTACAAATTAATAGGCAAGCTAGGCTATACACTATCAAAGGAAAAACAGAGTAATTTGTTGCTTTCTAACAGGTGCTAAAAGCCATAAACAACAGAATGATACCTGCTAAACACTGAAACGTGCCCGTTTTCCTCAAGCAATGCCAGTTTGCTGCAAGAGCCCACCTCACCTCTCCCGAGGGGCAAAGCCCTCCGGTTGCACAGACAAGAAGGCAGCGCAGCGGTCCGGGACAGACACCTGCTCACTGTTCTTCCCTTGAAACACCACGTGAAGGTCATCCTAGCCTCAGCCAAAATCCTGCACCCCCCAAAAAAAGTCAAAAGAGGAACATAAAGTACCTGAGGTTTCTATTTTATAGCACAAGTTTACAGAAGCATCCTTTTTTTCTCTCAACATCCACAGAGCCTCTTGACTTTCCAACCGTTTACATAAGTAGCACTTTTCTTTGCTTGACATAAAGACACACTCTTTTGGTTGACATATAGTAAGGTCTTAAATACACAGCTCTAGAGGTCATAAAATTTGGCTGCAGCTATTCTCACAGTGCCATGGTAGGCCAGAAACAGCTCCAATACTCATGTCCGGCACACTGTTTCACAAAACGGTACCAACATTAACCTGGAAATTCGAAGAAAAAACAGATGCATAGAAATGGAAAATCCAGCAAGCTTCAGTAAAAAGAGGAGAGAAGAAAAGTAGATGCAGACTGAGACTTCTTTAGGCACATTTTCCTTTATTTCAAGATGTGAGAAAAGTGTTTCAGAGACATCTTTAAAAAGAAAATGTTGTTGGCTTTTTTTTTTTTTTTTTAATTGCCTACTTTTCTGAAGCATTAAAGTGATGGTTGTTACTCTGATCCCCTGGCAGCACTGGTGCTGAGAAAAGGAGCTGAGTGGTGGATGCCACGGTACTGAGTGCTAGCAGCAGGAGGCCTGATCCAAAGTTTAGGGAAGCCAAGAGGGGTCTTGCTCCTGACCTCGTTGCTTGTTGGATCAGACCCAGGGACTGCACGAGCAAACAGCCTGTGCTATTGACACAAGGTACAGAAAGGAAGCTGTGCATGCATAAAGTAGCTTTGTGATATGAGTGTAAAAAGCCCAGGAGTAATCACATAAGAAGTTACTTCAAGAAATGTTAAAGAAGGAGCTTTGTCTTAAGGTTCTTGGAAGATTTCTGACACTGAAGTAATTCCTGTATTTTAAGCAGTAAACCACTGTATAACTGTTACTGTACCTACAGCATGTGCTACAAGACACTTATTTTTTTGTGCTTGGCTGTAATCTGCAACACATTCTACAACTGCATGGGGAAAAATAACTGCTTAACACTTATTTGAGGGCATGTGTGTACTCTGAAGCTTTAAAAAGCTGTGTTTTTTATGGTTTCTAGAACACAGGAAGAAAGCATTGACAAAGGTTTCACATTTTTTCTGAGTTTCCATAAAAGAAAGAAAGAGAAGCACGTTCATTGAGGGGCTCTGCGTGAGCATGCAGCAGTGAAAACTGCCACGGCAATCCAGATGGAAAATGCATCTTGGTCTCCATGCTGCTCCTATAGCTTTTGACTTGCTGAAGGTGGGTGGGCAGAACTTGGAGAATTTGGCACCTGCATGACCAGAGTCTGTAAAGTTAGCAATTTGGCTATACTATGGTGATGAGGAATGCCAAATAATATTGCGACCAAAATTGACTCTGCCTAGGCCAGGTGCATACACATATAGCCTTTTCCTATGTTCTGTATATTGTACGTGGTTTCTAAGGGGTCCAAATACCAGAGGAAATAAGTGCTTATCTGTCAAAGAGTCAGGAAAACAGAACAACAAAGGTGGAAAGGATTTAAAAAAATTCTTTTGCTGTCCTACCCCCAACTGAGAAGAGCTTGGTGCTTCCTCTTATTCCCAGCTGTTCCTAGTGCATTTGGCTTTAATCAGGTGCAGGGCAGGAACTCAACATCCTGTTGCCTTGCTCTGATTAGGAGGAGTCAAATTCTACAAATTGGCAGATTTCTTCTTTTAGTGTTCCTTATTTGATGAATCATTTGTTTTAAAGTATTTGGAAAGGGCCATTACAGAGGCAGTGGACCCAGCTTGTTGCTATTTCCAAGTCTATTTATAACCACTGCTCTAAAGACTTTCAGCAGAATGCAGTTTCTTCTCCTTTAGCACACAGACAGAACCACCCTGTTAAAGCAAAGACACAAAGGCGCACTGATAAAAGACCTGAGGCAGCTATAATCAGCAACATGCTAATAAAAACATACAGAAATGTGATTTAGAAGCTGTATCTTTGAGGTTAATAATCTTTTTAACATCCATTCTAAATAATCTCAGTTTGAACATTTAAGCAATTTAAGCTATTCCCAATATCAACCTTGCAAACCTCACTTCAAATCTTAGTCATGGTCTCTGTCCTTTCATTTTACTCCTTTCTTATTTAACTGACTGAGCACAGCCTGCTTTCCCAAGCTGTTAGCAGTAGCAAAACTGTGACTCTAAATATTTAACTTTTGGGGATAGTTATTAATCAGTTGATATAGTTAAAGATAGCACAAGAACCATTAAAAAAAGAGTATCTTTTTGTCCAAGGCAAGATAATTGCTTCTCTAACTGAAAGTACAGTTAAAAATACACCTAGAAAAAGTGTACAGAAAATAAATAATATGACCATCTAAAATATTTTCCATCCTTCAGCACTGAAAATAACAACAAAGGAATAAAAGTGTTACTAATACTCCTTTTCACTTTTCTTTTTTGTCCTGCTTTAACTTGAGAGAAGCCAGCCAAAGAAGGGATGACACTCCACCCTACCCACGCAGAGGATTTCTTCTTCCTTCTTTCTTTCTGCTTTGCATTCTCTTACTTTAAAAACATACAAATATATGATGCTGACCAGACCAGAAACGTATTAGATTTAGGAATAAACTTTCAGAATTACCCTTATCGCTTACAGAAGAATCTTTCTCCTCAGGGAGAACTCACATTCATTAAGAGCAGTCTAGAAACTACATATATCCAAGTTTGCCTCAGATACTAATCAGTTTGGGTTCAAGCAAGAAGTTGCTGGAAAGATGTAATTTATATGTTACACAAGTTCATTGGAGCATGGAAAGTCAACTGTAGTGTGCTTTGTTTTCAGTTTTTATCCTCTCCCAGTTACAAGCTGCTGCCCAATTTTATCATAAATCATGTTTTATGATTTATGATTCTGACCATCATCTGCCACATGGAAGTCTAGCTCTTATGTTTGCTAACAAGACCTCAACCATGAAATGCAATTCTGTACAATAAAAAGCAGACAAAAGGACTACAGCTACCCTTCAACAAACCAGCGATAGCTCATAAGAAGCCAGCTCCCAAGAAGTAGATATGCTTGATGTTGCTGAGTGGCCAACACCTGCTAACCTAGAAACCCTCAGAAGAAAACCGAGATTAAGACCTCTTAGCTGCGGCCCTCTTCTGATGAAAAGCAGCTGCAATACAGAGACAACTATGACCAGTAGTAGGAAAGATTTCTAGTTCCTGACCTGCACTCTCAGCTGGGTCCTTTGTGTTTAGAAAGGCTCAAAGTATGCCGTGGGGCAAAGAGGAAAGCAGCGTGGTGCAGTCTTTCAAAGAGAAGCTCAAATAACTTTCAATACCTGAATCATGTCTGTCCCCCCCATTTCATATGCAGGGACAAACAAGGTACAGAAAAATCTTCTTCCAGTGCTTCATCCACAGCTTATTGATAATTCAGGGTTGGAGAAAACAGACTTTAAGAGCGACCTTAACACAAATTACTACATGAGAAAGATAAAGATAACTGGTAGGCGATGCTTCCAACCCCTCCCCTCTTTTGTTGAAGGAACAACTATTAGAAGGAAGGTTGGTTGCTAATGCCGCCAGTCTTCAGTCAAGAATGAAATTTAAAAAGCTATTTCATCAAACCCCAGTGCAGACCACCTGTATGTAAACTTTAAAAAGTTGACTTCAAAGAAACTGAGAGTAACATAATTTCAAAATAAAATAAAATATGAAGTTCTCCCCCTACTTCTATTTCAGTGAAAGCCAAACACTGCTCACTGCCATTTAAAAAAATCCTATTTATTCAGCTCAAATATAGGGCTGGTCAGCAGTAAAATACCAGATTAATCTTATTTACTTTGGATTTGAGCTCATTTGTTTATGCTACATTTTCACTACATAAAGTAGGTATTTAATTTTGGTATTTTCTCTTTTTCGAAAAGTAATATTTCCTCATTTCAAAGCCTACAACTGATTTCAGTCAACTGATAGATAAACAATATCTAGACAATATTTAGAAGCTCTTGGTCCCAGGAATTATTCTTGTTCTGTTATGCACATCAAAACCAAGCTTAATTACAAATTATATTCCTATTCACTTTCAAAATGTGCCCGATAACAGGATAGTTTGGGGTTTTGGGTTTTTTTTGCATTCTGAAGCTCCCAATAAAAACAAAAAAAAACCCCATAACAACGGGACGGGAGAGGAGAGCTGCAGGGGCTTGGGCTTTTTCGGTTGGGGTGGGGCCTCAAGAACAGGAGGGAGGCAGTGATACCCTTAGTGTTTCCAAGAACACTGAAACAGAAGAGATCTGGGAAGCCTTTGCTGCTTTACATTCTTTTTAACACGGCAATACAAATTGCAATTGAAATGTATTATCAGCCTTATTATTTCAAATTTTGATTTTATTTTTTTTTATTAAAGGTTTCTTTCCTGTCCTAAAAGATATATTTAAAGAGGTTTGGGAGCTTTTTTTTTTTGTATTTTTTCAACATATGCATAATTTAACCATCAGAGCAGGTATGTATTTCTTCACCAAAAAAATGTCCCCAAGCCTGTACATGATTAAATGAACCATTAAAATATTTACTGACACATATCAAAGGGAATGTATTCTCCAGAGCCAGCACAATGCACCTGGTAAATAAATACATTATTTCATAAATGTACCATTTTTTTATAACTCTCTTGCCAACTGAGCAAACAGCCTCTGTGAGCCAAGACAGCCAAGTTGGCTACATTTTTACATCCCAGAACATTAAGGCAATTGTTCATGAGGACCCTGAAAGCATTTAAAACTAAAAGTACTGATTTTCATCAGTCTAGGTCAAGTTCAAGTCCAGTGTATGGGTGCAACACCCTAAACACTCTACAGCAAGGCTCCTATTCTTTAAGCAGCAGCTAGAATAACTACTTACTGCTGTCCTGATTGAAATGGGAAAAGGTTTCTTGTTTTCTGATTCACTGAAGCAACACCTCTCCCAGTGGTAGAACAAGCCTCTAAAAACTGAAGCTTATGCTGCAAGCACTGGCAATCTTAGCTACACAAGCTCAAATAACTTTTTTTTAAAAATACATGCATTCTGAAAACACTTATGAATTTTCTTTAAATATGTGGGTAGTCCCTCCAAAACCTTCATATGCTTACAGCTAAGTGCATATGGTAATGTTGCATTGTTGCACAAATAATAGTATTTTTAAACATACACACAACATAAGATCCAAACACAGTATCATTCCATGCTCTGGTTTTCTCCATACTGAACAAACTGCCTACAATAAGTAAAGCACTAAGTCAAATTTAATAGTTTGTATTCATGCAAGCTAGCAGCTGGTCTGAGTTGGCTCTCTCTTTCAGGAACCAGAAAGCAAAAATAAAAATATTTTCTACATTAAATCTAAAAGAAAAAATTATTGCAATACAGCTTCAGAAATCATAGCAATTTGTTTAAAACATTAAAAATATTTTTTCCCTTAAACATATGGTGGAAGATATGAGTCCCTCTTAAAGGAATTCTAAAGAGCATTTTCCTTAAGGACCCCATATCACAGTCCTAAGGATTGGGGAAAAAAAAAAATCTTCCCCTCCCCTTTTTTCCTATTCTCCTTTTCCACTAGAGCAAAGGCCACCAGAAGTGTTAAGGTCATTAGCCAGTTGGTTTTTGCCTTGCACACATACGCTCATTAGTCAAACAGGATCTAGTAAGATAGCTGTCTCAACATCTTTCTTAGGGGCGAAGAAAGGACAGAAAGGAACATGAATTTCCTTTGCTGCTAGCATCTTAATTAACTCCAGAACAAACACTCACTCAAACTTGTTAAAGAAACAGCCCTACTTCTGCAAATAGCAAATTTGCACTACCTGCAATCAAGTAAGGATCTCATCCACAACTTAATCACACTAACCACCAGGTCATAAAGGTCCCCTCCAAACTGCGCATGCAGAAGGTGGCTTTTCTAAAAGGTGCATCACTGTCATTCAAGAAGGCTGCCGTGTATTTTGTCACATACAGTTTGGTCACAAAACAGCTCCAGTGAACACTTTGGTGTATTGAGGCCATAGCAAGTCACGTTTCAAGACTGCATCCTTTTTCACTAGGGCTCAGAAAAACTTGCACAAAATTCATGGAGGCATACACGTGTTTCTCCATTCCCATTTTTCACTTTTTTTTAAAGTGGTCTGGGAAGGCTGGCACCAGGACTCAGCTGTGCCACAGACTTCCATTGCAGATTTAGGAAAGTCACTAAAAGCAACAAGTTAAGGGTTTTGCATTCAATGACAACATTCCAGTTGATTGCAATGGGTACAAGATTTCTCCCTCAATCACACTGGGTTCTCAAGATTCCCTGAAGAACATGAATTAATTTTCTTCCAGCTTCTCTTTCCACTGCCAGTTGAAACCATCTTGTATTTCACTTTCTTATTTTATACCTCACCTATCTCACTTGTAGTGTCTTTATCCCTGTGACAAACATCCTGAATTCTTGGCTGCTGGATGGCATAAACTGGAGAGCAGATCCCACCTTGGTGTACCCTCACAGGTAAGTGCATTTCCTGCGAAGGACAGGCAATGTGGGGGTTTGAAGTCCTCTAGGATGAGGAAGCTTTACCATGCAGGTTGGTTTCCCACTTCTGGGGCAAGTAGCTTAAGCACCAGGCTTTATACAGAAAGAAGTAGGAGACTTTCAGCCAGATTTCTGAATAAAAGTAGCTATGACCATATAGTCAATAAAAGAAGTTGTGGAAGGAGGGGATTAAGCTCTTCCTCTGACTCACCCTCTAGAGCAAAATCCCTCTCTCTAGTAACTAACAAGGTACCTATGGAGACCACCCTCCCTGGGCTCAAGTTAGGAGGGGGTAAGGTATTTACCAATTCATGTCACCACCCTCTAATGTTTCACAGGTGTGAAGAGTCCCCTAGAAATTGACGGTATTCATGATAAGCATATGTATGCATCCCAACAAATCTGGGATGGAAAGGATCATCATCTCACAGAGGAAAGCTCTGGGAGTCCCAGTCAACTCCACAGGACCTGGCCTGAGTACAGACATCATTGTTGGCTGGCTCAGTTCAGGAGAGACCCTTTTAAAAGCTTTTTAAAGAAAGCATTTACCAGTTGCCTACAGATACGTTCCATAGGATAAACAGAGGATGAAAACCTAAAGAAACCCCACAACAAATCAACAAACGAAAACACCAGTAGCAGCCTGGTAAATTTATGGAAAATGACCAGATAGAGTTAAAAAGTTTTCATTTCATTTTCCTTCATCTCTGGTTAGTGAAATACTGTATCTGTCGTTAAAGAGAAACTACCTACAATCTAACTTCTAACCAATTAATTTAATAATGCTATAAATCCGGTGCTTGTGAAATTAATATCTCTTCCACAGGAACTGATCTGTGACACTGTCGAGAAAATCAAGCACAAGCAGTTCACAGAAAGAATAATTTTCTATTAAACTTAAATCCAGTAAAAAGCAATACATAAACAAAAAGTAAACCTATGCAAATAAACATGTGTACTAGAAGATGCATTTGAACTTTCAAGAGAAATGTTGTAGTAGTACCTGACTATATGTTGGTGCTTACATACAGAAAAGGTATAGACCTATAATTTTGTGTGTAGTTAAATATATTTGGACAATTTTTGGTCATGTGGATCAAAGGAAAATAAATACAGTGCTTTATTTGTATGAAGGATTTAGAAATCTATGGGGCAAAGTTCTGCCCAAATGTAGCAACTGTCCTTTGAGAGCTGCATGAATAAACCCTGCTCAGTTACTCCTTGGAATTCAGCTCCCCAACAGGCTACCAAAAGGCACAACACACTCGACTGAGCTTTCATTTACGCTTTATAATTGGAAAATATGACACATTTCCAAATTTAATTAGCAAACAAAATTTTTTTTCTTCGTTTCCAAAGACATCTCATGTAGCTGCACTGAACAGGGAGTCGACTAAACAATGCAACTTACTAGCACAGGACAAAAGGTCATTTGGAAGGGATGTGCCTTTAAGGACTTACAAAGGCTTCATCCTCACTCCTGTATTAAAAGAGGAAGCATATCTCAGTAAAGGAAGGATGCCCACTTTAAATAAGGAAATGAGTTTGCAGGATGTACACATGCTGCTTTCTATTAATGATAAGCAAAGTCTACAGAAAAAGCAATAGACTTCTTCAGCTTTGGCAGAAGTCTTCTTTCTTGTGGATTACCTGTAAAGAACTTTAAAATAAACAGACTGCAAATAAATGTCCTCTACCCTTTTTTTTTTAAACTGCTTTATGTATGTGTAATGGGGATTAACAAACACTGATTATTATACTCTGCAGCAAGAGATATAATTTCTGACCGATGATTTTACATGTAGGCCAGAGATGATAGTAATGGTTTAGGGCAGCAAAAATGACTGGGTGTAATACCTGACATTTTCTTCTTCAAGCTAAACTTCACAACTAGAGAGACTAGCCAGACTTAAGGTCTTCTAAGGATTTGCATATTTCTCTCTTTAAGCTTAATAAACTGTCACAAAGTGATTATTATTTTCCATTAAAAATCTGTCATTTGTTTAAACATGTAATAAAAAACAGATTCTGCTTTGCAGCAAGGATTGAATATCTGACCACAAATTTTAAATAAAAATAGAAGCTATAGACTGTTTCACTATACTTTCACTTCACTCCTCTGTAAGTACATATTATTTGACCACTGAAGCTCAAGAGAATGCATATAGTCCCAGACAAATTGCTTTAAGACTGGAACAGGCACATAAGTACCAATGTACAGAAATCCTTAATAATGATGTAATTAGTTTAAAATATATGTACAAACACACATACACACACACACCTTCTTCAAATAAATAAGTAAATCTATTTATATGTACATTCAGATTCAGGTACAAGGGTAAGTTCAAAAGGAGCTCATTGCCTTAAAAAAAGCCACCCACACAATCAAGTTTGCCATTGCCCTTCAACAATTCCAGGATTCAGTGTTCCCCCATACATTATTATTATTACTTCATAAAACATTTTTTCTTTCAAAGGATGAATTCCTCCCCCCTGCCCCCAGGAGTCTTTAAGACCACCACAAATTCTGGCTGGGTTAAAACACTGAGCAGACATTGCACAGTATTGGCTTACAACTGATTGAGAGAAGCAGGCGCACTCGTTCACCGCAGCTTGGACCATCACATCCAGCTGGGCCCCATTCTTGGTGGTGCTCACTTTCTTGTCTGCAAGGTACTCTGCACATCCAAGCTCAGAACCAAGTAAGCTCCCTAACAAATGCTATGCACTGTTTCCAAGATGAACATCAATGGACCTAGTTAAAAGAGAAATTCATCTCCACATATTTGGCCAGAACAAGGCTTACACTTCATACACCACAAAAATCAGCTTTTTTCTTTTTTTATGGTTGCCTTTTTCACACTTTTAAGACAAACTCCCCAGCCAGTCTTCCAAACACTAATAAGCTGCAGAGGGAAATTGTGCCATGGAGTTAGGAACAACTGCCTACCAAAGTGGCCGTAATCCTTATTTATCCTCTTTCGTCATGTTGCAGAAACAAGTGTAACAAACTCAGGCACATAGACCCAGACACACACTGAGTATACACTGGAATACCGCTAGCTTTTTCTTGGGTGCAAGAGCCTGACGGCTCTGGTGATGGCAATGTCTTTTTTTGGATTGCACACGACACTCCCATGCTATCTGAAGAGGTTTTGGATTTAAAGAAATGGTTTGAATAAAACTTAAAAACATCTAGCTCTAAAAAGCAAAAGTCTCATTACACAAAAATTATTTGTTCAACTAGCCTTGGAGGTGTCAACATTTCCATTATACACTCATGTGTTTAATGTTATTATTCAGCTGTAAAAATTTGCTGTTAGCCTGAAACTTGGCATAAAAATATTTTTTAAAAATTCGTCGAAAGTCAGACTACGTGTTATATTACATAAGTGTTGGTTTTTTTATTTTTTTAAAAGAAATAATTACTAGGATAAAGCTCTTCTGGGTGCTTGTGTAATTCCAAACCAAACAATTTTCCTTAAAAGTGTTTCTAGGTATTTATGGGAGAGAAGGAAAGAGGGAAATTAGAACTGACCAAGCAATTTCATTTATAAATATAACTTTCTGTATATATTTTTTTCAATCAAGCATTTGTAAGGATTTTCAGCAAGCAGACTTACACACATGTATGGCAACCAAATAAATATGGATAGACCACAACAGGTCCCAAGAGTTGTTACTGTCTGTTGGGTCAATAATATGCAAACTGAGAAGGATTTACAAGCTGGACCATAATGGCTCCTCAGGACCCATTACTTTCTGATGGGTAAATAATACATGTTTTCTAAACTATTGCCATGCCAAAATATGTGTTTGCCCTTCAGGCTGCAAAGGTTCCAAATAAACCAATAGAATTTTTCAGATAAATAATACATTTACAGAAGCAAAATGCATGTTTAACTAAACAAATAATGCACTTAAACACTGAAAGACAAATAGAGATGCCTCTAAATATTGTACATATTTAGAAGCTTATCAGAAACCAATGAGCAAGAAAAAAGGGACTGACTTAGTAGGGATGAGAGGGATCTTCCCCCATCTGAAATATCTGTCAAAAATCAACCCCATATTAAGACAATTGATGTAAAAGCTACTGAAACTCTGTGCATACAAGAAGCAACCATAGATGTTACAACCTTTTGGGGCTCTAAAGGCTGTCACACTTTTCAAGTAGTCTGCATTTCATGGGACATCCTGTTATTAAGCCATTTTCCTGACCACATCCCAGGACACTGCTCTCACATCATGCTTGTTGTCTCTGGACTGTCTGATCTCCTCACACTTTCCTCCCAGCTTTGGCTGAATCATGTGAGCAAAGCTAGGAGGGAAGCACAGTCAAAAGTGTGAGAATAAACCTGATGATGTTGGGAAATGCTGAAGAGCAATCCCAATGCTTGGGAAGGAGAGATAATGCACAAGGATGGTGCGGAGGGCACCAAGGAGGAAGGAACCACAACAAAACCTGAAAGGGAATAACCTGATGGCAAAGACAAAAGGCAAAGAAGAAAAGGAAAGATGAAAGGACCACAGAAAAAAACCCAACAAAACAAAACCAAAAAACCACCCAGGTAGAACAAGATGTCCTGCATTTCAAAATTTGAGATTCTGCAGAAAAAACCTTCATCACACTGTCATGGTTTACGCCCAGTCAGCAACTAAGCACCACGCAGCTGCTTACTCACTTCCCCTTCCACCCAGTGGGATGAGGGAGAAAATCAGGAAAAGAAGTAAAACTCATGGGTTCAGATAAGAACAGTTTAATAGAACAGAAAAGAAGAAACTAATAATGATAACAACAGTAATAAAATGACAACAGTAATGATAAAAGGATTGGAATATACAAATGATGCACAGTGCAATTGCTTACCACCTGCCAATCGACACCCAGTTAGTCCCTGAGTGGCGATCCCCCTACTCCCACACTCCCCAGTTTATACACTAGATGTGACATCACATGGTATGGAATACCCCTTTGGCCAGTTTGGGTCAGCTGCCCTGGCTGTGTCCCCTCCCAACTTCTTGTGCCCCTCCAGCCATCTTGCTGGCTGGGCATCAGAAGCTGAAAAATCCTTGACTTAGTCTAAACATTACTTAACATACTGATGTTTTCAGTTGTTGCTATCAACATTCTTTTCACACCTAGCTCAAAAACATAGCACTGTACCAGCTACTAGGAAGGCAATTAACTCTATCCCAGCTGAAACCAGGACACTCACCCAGAAGCCTCGGGAATTGTGAGATACGGTTGTACAATGAGCAATAATAGCGAGTTCAAGTACAACACCAAAACCAAGGCCGAGAAATACTCTAATGGCCTACCTCTACTTTGAGCATGCATTTTCTGGGGGCATTTTAAATACAGAGATAGTTCTGTTTGGTTTATGTTATGCTTTCGTTAGGATCTTATGACAGGAATGAACGAACATGCAGCACTCCTTTATCTCACATAGGGACAACACAGTCTCGTCATGATATTACTGGGAAATCTTAATTAAAATTAACCAAGTTACAAAACAGTGGCTTTGGGACTGGCAGGAAGAATCAGTCAACAAGTAAATTCAATAAGAACTGAAATAGCAGCAACGACCAAAAGACAGACTGTAGAGGGGAATGGTGCTGTGCTTGAAGACTATGTGAAAGGAGCACAGGTGATTGAGCCTCAGAGCCTCCACTTCCAGGAGAGCTCTACCTTTAACCAGCAGCAGGCATCTAAAAGAAAGGCTGCAGTGGTTGGCAAGGAATTTGGTGTTATTTTTGTCCTGCAGCCCAGGTAAACCTTTACAGTTGGGTGAGGAGGGGATAGACATTGAAGCAAGCCAAATACTTGAACAAGACCTACATTTAGTCACAGCAGCAAAAATGTTCTTCTGTTTCCCTTCGACTGTTTGGAGACCACTTCCTAAAGGGAAGGTGGCAAAGCTTGTATCGATACCCTTTTCAAAAAGGATTCTGCTGAATAAAGAATTTCTTTCATATCTGCAGGAATGACAAAATGAATGAGATTCTCCAAAGGGCACTTCACAACCCTTTGTTTCTTAAGTTAACAATAATTCTTGAAACAATAGGCCTGGACAAATCATCGCTTGTTCATTGCTCCAGATACAAAGAAAATTCTATATTCAATCTTGACTTCCTTCAGCAACATTCAAATCTCATCTTTGACATTCAACAGAATATGAAAGAGAATTTTGTCTCTATTTTAATTTCAAATTTTTTTTAACAGTTTCTTTACACCGGAGGGCAATGTCTTAGCTGCTAAAATAATTCACATTTTACCATAAGTTACAATTGGTGATGCATTGGGGAATATACCACTTTATTAATGTATTTGTCCTGCAAAAAGAAAGATATGTTTCGTCGTGTTTTGACAAGCTTTTTTAAAAATAAATCTAATGGGCATGTTCTGGGGTGTAAAAAGTTTCAGTTCAACCTCCATCTCCCACAACTAGTCAATAAAAATCAGCAGGGCAAAATTAAATGATAAAATAAAGTTTCCTTTCTGAAAAATTTATTAACCTTTTCTGGACAGCTCTTAAGTTACCAAGGCGTTAATAAAAATCTAGGCATATTAATGCAATATCCAAGCATGTCTCTCCAAAGCAATCTACTACCACCCACAGCCATATTTATACAGCACGCAGAATCATAGACAATCAACCCTCTGGAAGACTAATACTGTGCTATAACTACTCTTGAGAACAACCTTCTGCATGCTTTAGATAGCTCACAAATAGCATTCAAAGATGCAGGAATTTAGCGTTAGTTTCAAAATTAGAGGAATTAATCTACCAGGAAAAAAATTTAAGGTTTACTCTCAGATTTAAACCTTCCCAATTATTAGCTTACACATCATAAAGGACGACATGATAACTTAACATGGGACTAAAAAATGGCAGGCTATAATTTTATTTATAATACGTACCCATTACCAAGCACAAACAAGTTACACCTATATCCTACAATCAGCGAACAATTAAATCCTGTATTTACAATACGCTGGGCAGGGAGCTAGAAGAGATTATTTCCTGCATCCAAAGGCCACTTACCTAAAACTCAGGGTTCACCAAGTTGCACTGCTGGGTTTTGTTTGTTTGTTTTTTGCAGCGGCCATGGCTCAAGGTGTACCAACCTGCTATCATACCACTTACTTCTCAAGCTTGTCACCTGGCTGTCTAAATACTCAAGACCCCTGATCACTGGGACTTGCCCTCATCCTTTAAGGTATAGCTATTTAAAAGCACATTTGCCTTCCTGACACAGTCTCTATTCTTCTAAAATTCCTGATGGGGCTATGCTAGTCTGACCCTCAGAAGAAAAATCCTGCTCAGTCTCCATTGCTGCAAGTCACCCACTGTCTCCTCACATCATTAAATGATAACAGTTGGTCAAACAACTAACTTAAAACCCAAGTTTGGCTCCTGAGGTGAGTCCTGGTCTGTAATCCTTTGTCCTTGCCCCTCTTGCTTCTGATTTCCTGTCTGGGACCCACCATAGGGAGGAAAGGCTGTTGTGACACACCTGAAGATAATCCTGCCTTAATGCCTTTTATCTGGGCCACCCAGACTCCCCATTTGGTGACCAAATGGGATATTTTCCTTTATGGTTCTATTTCAAAGTTTAGGATATCTGTCAGTTTTAATTGTAGGATACGTATATCTGGCCTAAACTAATTTTTTTATTAAAATCAGTAGCTAGAGATAGTTATATGTGCATCAAACTCATCAAATACATGGACTGCCAAAACAGACAAATTTTTGAGAGTGCAATGGCAAAAGGAAATCCCCACATTCAAAGAGCCACACCTGCCTTGAACATTGAACCACACAGATTAGAAAGTAAAAAAAAAAAAAAGGAAAAAAAAGAAAAAAGATATTTTTTGTTCTGCCTGTTTTTGTTAACCTTTGAAAATCACTAACTTTGCTCCTCAGAACTGATGTTACTCACCTACCTCATGTTTACATCCTCCTGCTTCTCAGGCATTATTCACACCTGTAAAAATGCATTTGAGAGTCTAAAATAAAGAGCAGTAGAGCAATCCACAGAACGTGACCTCCCTTCAGCATGAGGCCTTCTAACAACTCACCCTGGGCAGCTATTTCTCTTGGTCATGAAAGAAGGCCCATACAATTTATAAGAATTAAATTGAACACCTCCATCAGAAATATAAAAGCATACTAAATTAATGAATGTCATTAATAACCATGTGAAGACCTTTAAATCAGCCAGAGAGAGCCAAAATTTCTATAGCACGGCTGCTTTCTAGTACGTATTAATTTGCTATGTTTAAGAATGAAAGCATGGTCTGGTAACAGAGCTCATTTGCACAAGCTCAAAGACCGATATATAACTCATTAACAGGATTTGTCATACTTCTGTCAAAGTAACCAGAGTAAATTGTTTCTAGACTTCACTTGTATCCCGTGCAAATGCTGAAATTCTGAACCAGTTGAAATTTAACACCCCCTCCTCCTACTCTATCCCCAGGAAAAGCCTTCTGATGACAAACATTCCTCACACAGAAAGGCAGTTTTGGAAAGTCATCGTGAAACTGTTCAGGAGGAACCGTGAACCACAGCCTGAGGCTTAGCTTTGCAATCACAAGATGGCCGAACGGAAGGCGTTCAGAAGACCACAGCATCGCAAGATTCAAAACACTCACGGTGGCGCAGGGATAATCTTCTCTTGGGATGCCTGTGGTCTGCAAGGTGAAGCATTATGCTGTAGCCTGCCAAGAATCAGCAGTTTGTCAGTGTACTTCACCCAGCTGAGAGACATAAAAGCCTGACGAGCTTCAAAGAGACACTGGAGCCAAACCTGGCCTCTTCCCCACCCCGGCAGGATTTGTCCTGGCAGAGCAGCATTCCTCTCCCGTCACTTTCCTTCTGCAATTATTAATCTCCAGAGAACTGGCGCAGCTTGGAAGTTTTACAGTGCATCTATGAGCTTGAGGCCAGTGTACAAGGTAAGGGGGAGGAACGGGGAGCAGAGGAGCAGGGGCCAGGGCAACACCCCAGGCCTCGCTCTAGTGAAGGCCCCAGGTGCTGTGGGCACCCGCTGAGAGCCAAGAAGGTATTCACAGCAAGTCACATGAACTTTGCTTGGAAATAATCCTTCTGTATTAACCTCTGGCTAATACAGGAGGTGATTAATAAACATCCAATGCCCAATTCCATCCCACACACCTCCCTCTAGCACAGAGCTAAAAAAAACCCCTTTGCTATTCCTCTAGTTTTTTAATCCACCCTAGGCCCTCTTAACTACTGGGTGGTCTGTTAGTCTACCCTGCCACCCCACAGGTTCCCAGCTGCTTGGGTTTGGGTTTGCTCTGCTGATCCCCTGCCTCCCCCCCCACACTGGACCTCTGTTTTCTGGGGTCTCCAGGCCCAGGAGCAGCTTGTGGGAAGCTCAACAGTTTCACCATCGTGCTTGGATTCTGAAGAGCAGGCGTGGTATTAACCTTTTCTCTGCTGCTTCCCCCAAACCTACACTAAATCTATGCATTTTCAGAGGGTTAGGTTCACCCCCATGAAGGCTAGATATTTAACTTGTGTTTAAGTAAGAAAGCCAACACTGAAGGAAGCAGCGAATTAGTTTCCCAGCTCTAAATGTGCTCTGAACCTGCCCCTCAAAAATTGTTCAAACAATTTGAATCTATTCAAAGTCTACCTTTGAATCTATTTTTGTTTTCTGTATACACTCAGAGGAAAAAATACAATGGAAATAAATAGAAATATAGGCACACACATTCACACCCTGTATCCATATTAAAGATATACCATTCACAGAATTACTGATTGATCTGATCTGATATATTAGCACTTGAAACAGCTATGCTGACAGTCTCCAGAAAGGGGAGATGGCAAGGGCTAGGAGTTTACCAGCAAGCAGAAATCCCCATACCGATGCTCTGAAATCCACGTTTTGGCCATTGCATATTTTAAACATACACAGATGCACTTAACTGTGATGGGGAAAATACTTTTTTAAAAAAAATAAAGCAGAACCTTGGAGCTGCTTGGATTCTTTTCCCTTAAAGCTTATAGGAAACTAACCCCAAACTTGAACAAGCCCCATAATACAATGCCGTTCTTGTCATGAGCTCTGAATCAGCTCCGCAGCCCATCGTGTATGTATTGAAAAACAGCTGTTGGGTGACAGACTGCTAGCTGGGAAGTTCGAGTTGAGTGAAGTGGTTAACCCACATCCCTTCCCCACTGATAAAGTGCTTTGATAAGCTGGCCATACTGGTGAAAGCTAGCAAAAGAGCCAGGGCTGAGACTTTCAGGAATGAATGTAAGACTTGTTTGGTGGAAGCAACCTGAATCTCTTGCCCAGCCTCCTCCAGTTGTTTTTTACCCACCAGTCCCCAGTTACTTTTAGTACACGCTCCTTCTTTCTGTTTGCAGCAGAACCAATTCTTTGATATGTCAAAGCAATATCCTGTACATATGGGAAATAAAAACAGAAAACTCTGCTAAAAAGTCTCCCTTACTGCAACATTCTATAAAAGTGTTTTCTGCAATTCAAAATGTTACTAGTGGTGTAGCATTAAAAAAAAGGTCTGTATTGGAAAAAGCATGTCTGGACTAACCACAAGCAAGAAACACATGGGCATAATTTTTTTTTTGCTTTTTTATTAACAAAAAGTAATTCAAAGAAAAAAAAAGATTTCTTGGGATTAATTTCAGAGCTTCAGCTAAGCACTTTTGGAAATAAACTTGTTAATTAAGTACAGATGTCATGCAGACACGTACGAAAAAACTACTCCTCTTTTCACAAATCTTACATTTTAGAAATATGTCCACAAGCTGTAGTTATTATCAAAAAATCCTACTAATAAAAAGATATTTTTCTCTTAGCATGTCACCTAAGTTGTTTAAACAGTTCTTACACACACACAAATTTATATAAGGGTTTCTATCCTTCCAATAATGTAAAATTCCAGTTCATTTGGAAGTAGGCATATTCCAAACTCTCTCTTTCAAATCAATCATTACCTACATAATAAGGCTGAAAGTTTGCTGTACTGGAGATACACACTGGCACGCTCTAAATATTTTTCTTCCACAATGTTCTGATTTTGGTGTCTGTATAGTTCTGGCACTCAATCCCTTCAAAAATTGGATAAATAAATTACCTAGCAATTGTTGCTTGACCCCAAAAGAACCATGCTATTGCTGTAACTTAACATACAGTTATTCAGCTGGCTTTGCATTGACATGCATGTTAGCCTACATGTGGACTAAGACATATTGCTAGATAAAAAATAAAAGCTCCAGATGTATGCTCCTACAAAACCTTTTAACTTAACATTAGATTTTCTGCTGCTGATGCTGACTATTCTACACTAATGCAAAATCAGCAGGAACTATTTCAGAAAATTTTAATAGTTCTGCAAGTTTAAGAAATACTTTTTTGAAGTATTTATTTTTCTTAGTATTTTGACATACCACTGCCTGATCAAATTGATCAAAAGTCATTCTTTTATCTGTATTTAATCAAAGAAACAAGTGATTTCTAAATATCTACACTTAGAACATGTGCAAAGGGGTCAAAAGATTACTAGATGGGGAATACAGAAATACAGGTAGAATTCTGAAAAGCCAATTAGGAATTGTCTAAAAGAAAAATCCTTCTAAATACTCTCTTCAAAATAAGTAGCTAGCCAGAATTGTTTGTTAGTATAAAGTGTGTTAATTTTTCAGGAAAGCTAAGTAGAACTGTAAATGAAGAATAGTAATAGTCCTCCCTATACTTTAATTACAAGCATATTGTTCAAACATTCAGAACGTTTACAGTTTTTGTTTTATTCTATTCTTACCAAGAAAAGAGAGTGGTCAACCATTTTACTTTCTAAACTTTAACTACCTTCATTAAAAACACGGTACAGCAAAACCAGAAAATGTTCTCTTTTGCAACAGAACAGAAATCTGAAGAGACTGGATTGTGAGCAGGCCTAATTTGACACTGCTTTGTTTATTTAGGCAAAATAAATCCCCACTAAATTGATTATTATTAAAGCCAGACAATTAATTGAATCAATTTTATATTGCACAGAGTAACAGAGGTCTCACTGTACAGCTTGTAATACTACAAGGTTCTGAATAGTCCAATCATCTATGGAAGGGAAAAGGACTATTTGGCTAAGGACTTTAAAAAAACCCTACAGTCCCAAGGATTAGAAGAATATTAAGGTCTACTAGGGCAAAAAACGCACCCCAAACTCAAATCAAATTGAAACACGAAATAACACCACTTTCAAAATCCCATCCAAAAGTCTTATTCACCAATACATTAAATAATTCACTGTAAATGCCCATGGTTTAAATAAAGGACTTGAAAACAGAGAAGGAATTGAAACTTTGCCTTCAGCCAGCAGAGGTAGGAGAGCTCCTAGAGGAAAAGGGAACAGGCTAGAGATAATCAAAGGCAGAGGACCTTCTGGTGAACTTTCTTCTGTGTTACCCACACATAGATATAGCCCACACAGCTGCTGAAAAGCCAGGGTTGGTGTCTTTTTCATTGATTTAGCCTTTTAGAAGCTGTTTTTACACAGACTACTGGAGTATATATGCAAAAGCTACAGCATTTGCAACACCCAGTGAGGTCCAATAACCCCATTTTTCTGGCACATTACCTTTTTTTGTAAGAACGTGATCTGTTTCAGAGATATACGATGAAAAAATGGTATCTGTTTACAGGGTTACAGCACAAATCTGAGACACATGTGCTTCTGGTTCCTGAGTGCTTCAGGGTCCAGAGAAACTGAAGTTTCACTGTAGCCTGGATACACAAGCTCAAATTGAGCTGGTATGGCTAAAAACAAAGCACTGAAGACAAGTTACAAACTAACATTTGCACCAAAAATCCTTGGACAAGCAACCTTGATAGCAGACTGATAGACAGAAAGCTTGCTAGCCCAAAGCAGAAGTCCATGACATTACACCTCTGTTGTTACCTTCATTGTTACCTCTGTTGTTACCCTGTTCATTAGGTCAGCCCTAAGAAAACTGAACTGCATCTGTTTTGCAGCAAAGATATCCTGAAAGCTACAGCAGCTGCAGACCTGTCTTCACCACATTGACCCATCACAAACCCACTGATGTGGTGATCCCCTATGCTCAGGTATAAGAGGTAACTCTTAGCCTCTACAACAAAACTTGTCAGGGTGAATTCTCCCCAACCTTCCTCCAGCTAGTCCTGTGTTGGTTTTTTTGTTTGTTTCATTTTAAGAGACAAAGAAAATAAAAATCACAACCACTACCTTTACCCACAATAGGGAACGGCACAAGAGGCAAGGACAAATTCAGTGCAGCCATCCCAGAGTTTGCAAACTTCTCTATGGGGAACAGATACACCAGTAATTGGGGTTTTTTTTCTGCAGTGACACAATTTACCCCCACAAAAATATATTTTTCTGTAGGTACATTATGAGATCGTACTAAGCTTCAATGAAAAGCTCTGGTTTAGGCTACAAGCAGTGTGACACTTATGCCTCCAGCCCCTAAGCCATACTCTCTCTGGCTTCTTGTCAACTGCCACCTGTTACTTGTTTTGAATTAGATTTCAAATGCTAGGTCAGGGGTAAATATGTTTTGCAAACTGGGAATGAGGTCTAACAAGATATCCCATACATTAAGGTATAGCAAATAATGAAGGGCCTCATCAGCTGCTTATAGGACAGCCCATATGAGCAGGCAGGATGCTGTGCTGTTCTTGAAACTGTTGAAGTAGGATGACCAGATTGGGAGGGACACGCACCAAACTCTGTTACTCAGGGAAGAAAATTATTGCTGTCATGCAGCACGGGCTTGTATCACTGAGCTGGAGCAGAGAAGACATTAAGGTCCTACTCCAGCCTGATGTTCACTTTTGGAAACACAAAGGAAGGGCATAGATACCTATCGGTGTCAAAACCAAACTTTTCTGCAGGAACTCTGTTCTCTGGCCCCTGTGAGCTGGTTATGCTTGTAGCCTCCTGAAGTACTCGCATTAAACTACTTTTGATCATGAAAGTTTCGGCTTTTAACATAAAATACCATAGCTATTGCAGCACCAAAACCAGAAGACAGACAATTTCCATTTCTTCTTACAAACGCAAACACGTTAAACACCTAGAAGACCCAAATTAGATCTCCCTTCAAGAGCTCACAGTTTAAAGGCCTATTTTCACCAAGACATTGGATTGGACTTGGATTTACTGATTAGTCACAGCACACTATGGTTTGGGGGAATATTTCAGTATCTAACTCACAAATGAACGGCAGACAGTTGTCCAGGCACTTTAAGGGAAGCACACTAGGCATGTACTTGTATCTTCAAGGAGCAGATTCTGTGAAAAGTACGGACCCGCGGACACATTAACACTAGAACAAAGTAGAGGCCACTCATGGATTTAAAAGGTAGTCCTGCAACTTAGACTACTAGTCAGGGTGACCAGCAAGGCACTTGACCGGCTTTATGTGTTTTTTCTATTGGACAGCTTTCTCGTGAAATTTTTTTCCTTCTTGGACAGCTGATCATTCTGCTGTCAAAATGATTTAGCTCCTTCCACAGAGTTGGGCGTTGAATATACTGCAGGAAAAAAAAAGTTACCCAACATAGGCCTACTCTTCCTTAAACAGAAAATGCAAATGCTCACTTTATTATTAAAAAAATAGGGAATAACTCAGAACTAGAGGACTACAGGTGATTCTCTAATAGCTGTGCCAGCAGAGGAGGTTTAAAAAAAGGAAAACCAAAAAGCATGACCCACACAACTGCCACGTGTGTCCTCTTCTCAATGTAACTCCTAACACAAATGAAAACTGCATGGGAAAATGTTAAGGGGAAATGAGATCTCTAAATATTTTGCCATCTCAGCATTTAATAAATTTTGAGGGATAAACCAAAAAAGCAAGCAAAATTTCAGCTCTCAAAGATGCAACTTATTTCTGTAAAATATATTCTGATAGGTATCTCAGCCTATACTGTGTTACAAAAAAAAGTAAGGCATACTACAAAGCAGGTTTTCCATTATGCTAGTGGAGTGCACATCTTTCAGCTGCTAGTTTTGAAGTTACAAGACAAGTTTTCATTGATGACAATATTATGCTTGGGTGTGAAACCTGCCCTCTGCACATCACCTTGCAAAACAAGCCTCCCTACCTCCAATCCTACCTTACTTCTCTGACAGCCAAAGACAAGCTACTTGCCTGCTTATTCTGACAAGAATAGGTTTTAGTGCTGCAATAATTACAGAAGAGATATATAGTAAATGAAGTCCAAACATGATAGAATTAGGATTTCAGTCCATTTTCTCACAGCACATTTATGATATGAAACTATGTTGCAGCTTTACACATATTCAGATGGAATTAGAAACCATTTCTTTTAAGAATAGTGTGCAGAATTTTGTAAAAGCTATGAAGACCTACCCAGAGACACTTTTAACAAACTATTTGCAGGACCATGACATAACCTGATGGGATGTCCGCAGGGATTTCTGCAATTCAGACTTGGAAAAAAAATATCATACGCTCTTAATGAACAAATAAAATCAGCCAGGTTACATGAAAAATGCAGTGTCAGAGATGCAACTACATATAATTGAAATCTCAGTAAAATGAAACACCTGTACATTTCACTTTGAAAAATGATCTCCTCTAGTTGTCTCTACCTAATCTTATGCAAAAAGGAGCACACCATGTAAAAGGAGCAATAGAAAGCTCATTCAGTCCACAAAAGACACAAAATAAACTGAATATATTCATTCTATCACGTAGCGAACTGCATACACAGCATTCTCTGTCAAGACATTATTACACATGATTTCCTAACTTCACACTTCATTTCTGATTTTGACCTATTTTTAATTTCATTTTATGCACTGAACTTTATATAAATTTGTCCTTTTTGGCCAAATTAGAAAAAATGAGGACATCAGCAGAACCAAGATCTCCTCACTTCAAGTACGTTTCATTCGTGTACCCTATAAAGAGTAAGCCCATTGCCCACGCTGCTGCTATTTCTTAAGCCAAACAAGTAATGATTAAGCTCTTTGTTACACTCTTAATCCTTCACATAGAACTAAGGGCATGTGCATGTTCATGTATAAAATCTCCCCTGCATCAATATTTTACAATGATAGAATAATACAGGTTGGAAAGGACCTATAATACCATGAAAGCAGGACCAACTTTTATTGAGTCAACCACAGCTTTGTCCAGGTACATTCTGAATATTTCCAAGGACAGAGTACCTGTGTAATGGAGATAAATCTTATTCTGTCTCTTTGCAAGAACTGGAGAAAAATGCAAAGTTAGCTACAAAAAAAAGGAGAAATATGTACCCACAAAACACAAAAGCAACACTACTTGCAGTGATGCCAGGTCAGTTCCAAGATAATGAATATTGACTTTGCAGTCTGATGAACATCAATGCTTTTGGTCCTCTGACAACATGTGCCTGTCAGAAATTTCTCTGAGACTTAAGAACTCTGAGTCTGATAAACATTATATCCAACACATTGAACTCTCTCTGAGCTGAAAATGCTTTCAAAGCAATTGTTTTAAGCCATTTTCCACAGGAATAAATGGGTGCCAAGAAGTGGGACAGGGGGAAAAATCTTAAACTAACTTTTATTTTTTTAAAACTAACTTTTATTACTCATCAGAAAAAAGACTGAAGATTAATAATGCTGTTACAGCCTATCATAATTACCTACTTCATTATTCAAGTCGAGATGCTAGATTCTCCAGGGTACTGACACACCTAACATCCATGGAAATACGATTATTTTTACAAATCTGGCCCCAGGGAAACAAACTTCCTCCTGAAACTGAGTCTTAGCTGCTAAAACTCAGAAACCAGTTTGAAATCACACCTTCTTTTATCATACCACCAGCGTGCTCTCATTCAAAGGCACAGGCTTGCCCTGTCTCAAGATTGCCTTGTATGCTCCACTGTAAGGTTTTGTTTTCAGCTGTTCTTTGTCAGACATTAACCATTTATGAAGGCAGTATGTTCTACATTTGCATTCTGCCTAAGGCTGTGGGTTTTTTTGTTTTGTTTTTCTCAACTTCACCCTAAGATATAGTTCAGGATTTTTGCAAAATTGAAGCTAGGAAAACCAGGGGGGTTTGCCAATGTTTTTAAAATCCGAAACTACAGCCAGTTTAGAAGACCTACACTGCCTACAGAATTTTACGTAGCAGCAACAAGTTATGAGTAGGTGGGTTACAGGTCAGCAATGTGGATTTGATGACCCTATGGAAATCTATTCTTGCTGAGTTTTAAAACTTCCCAAATACTAGCACTTGCTTACAATTAACAAGCTTGAGTATTCCATTGGCCCATAAAAATAGTTTCCAAAATCTCCTCAAATCAAGCCCCAAACTCAAACATCAGACCTAAATAGCAGGTGACAATACAATACCCCAACCAATATGTCTGTTGAAGCCCGCAGAGTGACCAGATTAAAGGAGGAAGATCTGGTGGTAGTCTAATTTATCAGAACCAGATTAGTTTCTGTGTACCTCTCCTCACTTGGAAGATGACTGGTATCCCACTCTTCGTATTCCTAAGTCAAACTATTTGAACCACTCTCCCTGAAACACTCCAACCTTGAAGAGATGGGAACTCTTCCTTCAGATTATTGAAAAAGCAAATTTTATTAGCAGAAGTGATGTCTCTTAGCAGGACCTTAGCATCACACCATGTCATCACACCTTGACATGATTATGAGGGATCGATAGATGAGCTGGAGATAACCAGAGCACCATGCACACCACCACCACGTCTCTGCATGTGTATTTTTCTCCTTCTGTCATCCCTACTGCTGATCAGCTGACTACACAGGGGTAGTATGCTCGCCTGCACACAATTTCTACTGTCCCCATGTCATGAAACAGGCACTTTCTTCCTGCACTCAACTTCACACTCAACTTTCAGCTTTCCAAAAACTGGTTGCCACTGTTCTGCAGGCATTCCAGCATCACCACCATCTCCTGTGCTCCCACCTCCCTCAGATCACCGGAGGGCAATGCAGGACGCAGAGAGAGAGAGAAGGGAGAAATGTGGAGAAAGAATATTATTGCCCTGGGCTGCCAGTCAGGAACACAGTAGGAGTGCAGATGCTGTATGGGACAGGCTTAGGGCTGCTAGGAAAGGAGTTGGGTCTGCTTTTCCCAACTTTTTGTTATGTGCCATCGCAATACAAAGGTTCTCTTGCCTTTTCCTTTTATCATCCATATAGTATTTGATTTAAACTTCCCCAAACAATTACTATTACATAGAAAGCAGCAGCATGGAAAAGAATGGAACATCTTTCACAAAGCTTAAAATTAGCAAACAGAGAAGAATTTCCCTGCTTACATTCTACTATCCTTAATCTTCTTCAGTAATTAAAATCCTGCCATTTATGTTAAATGCCTGTAAAAACTGGAATCCTGTAATTTAAAAAAAAATGGATGAGTAATTATCTCAATTAAGATAGCAGAATTTCCTTTTGGAAAAATACATGCAAATAAATGAGTCACAGCCTGAAATTATCATTTTCACTCATGAAAAGAAAACATTTGCTGGATACAACAGTATTAGGCTGCCACTTTACAGTGACCCCTAATCCCTGTACAGTTTAAAACTAACTTTACCTCAGTGCAGGGAGATGCTTTTCCAGCAAACACTAACATGGATTGTCAGCACTGCATCCAAAGCATGAAAGACATTTCCCCTCCCTTTCTGAGGGAAATCCCAGACAGAATCCTTTTTAAGGGGAGGGGGAAAAAAAAAACCCAAAAACAAAAACAAAAAAACCCCCCAGCCTTATACCAGCCTTTTAATTCTGATACATGCCTCAGTTACTGGCAAGGCATGCCGCAGAGAGTATGAATTGCTTGTTTTTGTTACATTTGGAAAAATTCCAAGGATAAAAAAAAAAAAAGAAATTCAGAAGTAGTTTGAATGTGTAACAAAACTGATACCCAAGTCACACCCCAGATTACTGCCCTTATGCAATTGACATTGGCCAGAATCCATATTAAAACATACATCTCTTGGCTCCCTGCTCTAAAATTTGCTCTGTTCAATTTGAAATCTGTGCTTTTATTCTTATAGCCAGAGCAACATTATCATATCACAGTGAGAATACCTCTGCAGAAACTCAATATAGCATATTTGCAAAACCATCCTCCCTGTTTCACACCCAAAAAGACATTATTAAATTATACATCTACTGTAGGACTAGTGAAATGGTTATAAAATACAAATTTAAAAGGTAGGGAGAAGAACACAAATAAAGCTTTTTTTTTTTTTTTTAATGGAACATTTGCAAAAAGCAGTACCAGTTGTCTGGCAGCTACATTTATGATGCAGCTTTTAAAATCATGCTTACTTCTAAAATATGGATTTTTTTTTTTTTTTTACAATTGTAAACTAACAAATCTTTCTAATCAAATGCAGAGCAGTAAATAGAAGATTCAGTCTGCACATTTGCTCACTTATTTTCTTTAAGTGCGAGAGTTAACTATTACCAAAACAGAAATATACAATTTATGCTGATATTATTGCATGGGATTTTTGTACTGCCTCCCAGACTTTTTTTTTTTGACAGCCAAGGAAGAGTTTTGCAAGATATCATCCCTATTGTTTTAAATACACCCCTGAAACATGAGAAAAAAAAAAATTAACTACCAACAACATATTCAGTCCATCATACAAATTCACCTATTGCATTTCAGTTTGTGATCTCCGAATAATTTTGCAGAATATGAAATTTCTTTGCTGTGAACAGTAGTGGGTACAGTTAATAACCATTAATTCAGAGTAGTCTGTGTATCTGACTACTGTTTTCAAAATTACTGTGTGTTATGCTGAAAAAAATCAGGCATTTCCACAGAAGAAAGCAACATGACTTGACAAGCATGCTGCACATTAAAGGCATCATCCAACAACATTTTTAGTCTTCCCAAAAATCATACTAATGGGAACCATGATTTTTATTGGAAAGTAAAAAGTTTGCTTCATGTGGGTTTCCTTGGAGAAATAAACAGATTTTTGTAAGCTTCCTCGGGAAATGTAAACATACTTAAAGGCCCAGAGTTTTAAATGTGTGAACACCCAATGCCAGGCTTGAAAGACTTGAAAGTCATTTTCAGCACTTCTCTTTCTGCTCCTCCAGCTTGGAGAAGACCAGGGAAACAGAACAACATTTCTGTAAATATGTAACGAGATATTTATGATGATGTTCATATTTGTAGTTATACCCAGTCGATAAAAAAAGCACAGTCATGATAAGACATTTAGAAGACCAAACATACCAAAAAAAGATCAAAACAAGGAGATCAAAGATAGGAGGTCATCAGTTGATGGAGAATCTTCTTCTTGGCAGAAGGCCAGCTATATTTTCCTTTTAACATAACTAACAAACAAACAAACCCCAATTTGTAATATCAAGCAGATATCCAATTTCCCAGCTATGGAGCAGAGTGACTTCTATGCAAAGGTAAAAAAAAAGTATTCTTTGAAAGTTTTGTTTCAAGCCACGTAGCATTTAAAAGTAATCCTTTGGAAGAAAAAGTCCTAATAAGCTGAAGCAACTCAACTCTGCCCTCATTGCACTTTTTAGAAAGGGCAAGGAATAAAAAGGGGAAAAAAATATTAAAGTGTTATTGAGTGTATTTTGGGGGCTGGTGAACTTAAATGAGAAGGGCTCATTTCAGCTAATGTTATGTTTGTTTCACTCACATCTCTATAGCTTAGAAATCACAGCATGGCTTTTCAAACACTGACTGTATAACAAACTAGATAACCCTTAGCACAAGTTAGAGAGAAAAAAATAGGTAATGTTAATAGAAGATTTCTAGCATTAATGATTCATAGCATAGTAACATACTGAAAAAGAAAGCTTCTCAAAGAAAACATTTTTGACACATTGGTACTGATACTTCTAGAGCTTCTTCAGACAAACACTAAAGGAAAAAATAGACAGTGCAAATCTGAAGTACTGATAGTTAAGTGTGATTTCACAGAAGAATTAGTTTAATTTGGTCACTCTGGAATTATGCTGAAGTAACTGAAATCAGAAAATGACCTTCTGCACAAAAAGAATGACACACAGGCTTATTCAAACCAACAAGCTATGCTCTTTCAAGCCATTCACGACCTTTCCTACCAAACCCAAGTGGTATTGTACAATGATAGGAAGACCACAACTAGTAAGCAAAGACTCATTTTACTCATAAAATGTCTTAATGCAAATCTTAAACAGGTGTTGTATTTTATTTTCTACCTATCCTTCAATGTTGATTCCATTATTCAATAGTCATTGCATTCTGCATTTTCAAGATGGGATGCCAAAAGCTTAACAAGTTTGCATAAGGAGGAATGGAAAACAATTTTTGAGATTATGGCTTAAGTAGTGCCACCAAGTAGTACCAGTCTGAATGAAATTAATAACTAATCCAGTTAAGCTATTTAACAAATTTCAGGCAAAATATATTTTGAGTTTCAGAACATATTCAGAGCATACATGATTAGTTAGAAGAGTGCATATATGTACCTCCGTATCACTAAACATCGAGTTTGTTACAGTTCATAAGCATGACTTAGACAGTTTAGAATTTAACTGGGTAGAACAAATACTTCTCTTCTAGGACAAGCAACAGAAAGTCTTTATTATTATTATGTAGTATATACAAAATATCTATATTACAAAAACATAATCCAAGTGTCATATCATACAATTTGGAGAAAAAACAGATCAATGAAACATGTTGTTTCCTGTTTTCTCTGCATATCATGAACTTTAAAATTCAATAATTACCTGACAACAACTTCTTGCCCTTCCCAATATGCCTCCTTTAAAGGTCAAGACTTTTTGTCACCTGTCTATGCAAGCCTCCACCTATAGACACATAGAGGTTTAACAGCAAATCCATATTGCATGTGGTACCAGAGAAGGACATCCAATTCATAGCCAGTAGCTGCAAAACTAAAAATCTGCCCTAGTCAGAATTTGGGAAGAAGGTTACCAAAGGGCTAGCAGGGAAATTCGGTTGACGCATGGTGCCAAAAAGGATATGGAGAGCGCAACAAACCTCCATTCTGGCACATTGGCAAACAAAAATTTCACGGTGCTTAGTGTAATAACCTATAATCTAGTACATAATGTTGCCTTTATGCATGCCTCTCTCACAGAGAATTTTTGTAGGTATTAAGCACAAGAAGTCCATTTCTTAGTCTCTCAGTGTACAACAATTACCTTATTGTCACTCGGTCCACTGTGCATTGTAAGTCTGATTTCATGTAACAATCTTGCTGCATGCTGTCATGTCTGGGTATGACGACTGTGGTATTTGCACTGTTCAAAATCCTACCTCAGGGATGACAGATTCCCCCCTGCCTTCCTCCTTCCTCGTTTCCCCCTGCCTGGATGGCAGGACATTTTAATCCAGGCACCCTCACAGCAGAGTGATGACATCATGACCTTTACTTACATTTGCTGCCTGAGATGCAGGACCTGGCCAGTGGTTTAAGGTGTCGAAAGGTATCACTGGTTCACTTCAATGCAGGTGTTTCAGAACTGATCTATCACATTTACAGGGCCAGACTTGGTGAAAAGCCAGTCACTTAAAATATTACATTAAAATGTGCTTCTAGTCATCATTTCTAAAATGTTTTCCTCAAATTCTATTGGGAATAATTTGAAAGGTATGTTTTATGCTGAGAAGCAATAGGCCACCAGGTGGTTTTAACTTTTCCTGATTGGTTTGTTTTCTATTCAGACTTTGTTTCTCCACTGGTTTAAGCTCCACATTTTAATGGCAAGGCAAACCAGCCAAGAAAAAATAAACACAACAAAAAGAGAAGAAAAAAATATTTCTAATGAAAATATAGAGAAATAGCTAACATTTCAGTGGTTTAGTATGAAAGAAAATTCCTTTTAAAGCTACTATTATCAAAGGATATTTTTTTTTTTTTTTAATCCAACAGCAACAGAAAATAGGATCTTCAAGCAGGTAGTAATCTTGCCCCAAAAAACATGCTGGAAAACCTAAGAACTTTTAATGAGAAGGTTCATGGTCTTGATTCACATTTAGCCAAAATCCTGCTGTAGAGGTGGCAGTATAGACTAGACTAGTAGACGAGTAGTGGACTAGCATCACCAGGCTAATACAGAAGGAAAATTGTAATCTTACCTAATTTTCAAATTATGAATAAATTGCTGCTTTACATAAAGATTCTTACTAAATGGGAATATTTAATGAGGTCATTTTGAGGATCAAGTCTGCTTCCAATCATTTCCTTCAAAAGATTTTATGAAAACCAGTGATAAAGAATGAATCAAGCACTCAAAGCGATTTCTGTATTTATTTTGTCCTAAAGCCCTATGGACTGCAAATCATGGACAGTAGTAAGAAGTTACTGCTCTCTTACTAATTGGACTGTTCCAGAAAGAAAAAGCCTAATCGGAAGAAAAGAAAGAAAAATCCTAATTAACTTCAAATATTGATTTCTAACATAAAAAAATATTTGAGTCTGAAATTCCAACGTCTTGAAAGCATACCCCTCTTTTTAACTTTTGCTTGAACAAAATAAGTCAAGGGATTTACCATGCAGATTACTGTACTTTATCACGCAACATTGTCATTTGTTTCTCACAATCAAGGGAAAACAAAGCAGGCAATAAAATATGACAATGGTGTTTTTAGGCAAGTGATCAGAAAAAAGATCGGGTTGACAGAAAAGTTGGTGTATTCTGAATTCTTGCACATTCCTCATTAGTATTAGGATGTTCTTTTCTTTCTGCCAGAAAGTCTGTTCATAGTTAAGATTTCCAAAGTTACATCTTCTTTTGGAAATCAATCTATTTACTAGATAGGTAGAGATAAATCAACAGGTCCAAAGAAATTACAATCCACAGCCAAACATAGTCAAAACCCTGCTGCATACCAAGAAATGCTTCACTCTCCCTCAGACAGGGTATCAGCAGGGGTAGGCTGAAGCTCTCCAGTGAGATGGTGGTTCCACCGTCTAGAAGACACTGCCTCAGTCTCCTAAGTTTGGGCACCCCAAATTCCCTCTAGTTCCCCAGCAGGTATTTTACCCTCTTCACTGAATATATAAGGATCTTGGGTACCCAAAGTGCATCTGATTAGCTCTCAAGTTGGATGACCAGAACAAACCAGGGCTACTCCCCACTCCACAAAATTCTCAAGCAATGGTTGCAATGCAACTGCAAAAACCCCCCACTTAGGACAGGTTTTCTAAAGAATTTAAGCATCTGAAAGATTAAGGGTAATTTTGAAAGTAATCATGCCCCTACTAAAGCTATCTATTTAACTGAGTGGGTTTTTCCCTTTTTTACTCAAATCTATATGAGTGGGAACATTTCATTTCAAATTCCCAAAGAAATTTCAGATTTCAACAAGACATATTATTCAGTGTTTACTGCTTGCAGTTATCACTGCTGAACTTCATTTCAGGCTACTTAAATCAAAGGCCATAATACAGATTCTGTTTCAATTCCAGCTCTTCTGTTGTCCAGGATTTAGAATTGCAATTATTTTGTGAAGCCACATAGTGGTCTTACTCAATATAGTAAAGGTCTACGTGGCTGAATGCCTCTGTCTCTAAAACAGACACAAAGTTTTGAAATGTCAAAATTAGTAGTTTCAGAAGCCTGACATTGTGCTTTGATCTGGAAGCTGTATTTTTCATAGTTGTCTCATGAAAACATCATGAAAATAAGTGTCACTCTCACCCTTGCATTGATACTTTCAGGAAGTACAGATGCAGTATTAGATATTCTTTAGAAAGTCCTCTGCTGAGAAGAGAATCAGGTTAAATTTAAAAACTGCTACATACATATTAAACGTCTGGGATCTTACCTTGGATAAAATTGCCAATTTAAAATTAATAGCAAACTTGCCGCTGGGCACGATGGACTAAGAAATTTAATTTTCATTGCTTTCTTACCTCACAGTAATACCTCATACTATTTGCAATTTATTATACTGTTTCACAAAACACTTCTATATAATCTAAAAATGAGTATAAAGAAGGTCTGACATTTTAATTACTTGTAATTTTCTTGTTTTCAATGTAACTATTAGAATAATATAAAAAAATTTTCTTCTCAATGGGCATCTCTACCCACTCCATCATTACAATGGCCTTTCCAAGTCAACTTTTTTGCCCAAAATATGCTGATATAAATTAAATACATACATAGTCCTCATTGAAATAATTTGTAAAGCAAATGTTAGAAGACACTTCCTAATCACTTTTATGGAAAGCTTTCTGATATGGTTTTAATATGTTACTCCAGCTTTAAGTCAGTATCTTTTCCTACATTCAACAGAATTGTGAAGTTCTGTATGTTTGCAAATATGAGACCTAAATTTCTATTTCTCATGCTTTTTAATTCCAGCTTATTATTTATTGGCATTGTATACATTGCACGGAATCATTTAGACACATTTGCTGACACAGGGAAATAATTTTTTTTTTTTTTCAGATTTATATGATCATCTTGTATGTTTCTCTTTCCACTTAGTGACTTTCATATCAGTATGGTAACTTCAAAAGTTCGATTGCTAATGTGTATACCACATATATAACTATATAGCATGTGCACCATACCCTTAATGTAGATCACGTGGAAGACCAGACATCCCAGATGTTTCATTCCACTACATTATTTGTAAGTGTAACAATTTTGTTTTGAGTTCAGCTTCAGTAACAAATTTTTGCCCACTTGATTCTATTTTTTACTGCAGATTATCATCAGTTGTTTCTTTTATTTATTTCAGTGAAAACCAGAAAAGATTTCTCTACCAACTGATACAGCGGCAATATGCTGAGAGATCTTTGCCCAGCTTACACAGCAAGTGGATAAAAAAAAAGTAGGTACAATTACATAAAACAAATACAAACTTCTGCTACATAAGGTCTTTTTCACAGGTCACTGTATGTACCAATTGCTTACTTCCAACTCATTCCATGCCACACTAGTTCAAGCAACTTAAAATCATATAAGAGCAGCACATGGCAGTTAAGAAATGCATCTTAAGTTCAAGCACTGGCTTATTACATGGTAATTCATTCATCTGCCTACATCTTTGTAAGGAAGACTTACAAAAGAACATATGTAAAGGTGAAGGTAATCAAGAGAGAGGACCACCAGATGTAGTTATTTATTGGATTCATCCTGAAAAGCGTTTAGACTGTTCTCCTAATCTGTGGATTTTAATAACAGTAAATGCTAACAGTGGAGTGTTAAGAGCACATGAATGTTCAGCAGAGGAACAGCGAAACAAACGCCGTGTTTTAAACATTAAGTTAGACTTCAAATCTAGGTGAAGCCCTTTTCAGGCATTATAACATCATTAGCATCATTAAATTTAAAAGCTGGAGTTACTGCTAACAGATTACAGAAGTTGCTTTGAACAAGTTACAAAGCTCTAAAGTTTTGAGAAGCTTTATAGTCAACTTCAGAATGTTAATTTTTGGCAATACCTTTTAAATTTATCTTGAAAGAAGAATATCAACATGCACACCCCACTAAGGTCCAGATATTTTAAGATATTCAGGAACCTAGCAATAGAAATTCCATAACAAAAATACCTATCTACATTTAGTCTGAAATCTTAGACAAACAGGATTTATTAAATGGTTCACAGAGTGACCATCCTAAAAATAAAGTATCAGAAAGCCAATGCAAGACCTAGGCTGTAACTGTTGAAAACAAGCTACACAACAGACATGAGACAACAGTAAAAAATGGATTATAAAGGGATTAGACAATTTCACAGAAGCAAAATTTGTTAATGGTAATTCAAATAAAGAGAGTCTGGACACCACATTAGGTTTGGGAAATCACCAATTCACTCACTGCCAATTTCTTTTTAATTCAGTGACCTGCCTGGCCTGGGGATCATTTAGATTCCTTGCTAACTCAATAATATATTAGTTTATTTCATGCTGCAGATACAGCAATTAATTACAAACCCTGGACTAAGTCCACAGCCTAACATAACCTGAACACAAGTCATCCTGAGTAGGTCATTAACATCTCACTAACATCACTGAGCTAAAACTTCATGATTTGTTCAATTTTAACAGAAAACTAGATTCTAATTTTTATCCCTTTCTACCCCAAATTACCTCACAGACTTCAAAATACCCAGAATTATCCAGGTAATCCTTTGCTTTATGTCATGTGTTTTACCTGCCTGAAAACTTGAGGCTATTAAAAAAAATGGGGACAATGCTTAATGCAACACTAAAACAAGGAACACAAGAGCCCAGCCATATGTATGGGCATACAAATTTTTATTCACATGAAACTGAGGCTCACCAGAAGCTCCTAGAGTACTTCTAGCCAGAGTTGCTATAGCCCCATGGCATGCAGGCAGGGACTGCAGTCCGAACATACACCAGGCACCTGGGCAAGCCTAAAGGTACCTCAAACAGAGGTCTCACAGAAACAGGATTTTTGCCTGTACTGGGGTCCGATGGAGGAGCAGCTGTCTCTGCTCAGGGAAAACTAAGTAACCTGGTCCCTTACCTTTGGCATTCCTGACTTACAGAAGACCTTCCCTTTGACATGTCTGTTCAATCATGATACGCAACAGAGAAGTCAGTATAGCAACACCAACAGCCCAAAGAATCACAAAATGCATAAAAATAATGACAGTATTTGCTTAGTCTCCTGGTAGCCAACAACTCTTTCCTATTTACACTGTTACAAATGTGACATCATAGCTTGCTTCCTGCTGGGATACTCTTGCACAGAGATAACAAATGTGCACTCTTCCAGTACCAAAACCAAAATCAACTGCCTGACCCCAACAAAAAAAAGAAGAAAACTCCAAATACTTAGTAAACAGATGTTGAAGTTGTATAATTTAAACTCCCTTCCGCACTGTCAGACTGCAGTTTTAGAGGCACTGTTTTAATAAATGTTGCTGAAGAAAACAATTTAAATATTTTATTTATGACTGTGTATTCCATACTAAGGGTGAAAGGGAAAAAAAAGCATGCACACCTAAATATAACGGGTAATTTACTGTGGAAAAAAAGATACAAAAGGAAAACTTTTCAACTCCTGTTGTACAATTTGTTTCAAAAACATATTAACAATGTAGGAAAAAAACCCTCAATGCCATTTATAAGGCTAACTCTTGCAGGCATGTTCCAAGTCCAATAAAGAAGGTTAATGCCACAATGGCAGTCAGAAACATGCAAGTCAAAACACAATCTAGGAGGAACAAAGCACCCCATACAACCCAAATTTCAGCAGCACTAAATAATATCCCACCTGTCAGTATGTCAAACAGCTTGGCGTATTTCCATTACAAGACAAAAGTCACTTTTGTTTGTGTGTCAAATGTGCTCTGAGCAAAAGGAGGGGGGGGGGGAAGAGAAAAGCTTTTGGAGAGCAGACGTAGTTCCGAGAGGTTAAAAAAACCCAACTGATAAATAACAATAATGCTTACCACCTTTGTGTTTATGTTCAAAAATAGCATTTTGGTCAGCCAGATGTTACAAATATAGTTACAAACACACGTAATGAACAAATTTAGTCATCATTGATGCATGGAAGATAACACAGGGTGGAACATACCCTGGAACTTCAAAAATTATCTGCAATTTACAAAGAGGATCCAGCAAGAAATATTTGTATGTTAGTACCTCATTTTCCATTTCTCTAGGATTTTTTTATGTGCTGTTTTATATTTCTCCTATGATCAGGGAAGGGGGAAAGGGCAGAAAGAAGATGGAAAACATGATTTAGTGTTGCCTTTTGATTGCCTAATATAATTTCACAAAATAAACTTATTTTTAATTATTCTTTTTTAAATAATCTGTTCCATTTATTTTAAACACAAACATTGAACTTGGACAGTGATGTAACGGATCGCTTTTGTCTCAGTACAAGATGAGGTGCCTTAACTAAGGAAGCCGGCAATCTGTCACTGGTTTTAAAACCCTTGGTTTATTACAGTCTCTGGCAATAACAATAATTACTTTATTCCAGAACATAGGTCATCAGACTACTTGATTCAGGGGACAAGA
This sequence comes from Haliaeetus albicilla, assembly GCF_947461875.1. Lineage (NCBI taxonomy): Eukaryota > Metazoa > Chordata > Aves > Accipitriformes > Accipitridae > Haliaeetus > Haliaeetus albicilla. The sequence continues at coordinate 13,378,727 of NC_091503.1, read as the reverse complement.
AAAATCAGAGTTGGAAAATGTAAGTGGAAAGATAGATGGCAATACTTTACCATTCTGTCCCTGGATGTCAAAGACCTTTACAGCTGTGAATTATAAGCCTCATTGTGGGAGACAAGCAATATTTAATGATGACAGTCATTTCTAATAAAGAAAACAAATGCAGCCCCCATCCCAAATTCATTGCATTAGTTTGCAATAAGGAAAAAATTAACCACAGGAGAATACAAAAGAATTTTTAGAATTACAAGAAAGCATTTTAAGTTACCTAAAATTCACTACACTTAGGTTATCCTTGAATAACCAAGAATCCTGTGGTTGCTCTGTCTCCTTTATCTCATCCATAAGTTTCCAGATGGGCCCCAGGGAGTCTTCAGCTTCAGCTGAGCCAGGAGCTCCCTGACAAAGGAGCAGGGAGAAGGACTAACACCGCCCTGTCCAAGAAGTCTCTGCAAGACCCAACAGAGCTACAGACCCCACTCACACAGCTACAGAGGTCCTGCTGCATGTAAGGCTGTAAAAATGTGCAATGTAAACAGGTTTGCAAAGCAGCTTAAGTTATAAGAGGAACCTCTCTTGTCTTTGAAGCAGCTACCTTAAGTTGTCCTTAATTTGGTTTACTAATTCTGTAAATTTATCATGGAAACATAATCCAGAATCTGCTCTGCAAGACTTGTAGGCATTAAGTGCCTTTGTAAACATACTAACCAGCATGATCAAATCCATAACCTTTCCAGTCACCTACCTTAATTCTTAGACTGACTTCTCTCTCTAAAAGGCTACTCTTAGAATTTTAGGTAATATTTCCTACTGCTGTTTGAATCACTTTTGGGTGGTTTTCAACAACGGGATCAAGATTCAGAGTGTGAGATTCACAGAAAAATATAATCTTTTTATTTGTGGAAATAAAAAAAAATACAATAATACCTAATCAAATGAACTGTGGAGTATAGACTTCACTCAACAGAAAACTGAGAACTAAACAAACCTGAGATAGTATTTAATATTACCTCAAATAGTCTGAGGTGTATTAAAGATAAAAATGCAGTCAAGAAGAGACAGAATCCTAGATCCTGTAAATAAGAAGATAGCCATCCACAGAAAAACGTCAATTTAACAGAAGGAAAAAAAATTCTCATACCTTGCAAAATAACTGGGCACAGCTTAAAGCAGCTACTGGACACTGGAGAGTGTAAAATACGATTCGTAACATACTATGTAATACTATGCAAGAAAGCATGGGTTTAATAATAGTGCTCAGTAACAATCCAAATCCATTCACCTTTTTAGCTGAATGTTTTGCCTAGAATATCTTCAGAGCATTGGCAACCAAATGAACACTTCTGGAAACAACTCAGCAACAAATATCTGATGTCGTGACTTTATCTCTTGTGAAAAGGTGGCATGGGGAAGTCAAGAGGACAGCTACATCCAGTGGCAGCCACCAAACGGCTATTCAAGATGCTTTCAGCTATTTAAAAAAAGCTTAAAAAAAAAAAGTCCTACTTGAATTAACGTAGAAGTCAGACTCAAGAGCAAAGCCAAAGCTCTTTGATCCTGTAATTGCTGCATAGAAGCCAAATTTGTGGTTGTTTTATTTTATGATTACTATTATTATTTAGGATCAGTAGGCAACTCATATCACTAAACTAGATAAAAGGTGTTAGGAATGAATGAGATCATCAACTATCTCATAAGAAAAGTCAAAGCATTTACTCCATTCAAAAAGAAAACTGCAAAGATTTAGAAGATCTTGACAGACTGATAAAAAAAGAAAAAGTAATTTATGTCCAGGACAGGGTAGCCTTTGTGGAATTAATCTCATCTCATGGGGGTCTCAGCCAGAAGGAAAGTTTGGCCATTCTGGAATTCAGACCTCAAATCAGAAGAAACTCCTATGGTAAGACACAATTAAATTGTGTTAGAAATATATACTTTTTAAAAATAAACTGTCACATGTTTATTTGCATACTCTCCCTTAGGAAAGCACATGCTCGTTAATTGGAAGGATCCTAAATCAAACAGTGTTGTGGTCATCACAGGAGACCACACTTCTCAAAAAAACCCCAGGAATAACGTACTGATACCCTGGCTGAGTCAGGAGGCAGACTGGTTGGTAATATAGTGTAAAAATACTTTGAAACTGCTATTTTGAAACATGTTGGTCTTTCAATGTCTATATGGAGACATATATTCACCGCATGTAAAAAAAAGTGAGAAAGTGAAATCCCTGGCCCTACAAAGGTCATTGCAAAGGAGCATGGCAGGAGGCAGGGAAGGGAAATAAGAGGAAAAAGGGGAGAGCTCATAAAATGGAAGGTTTAAGGAATGACACTGGAGCACATCCAAGATCAATCTCCATTCGATTTCATAATTTTTGGGACAAGCAGCAGGTCCTTCACACTGCATGGAGTAAGATCATGAAATGCCAAGAACAACAGGCATAATTCTTTCAAGATCATTCCATGAGGATTTTGCAAACGAAAACAGATTGAAATATCTGAAAAAATAGTTGCTGAAGGGAACAAAACTTTCACTTTGCTCCTCTCCCACCACCAAGTTGAATCGACTTCCCCTCATCTCATAAAGAACTTCTAAAAGACAAGGAGAGAAGCTGGCAAGTGAACACCCAAATACCTCAGCTAGGTAAAAAACTGAACATTCATTGGTCATCTTTTTAATATTTTATATGAGCCTTCCCAAGATTTTATTGCTTCTCTTTATGTACTTCTACTATCAGAGGCTCCCTGATCTTGCAGTATTAGCTAACAGTTGTGGGTTTACACTGCAATGTTTACATTAGGCTGTCAGTGCACAGAGAAAATGAATACAACTCCCACCTGCAGCCCCTGCTGTTAATTTATGCACATGCATGCGAGATTCACAGGAACACCTCTGCTGCACCCCTGGATTCCCCGGGAGGCCTCTCTCCAAACATCTCTAGCTACATTCAGTCTCTGTGGTATCCCAGTGGGGCAGAACCAGGGCTGGCTTTAGGCACAGGCAAAGGCACCAGTAGTCTAGAGTTGCAGATTGCTGGGGAGCAGCAAAACCCCCCCAAGTGAGGGTATTCATGCCCATACGTTGCATTATGTCAGACGGCTGGAGAGCCAAGTGGGCTGCTACGGCCCCGAAAGAAGAGGTCTGGATGAGCCAGCAGCCCTTCCTGGCTCCAGCAGGCAATGCAGCCATCTCCCACGCTCATCTGCAGTGACAAAATTAATTTCTGCCTACATCACACAAATTTTGCACCATCTCTGGTAGAACAACATGCCCATGAGTCCTCAGAAAAAAGGAAAGGACAACGGGACCCAAAACCATTAAGGAATGTGCATATTATAACAGGTACAGATAAGACTGTTCTTATCTGGCTTCAGAATGCCATTCTGTTTATTTCCAGGAAAAGTTATATAGTATCAGATCTCCTGGGCTTTACACCTTTGCTTAAAATTCCAGCTCATGGCAGAGATCCTCAGAACTCATTAGAAAAACATTACTAATGAAAGTCTTCAAAGTTTTATTCAGTTATAGTTATGATTTTCCCCACCTCCCCCATTTTTTAGTCTTGGGATTTTCAAAGTTTTCCTTTTTTTAATCAGATTCATGATGCTCAACTGCATGAGACTGTCCATACTATGACAATTGTTAAAGGCTAACTTATATAAGCGATCAGAAAATGGAAGCAGTAACCACTGTCACAAGTTTTAAAGTAAGTTTTCTATTCAATTCTATTGCTTTCTTCCTTGAAAGTGAATTAGGAAAAAGGAAACATTTTTCAGTCATAGACCTATTCTAACTTTTCTTTCAATAAAGAAAGAATTTCATGACTTACCAGCTGCGACTGTCAAACAAGCACATGTCTGTCTTTGTTCTTTCTTGGTCTAGAGGGGTTAGTACTTCCTTTGTCAGGATTCTGAGACCATACGCTATCTTACAGTATGCTTGTAAGATTAAATTTATAACCAGAAAACACAAACAACATCACCAGCAAGCTAATGGAAGTCAGCTGAAAGGTACAATATGCTAGAAGTCAAATGAACATTCACTTCTAAAAAAAACTATTTTACTTGTAATACAAGTTGCTTGATAAAGTTTAACTAGGACCAGAGCTGTGGCCACAGTTAATTTTTTCATCTCAGTAAAAGCTCTCAAAATTTTTCTGCCAAGAACACACCCTTTCATGACTGGCCTCAGCTGTTTTTGAGAATCAGGGGAAACTCAACAGGTGTTTTTGCATAGAAGGGTGAAGAAAAACCTACTTCAATAGATTAAAATTTAATTCTCAGCATTTTGGGCAACAAATAAAACATATTCATCATGTACCCGTGAACACGGATAGCCCTTTTTTAACGAAGCTACAGTATATGGAAAAAAAGGTGTTCCAGTAGCAGAGAACTGAGTTAAACTGTACGTAGAGCATCTGTTAAGACTTTAGCAGATCTTTATAAAATATTAATTCCTCCTAACATTACAGTGAGTAGAATATCACCTCAATCTGACAAAAAACATGGGTTTTTTTTCTATGGTAGTCTGCAGAAGAGCATTACTGAAACATCTCAAAACCAGAAGATGACTAGTCATCCTTACCCAATTTTAGTGTGAGACTCCATCACCAAACTCTCTTCAGTAAATAAGGGGGTAAATGCAAGAGAATAGGAAGACAGATTATTGCATTTTAAATACCCTGTTCCTGGAGTCCCATGATAAAAAAGATGGGATTCCTTCATTTTAAAAAGTCAGAAAAATATCATGTCTACTCTTCAAGACTACAGAGAAGATTTCTAAGAAAGAACACAGTACACTAAGGTCTTAAATACCAAAAGACAAAATACAGCTATGGCTAAACCCACGTGATCTTGAATAGCTGGATTAGTAATACCAGAAAAACTACTTCAAGGTATGCGTAATAGATAGGTTAAATTCTAGCAGCCCCAGCAGAAATACTCACAAAGCAGAAGAGGGGCACTTCCCCCGTGTGACCACAGGCTTTGCAGAACACCAGTGGTTAAATCTTCTGTTTTAAACATAGCTACAAGAAAATATGGTACAAGGAGAAGACTCTAGCACAGCGAGCGGTTCCACCCGAGTATGGCAGAAACAAGGTAGCTCTGCTAGCAGAGAGCATGCATATGCATGTATATATGAAAAATACCTCTAAAACACAGAAACATTTTACATAGCATTGACATTACGACCAATTTTCTCTAGCAGAAATCTTTTTTGCCTCGGTGGACAGGATGCCTCCTGCAAATGCACTCCTGAACCGTCACTGTAGTGCTGTCCAAACCAACCCAAGAGAGGCATGAGTTTGGTCCTGGCTGCATCTGGTCTGCAGATGTGGCACTGCTGCCTCCTACCCATCCTTGAGGCAACAGCCTATGGATGCCACAGTGTGAAATCCACCATCCCACATGTTTTACTACCAGCTAAATATATGCTCCAACATTCCCATTTTATCTCAGTGAGGTGTGAACTTCCGTGATGGGCTAGGACCATATAAAAGCTATAAAAACACTGGTTTTCTCCTCACTTTGCCCTTTCCCTTTTTCCACGCTTCCATCCTCTGAAAACAAAAGGAATGGAAGAAGAACAAAGGTATTGCTAACCTAAGTTACTGTTTAAGGGAAAAGCAAAGAAAGGCAAGGGAATGCAAAACTCACTCATCCGTACAGTGAACAGATAATATCAGGTAGAACACTGTATTTACCTAATCAGATGAGCATTAATTGCACTTGTATGACTGACTTGGAATGACAGTTGCTTCCAAGCAGCATCACAGAACACGCTTTGTCATATGGCAAATTTACTCTTCTGCAGATGTTAAAATGGAAACCTCTTTACAGTATCTTTGACATCTATAACTTTCACTTTGCACGTTAAAGGCAGTTTTAATGCAGCATTCCATCTGGTGTATTAATAGTAAAATTGTACTTGTCTAAACACAACAGCTTTGGCTGATGCCTCAGTAACATTTTGTCCTCTTAAGAAGCTGATTCAAAATAGCCACCAGACACTATCCTACTTCTCTTGGCCATAGTTCTTCATGAATGAACTTGACACTATATTTCAAGGTGATTTTTTTTTTTTTTTAAATCACAAGCATAAAATTGTTTTAGATTTCCCACATCTCCCTTTACATACACCGAGGTTCTCTTGATTCCCTCTTCCCATATATATAATTTGGCAGGAGAGGGAGGGGAGTGTTTGTTTGGGGTTTTTTTGGTTGGCTGGTTGGTTTTTACTTTTCCCATGCATCTGTTGTGGTTTTACTCAAAGTGCCAAACATTTAAGTAAATTGTGGAGCAGATCATTAGTAGTATTACAAGCTTACTGCTTACTTGTAGAGGGAAAAAAAAGATATGTAACCTGACATAAACTGAGAAATATCAGAAGACCTAAAAAAGCACTCTTCTAATGAGAGGAAGGTGTATGTGCTCATCTACTCCCAGAGAAGTATTTTCTTCATACCAGCTTGCTCCTTGAACAGTAAGCAGTGTTTTGTTTTGATTTTTGCAGCTGTGTGAACTGTACTAATGGCTTCTGCCAATATAGAAAGCTCAGGGGAGGAACTGCAGTCTTAATTAATATCATCATAATTAATTGGTACTCTAATTTACATTTTAAGGGATTATAACAGGTCATTACATTTGATTAAAGACAAGGGAAAATATTAATGAAATTTTTAATGAAGCTTTCACATTTGCTGGTGAAAAATATAAGTTTTAACACTTTACAGTTTAGGATAACCATATAACATCTGTGTGTTACAGTTAAAAGAGGGATCAGCAGTGGGGTGGAAAAAGCTCTTAATTGCATCTTCAAGAAATGAAGCCGAGAGACAAAGCAGTTGCTGCTGCTTATTAAATATAGCTGCTCAGCTATATGAAATTAATTCCTTAGCACACTGCTTTCCACACCCTGGTTTATAGGTCTCTGATGATCCACAAGCTCAAAGCTAATGGTCTGCAGGACCAGATCTTGTTTAAGTGTTTTTAATTAAAAACTCAGCAGAAATACATACAGCCCTCCGTGAAAAAGGCAAAGGGTAAACAGTGGCCTGTCAGTACAGAAACCATGGGAACCACTGTCCCAGCAGGATGTCAAAGGGTACCATGAAAACATAAGTAACAGTACAAATTTCACCTGGTAGACTGACCTCAGGATCTTAGTCACTTCAGTCTTAAGAAACGATTGAGCTTTATATCAGATATCCAGGTCTAGCTTTCCAGATCACCTTAGTAACAGTAATAAATGATTGTTCCTTGTACACGAGACTAACGGTTAGATCCTGTCAAAGTCTCTTCAGGTCCAGTGGAACATGTGATCAGTAACAAGCCAGGTATGCATGAAAAGTTGTGCTGCTCGTTATTGGTCACCACAAAATACCGCATGAGACTAATGATGCCCAGTCATAACAAGCCCCCTCTCCTTCAGGTAGCTTTGCAGCAATCGAACCAAGCATGCTAGCTTTCAGTCAGAGAACCACGAATGAACACCCAGCAAGCCACTGCTGTCAGTTCATCACAAAATTTCAAAAGTAATCAGATTATGCCCAAGAGATTCAGGGCACTACTTTTAAAACAGCCTCTAGTTTGCCTACACGTATAAAACAGAAAAATGCTTGCTCAACCATTTATTAAATCAATTTCAGCTGACTTACTAAGAGAACATTTTGCTTGCTATGCTCATAGACCTTTACCTTGGTGTGACAGCCAGCTAAAATCCATAACAAACTCCTTATTCATGGAGATACGTAAGTCGTTTCTCTAGAAGTCCACAAAAGGACAGAATTGTCACCAGAACAGGCAGTGAAGAGGCAGTCCACTTTCCTAAGAATAGCTACAACAAGAGTAAATTGAGTAAATCAGGACCTGTAACTTTTTGCAGTAGTCTTTTAAGCTTTGTTTTGGCACTTGAAAAAAAAAACCACCCCAACCCACTTCCCCCTCCCCCCAAAACCCACAAAAACAAAAGTACCCTCCAAACAGTACTGTAACTCTAGAGTCCTGCAATTCAGCTCCCTATTGCTCAATTAAAATCTGTCTTTAGATTTAAAAACAGTTTGAGTTTTCTTCCTTAAAGCTCCAGGCAATAAGCTACCAAGTGCCAAACTCTTCTACTGATCCTTCGAGCAATAAGAGTCTTATTAGTAGCCAAATCAAGGATACAAATCCTACCACCAGAAGTGTATTCAAGGGTATTTCTAGCCCCAGACTTTCCAATTAGCAGCTACTGCTTTTCCCAAAGAATTAATAAAAATGCGTGAATTAATATGGGGAAGCTCAATGTTGCACTCGCTCCTCCGCAGGTTAGGAGAATGGAAACTAGAGTCCCTTACCCTGCTCAGTCAGTCCTCTTGCAGGATTTATGCATCTATTCTTGTGTCGATTTGTTGAATCCAATCATGGCATTAGGCACCTACCTATTCCAATCCTCAGGCTGCAGTCACACCATTCTCTGCATTCTCATCCCAAAGCAATAACATTAGCAGCAACAGCAGGCAGCACCTTCTCAGGCAAATACTAGGGCCAAGTCCCAGATGGGCTGAGAGAAGGTTCCTAATACATTTTTGCTCTAGTGGCTTTAGAGCTTCCAACAAGAGGACAAAGGGAGTTTTGGTGGCAGTGGCACACCAGGAAACCAAGTGGAGTCTTGTTGAAGATAATTTTGTTCTTTGCCAGATCAGCAGTGAATGCAGAAGTGCAGAAGTGCTGGCACAGCTTCTGCCTCGGCTATGTCTTCCCACACCCAACTGGAATGAGATAATGAAAATTTCCAGGAACTTCAGAATCACTCCTTGCACTTCAATATGGCACAGACCGGACTTGTGAGATTAGAAAAAACAGCTCTTTTTAAACTTGAATTTTGGAACATGAAGTAGCTGCTTGTAGATGTGTGCACACAATGCATCCAAAATATTTATCTGCAAGTTCGTATCTTTAGTAAATATCAGTTTTTCCAACTCTAGGAACAATTGTCAGGATTTGTTCTTCCTCTCTTAGTTATTCAGGATACCAAGACCCCCATTATTCATGAAAAAGTTTTTTGGGTTTTTTTCCTTTCTTTGCTGATGATCCAACCATCTCCAATACATTTTTGAGGTTTAAGTAAACATCTTAACATTTAGGTAAGACCAGCATAACATATCAGGTTCTCATAATCCAAGAACTGCCTACACATTGTTCCAGTGAGCACTTCATTTAGAATTTTGTTAACAGCTTGACATCTGTACTTTACTGTGCCATTGTTACTGACGAATAACAAGAGAAGGAACACTCAAAGATTCTCCAAGACAATTTAAGAGAAACAAAAGTGAAAGAACAGAGGCTTTGTTCTTCACATCTGAATAAGCTTTTGCAGATGAATAGCGATTATTTGCATATTGCAAACACAAGAACCAATGAAAATAATTTTCAGTCTATTTGTATACACCATAAATCAGCTAAATAAATAACAGAAAGACAGGACTTTATATCACGAATTGCAAAGATTTTCACAAGTGAGCATTGCATCCCCCTGAGTATCAGAACCTCAGCTTGCTCTCGCTTCACAACAGTCAATGGCAAGGAAGAGTTAAAACCCAGGACTGCTACTTTTAGCCTAGTATTTTAGCCATTAGAATATGTTCCCTACTAATCTCCTTTTTTGCTCCTAAATATTTTTTTCAATAGTGTTGATCGCTCCAAGGCTCCTATCTGCAGGACTCTAATGAAACTACAAGAAGTATTTAAGCTTAAGGTTGAATTATCAAGTATTTTCAGGATATAGAAAGCAGGAAACAGCAACACATTATGTAATTCAGCCATTATATACTGCCATAATAAATATTTAGAAATTCCAAGACTCTCTAAAGAAGCCTTTCGTGCACAGTATCAGCATTCATCCCTTCAGGGTGTAACATGCAGACTGCTTCTCCACAGGGAGTTTTATCTTATTTAATTTTCGTACTGCATTCCACCTCTATGTCGCCAACCAAATTGTTTCCTGTTTTATTGTACAGAAGAACAAGAAAATGTTTAGTAGTGACTATCTACTTTTAATGCGTACTGATGAAATTACCTAGGGCATCTAATATATCTATTGTTATTTAACTGTAGGAAGTCAACAGGGTCACAGAAGGTCCAAAATAGCGTATTTTTACACCTAATTTCTACACCTAATATTTAAAAATACTTTAACATGTATTAGAATTGCTTCATTTCCATGGTAAAAACTTTGTATTTATGTTTTTATGGGTATCAAATGCTTTGCTCACTTAAGAAGGGGGAGTGTCACATAATTCAGAACTTTTTAATTTCATCTTTCAAGAACAACATTGCAGCCTTAGCTATATTGCAGCAATGTTTAATTATTATGAACACTGGCACAATCTTCCCCTTCTAAAAAGGGAGAATTTTTCTAGCTGGATATCATGAAGCACAAGTTAGGAAAATATTTTTTTCAGCTTTTTGAATAAAGTTATACCAAAATAATAATTTTGGTTTTAAAATTTCCCTATTCTCACTTACAAGACATCAAATCTGAAAAAAAAATGTATTAAAATATCCCTGAGTTCAGTTGTCATAAACTGGGTTACAGAGGCTTCCCACTTATTAACACAGTTCACTAGACCAACTAGAGTGCAACATATTAGTTCCTGAATCTGCAACACCAATGTTACACAAAAGCAATGACCAGCAAAGCTTTAACGGCAGTAACTTGTGGTTTTGGTATGTATGCTTCACAAATAGCCAATAATTAAAACGTGAACCAGTAACTCTTTCTAAACAGTGCATGAGCACCTTAGTCAAAGGTGCAATGGAAATAACAGCCCTCGGTGCAAAGATGCCTGAAACAAGCTCATGCCTACTCTGCATTAAAGATGTTTACAGCTGAAAGTGTTATTTTTATGTCTGTGCTTCAGAGAAGAGTCACTATCATCTTGACTGCTTGAATTAGCAATTACTATTGGTACACTAAACAAAACAATGTCACCACCTAATAAAACTAGTGTTTTGTTTTCTACTCAAGAGACATATACCAGTTCTCCTACTGACACTGCAGCAAGACGAAGAGGGAGAAACCACCCTTCCCTCCTCCTGTCAAAGGATCAGGCTCTGGCTATGATCAGAAACACACCAAGTGGAGCACTGATCTAACCAGATACATCAAGTGCTATACGCACCTGTAACAAATGGAGATGTACACTATTGTCCTAGGGAAAAAAAAAATCAACATAGAACTTGGAGCAATAAAAAACCCCAATGATTTTTTTGAAAACAAACCCAAAAAAACAGCAATCCCCATGAGCTTGGGGTACAGCCACGTCATGACTGGAGCGTGCTAATAATAGTGCCTGACACAGTAAAAACAGTTATCACATTGCAAAGTCTGAATTATTCCCACAGAACACAACACTTGAAAAATCCTACAGCATTTATTTTTCCAGAGCAGTTTTATAAACATAACCTAGTCATTAGAATATGCAAGTGTACTTTATAAAGTGACCCATGCAATACTTATTACGACTAAATGGCTGTAACACATACATTCTGGCGGGGAAGCATATGCACTTCTGAGACCAGCCCATCTTTAAACCTCTACACTGCAGCTAGTGCTTTGAAGTAGGAAACCATAAATGGAAGTTGTTGCTTTCTTCACTTCACATACAAGATGAAAGGTCCTTACAAAACGCACATAGGATGCCACAACGACAGATCTTACAAGAAAGGCAGTAACACAGAGGAGCTATGGTCCTTGCCACACGGAACTTCATATCTATATTAGCAGCACGGTCCAAAGGGATGACCAACACACCATCCTACCTTGTTGATGCAGCTAAACTCTGCTGCTTTCCACTATGAAATAAAGCCATTTCTTAAGAGGCAGATGGACACTCTCCTCTGCAGAAGTTTGTTTTAAATGAGCTAGCTCAGGGAACAGCAGCATCTTAGCTACAGATGTGCTGGAACATGCCTCAAAAGTGGGGGTCTCTAGAGGAAGGATTTGAAAAAGACGTATAGATTAGAAGAGAGGACATTCTGGTTTTAAAGATTATTATGCATGAAGACACTCCTGGTTTGGGCGTAAAATGGTAGAAAGACAGTTTGTATCCACTGTCAGCTGCTCAATAAAGATCTTAAGTCATCACAGGTGAAGCGGGATGGTGTTTTGTAGGTGGTGAAATAGCCGGAGGGCAAGTAAACAATTTACACTCAACTTCGTTTTCAGCTTTGAGAGACATAATATAACTTTTTTTTTTTTAAATTAAACATTTCACAATTCTTTTCATAGGTAGAAAATTAAGAACTCTGGGCTATGGGGCAAAGCTACTCTAAATCCAGTGGTATTTAACCAGGAATTATGCAGTAAAGCTTTCCACTTACAAACTTTAAAATCAAGTTATTTAAAGACAAAAAAACAAAATTAAGAATATATAAACTTACATGTAGCTTCTTATTAAAAAAACCCAACAAACTCGACCAAAAAACCCAAGAGAAAAATACTATTCCTGTACCACTGCACAGGAGGTGGTTGTTTCTGTTTTGGTTTGTTTTAAACAAAGCCAAAATCAGAGTAGTATTATTACAGCAAACAGGCTGTGTTACAACCTGTAGAAGGAACTGAAACAACAGTTTACGCAGGTACCAACACCAGTTGCGCAGTACACAAGTTTCTGCATGCTTGGGATCTTCCTCTTCTGAGCAACACCTGAGAAACATACAGAAAAATAATTCCATAACCTTCTGTAACACTAACAATGTATGCTAAAAGAAGATTCCTCTGTGGCACCTATAGTATTCAAACAAATCTGAAGTATTTGAAGATGTCCCTGCTCATTTCAGGGTGGTTGTAGATAACCTTTGAAGGTCCCTCCCAACCCAAACCACTCTATGATTCTATGATTTTGTTTAATACACAAGAAACAGCCTCTTCCTGGCTTTTGTTCCAGGCATACACCTACATACAATTGGACTTTCCTGACGGGGGACTACCATAGCCTACAGCTAACTTTTTATTTAGGTTTGACAGAGATGTACAAATTTATTCATTTAAAAAATTGAATTTAATTAAAAAATTTGGTTCTTAAAGTTGCCTGGCAAATATTTCTCTTCCAGGAACAAATACCATAGCCTGGGATCTGACTCTTGCTAATTACTGTACCTCTGCACTGATGGTCTACAGGCATACAGCTGTCATGGACTTCATCCTGTGAAAGCTGACGTTCATGTCTCCAGCACCCGAGATGAAGCCTAGATATGCCGTTAGTAAACAAGACAAATATTCTCAGAGTTGACTTGGTAGAAAAAGGATGATCTAGCTCAGGGTGAAGACACTCTTAGCTTAACTGTCTGTATTGGTGAAAATTACACCAGCTTCAGCTTTTGTATACTATGTGGTTGTGTAGTTATAATGAGCTGTGGTCACAAATCACTGTAACAGAGTATGTGCCTGTAAAATACTGCACAATTTTCTGATGCAACAGACACTTTTTTTTTTTAAGCAGTCTGACAGAGGACAAATACCCTGAAAAAGTATTTTCCATCCTCTATCATCTTTTAACTATACTACTTCCACCAACAGTCTATTTGGAAGCTGATTTTGGCTAGACAGATAAAGCTGCAGGATGGTGCTGTTTACATTTGCCTGTTTTGTTTGGTAGGTTTTGGGGTTATTTTGGTTTTGAGGCTTTTTTTTTGGTTGGGTTTTTTGGGGTTTTTTTTGCACATGGGCTAGTATTTCTGCCTGTATTATCTCACTGGCCCCTACAACTAATTCAGAGGGATGCCAAATCGCAAAGACAGAAATCTAAGCTGCGGAGGATCCTACATATACATAGCAGTTAAAATAGTGCTTTGGATTCAAGAAGACTGACACAAGGCCGTTAGCCCTGAGGAGTCTCCATTTACCTTTAAAATCACCTTGTTGACAACAGAATTATTTAGTGAGCAGCCATATCAAGGAAAAGGTGTAGCAGGATGTTGACGGGGGTTTTGTGCATGAAACCACCACGCAGAAAGCATCATCCCTACACTGAGCCTTGTTTTGATGCTTGCAGGGCATTTATTTATTTATTTTTAAAAAGGTGATGTTCAGGCACCCACTTTTAGTCGTAAATGTGACATAATGGAACATTTTTCTAACTTGGTCTGAGAGGAGGGAGTGTGTGGAATATCATTTTCTCTGTTAAAGTGGAAACACGTGCATGTGGCAGATGATGATGATCTTTTCCAAATGTTATCGTACTAGTGTCATACTGTTTAACAGGCAAATAGGTGGCTTCTCTCATATGTATATCCTATATTCCCCTTCCCACTAAGGAAGTCAGATGTGCAAAACTATCCGGAAGCAAGAGTAGGCTGCTACAGATCACTGAGCTTCCAGCATCTGTATATTTTGTATTTTTATGTCTTATTATTGTTGTAGATAGTTGTATCCACTAGCCCCCCTGGGATAAGGTTTGGCCTATTTTTCAAGAGCAACTTGAAGATTAGGAGGTGGGAACAGATGGTTCTAGTCAAAGCCTTTTAAATCAGTTCCAAAGTGTAAGATTTTCACATACTCACCATGCTTACCATGCTTACTTTCCCCATGCTTACCACCCATCAAAAAGAAAAAAAAAAGAAAAAAAAGAAAAAACTTAAACCAAAAAGTGACAGAAAAGGAGAAAAAAGATGAAGCAGACTAATTTATTCAGTCTGGCTTTTGTACTTAAACTTGATAAGTTTTAATAAGTAATGAAACACCCAATCTACTACACTTGTACTATTATCATACATTTAGCAGATGACGTGACAAATAGTTGAAATCTTTAGCATTATTAATATAAGGAAAATAGTTCTGATGGCATTCTGAGTAATTAATCTGTGCCACACAATGCAACTAAGTGTTATAACAATGCAGTTCAACATGCATAAAATGTGGTATCTAATAAAAACAATTTAATAAGTAGTTAACAGAGCATTCTCTTCTGCCATCCTATCTCTTAATAATTTCATGCATCTTTTGTATAACTGTTTCCCACACAGTGCTATAAAGAAACAAATGAGGGAAAAGAAAGAACATAAAGGTTAGGAGACAAAATAAACCTGATTAATAGTCAGAAACAACAGTGCAGATAGTATAGCCTCCAGATTTCATTGCCTGTCAGGCAAACAATTTCTCACTTTAAATACAGCATTTGAGAAATAATTACAATATGTTTCTATATTAAGAGAAACACAATAATTAGAACCCTGCGGCAGAACTACCATTTTACGAAGATCCTTTAAATCACAGTCATTGACAAAAATAACTATTTCCCTATTGCCCTCTCATTTTCAATCATAATTTCTAAAGCAAAGGTTTTTAAAACCAGTTCTAAATGTTATGTGACAGAATGGGCGAATACACCAATACATGTACTAATAACAAGTTCAATAAAGGAAACAAAGTGTGGACAGGCCACGATAGACTGTCAGGAAAAAAACCCCCTAGATACTTAAGTTTCCCCCTATTTATAGGTTATGTTTACAAATAATCACATCTGTGCTTAAGTTTTTAAAGTGCATCCACCTGCATTTGTAGCAAACATTTTTAACTACAATTTTATAATACACTGACAAAAACGATACCTTAAATGAGCAGATTTAATTTAGCAAGTATATAGCTTCAGATTTTACGGAAATCCAATTAGGTTGTACAGATTGCTTTACGTAGGCTGAAAGCTAAAGAGAGCAAAAAAAATAGCACTAATTCATGAATATCAAGAATCTACAAAAACCACCACCAATGCTGTGCAAACACCAGTCCAATTAAAGCCAAGAAAAAACACATTAGAAAGCCTAGTCTGAAGTAAGGTGTCTAACAGTGTATTAGTGGAAGTGAATCAAAGTTATATTTCCACTCAACTGCTTCATTTAAATTATGTTCCAACATTACAGCACGATACTGCTCTCCAGAAGAGATGTTATAACCACAGCAGAGCCCACTTCGGGTTTAGAAGATGCATGAAGAAGTAGCCTCTGTGCTGGAGGTCTTGTAACATATTCGATACAGCACGTAGAGATTAACACACAAATGAACCGAATGGCACCTAAGCAAAGGTCTAGTGACAGCCAGGTTTCCACACACCCGCGTGCACTTTGGGATGTTCTTTTCAAACTCATAGGCATAGTGAATGAAAGCCACTTCAAAAAGTTTAAAAATTATTTGCGAAGTTTTTATTCATAACAACATTTAATTACACTATGGAAAAAGTTCCTCTTCAAATATTAAAGACAAAATGTTCATCCTTCCACACCCCACATAAAACCAAAAGTGCCTGCCTACTTAAAAAAAAGTCCAACCATAAATTAAAATTTAAGCTTCATTTAATTAAGGTTCAATTGCTTCCTTGCCGTGAAACGTAATTATGTTTTCAATATATTGTTCTTGTGACCTTTAAATCTTCAAATTATTTACACTCCATGGCATTAGAAAGCCACATGTTTCGCTTTGTTAACAGTGCAGTTTGTGAACATGTTAACATCTGACAGTAAATATGCATATGTAACATGTCATTAAGAAGGATACCCCTCCTATAAAAACGTTAACATTTGCTTACAGAAGCGAAGCCAACTTTAATCTATACTTGCTGACAGAGAGGATAATATATTGCAGACAATTCTGTTTTATCCATGGGTCTCACTATATTAAAATTTCTTTTGCTTCCCCCTCCCCCCTACGCTTTTGTTTTGTTTTAAAGCAAAATATTCTTGGATTAAAAATATTTCAGCTTTATTAAGGAAACCACAGAATCAATGGAAAAATTGCCCTGTGAATGAGGACAGGTTTTCATGCTAGATAGTGTTACATGTTTTTTTCAACCATTAAATTGCAACAATATTACTGTTCTTAGATCACTAAATCTACACTGACACTATCATAAATTAGTTCTATTGATCAGTTGCATGTCATTATTGTGAAATTTTGATTTCAATATGACTTGATGCTAATCATCAGATTTCGAATTATTTATTTTAAGTTGAAGCATTGGAGAGAAAGTTCAAGTCATTTGCTTTGATTTATTTAGTATAAATAAAGAATACCCTACACTAATATTTATAGAGGAATTCTAGTTCAGTACCTTAACCACAAATGTAAGGCAATGAATTACAAGTAATAAACTACTTACACAATTTAAACAAGGTTAACAGTACGTGATTCTCAAAAAACTACCCAAAGTTTTGGTCTTCAACCAACTTGTATGGCATTCTTTTAAATCTTAACTAGCATCCAGCTTTTGCAGTCCAACTTTCTAACACTTATTTGTCATCTCTGTAAGCTACTTAATAAAAATAACACAGCAACAAATATAGTAACACTATAAAATGCAATTACACACTGGAATTTGCAACATTCAGTAATGATACTGCTACATCTAAATGTGACAAGACAAAAAATGCACACCACCTAGAAATACTGAGATCTGAACAAAGTCGAAGTACTAGACACAGAACAGTAACAAAACCCTGCAAGCATGAAATACTCCCAAGCACTCTGGCGAATCCCTTCCAGTGACTTGAGTGGCCTTCAGATCAGACCTCACGACAGGTCAATCAGTCCCATTTTCTTTCATTAAAATTATTGCAATCAGCTACAGGAAAATCTAGTACATGAAGAAAATCTGAAAGGTTTTACAGAATTTCTTGTGTAGTAGGTTTGAAAAGAATTCTCATTTATCAGCTATTTACATACCATATTGTTTCAATTAAGTTGTACCTTTCAAAATCTGCAGGAAGAATTATATACTATTTTATTTCAGAAAAAAACTTGCAAGGACTGCTACTATAATTAAAGTTTATACATGGAAGAGATTACAGTATAGAATAGATCAGTATCATAAATAATTAGCATCTCACATTATCCTCTACTCAATGCAATTTTTAGTCTATTTTTTTTCAGTGTAATTGGCATTATAGATAATGTGGCTTTAGTAAACTAAATCTTTTACTAGCTCCATAGACTCAGGTGTGCTGAATGTATGCAATGTTTTTAGAAGTATTTTTTTAGAGCTTTGCAATTAAATTTTACTGCCCAGCTAAATACATAGGTTGCATATGCCTTGTAATTCAAATACATCATTTCTGGAGGATGTTCTTTGCCACAGTGGAGTTTTAGAGACGAATCAAAGGAAAAATATTACACCAATATAAAATTAGAAAAGCTCTACAGAACTCACAGCTTGTTACACAAACACACACAAAGCTTTAAAAAAATTTCAAGTATATTAAGCATATTAAAATCTTTAAAGCAATGCTTCAGACTTCTAGCATCCTTTAATTTGTTTTTACATCCTTGTTTGATGCTGTATTCTTTGTTCTGATGCTATGCCAGTGAAATTGCATCACCATGAAGCAACATTATGCAAGAATGTCTGGCTAAAATTAAAATGCTATTTCTCAGCATCACATAGTTACAGGAAAAATGCATTTCAGACATTCACAATGCAATTATGCAGGCCAATATATTCAGTAAGTACTTAATGAAAAAATAAGGTAATGGAAAGCTAGTACGGATAGCTGTATAAGAAGATAAACCACCAGACTGCTCCTCTTGTTGCTCTAACTACACTTTTGGAGTCCAAATCTATTTGCAAAGATACTTAATACAGCTCCACTTCAAAAAAAGTCAGAGCGATAAAAACTAATAGAAGTTGAGGAGTTCTTCATGCAATGGCAGACAGCACTGAATTTTTTTTAAAAAAGCTTTTACAATCAATTTACTGTTATGTAAAACATACCTAACTTCTCTGCAAAAGAAGTTGCGTGTTAGGGCACAAACACTGATAAAGATGTTCTCCCTCTCCAGACCCAAGTGTTTTGTACAAGCAGGGAATGCTCAGTTGTTCCTATGTTACAGCTCTTCATCATCTCTGAAGAGAACAGAGAAGTTTCCTGAACAACTGTTTTCTGCCTGCTAAAATATAATACAGCTGCATCACAATAAGATTAAACTGCAGCAACACTATTTAAACCAATCTGATTCTTAATTCAGATGGATTATCAATAAATACCAGATGTACACTGTTTACAAAGTAAACAGTTATCTCATTCACAGGAGACACTCAAGTTAAGATGCAATATTCTATACAGATTCCCTCAAGATCATTGCTATAAACAGAAAAATGAACACAACATCAAGTGATCCTAAACATCCCAAAATGACAACTTATATTTTTTCCTAACTGATATATTTTTCAACACGGCTAAATTGAACAACTATGTCTATTCCCAACATCCACAAAATTTATTGACACTCATGAAGTAGCAAAAAAAAAAAATAATCTCATTGCAGTTCTGGAACTCAAAAAATTATGTTTCATCTTCAATTTCTAAAATGTTCAAGGCAAAATAGAAACTTGTGCCCATGGACTACTGTAACAGTGGAATTAATCCCTGCTGATATAAGTGTGCTCTGTCACTCCTGATCACACAGCCGTTCTAAATCATAGGTTCTGTGCACTTAAACGTGCACATCTCACTGCAACAGTTCTTTGACAGAAATGTTTTGTGTGCTTTAAGTTATCTCTATGCTGGTTTACACTCTAAGAAAATAAGCAAAACCGTTTTTACCACAGAAAATATTTTATTTCACTTGTTTTGCAATGCCTGTAAAACATACCAAGTAGTTTTGAGACGCACAGAGCATTTCTTCCACAGATGAAGGAAGTCGAGAGGATACACATACATTTTTAAAGCTGCATAAACCACAAAGCCAAACTTACACAGAACAAAGAACAAATCTAGCGTTACTCAGCAAGACGACTAGAAACATGCACGCACACATACACCCCAGCAGTCCTAATAATCCTAGAGGAAAAAAGAAATACTGCTTTGTTATGCAAATATACCATTTCAAAATTGAGAAAATTAAATGATGTCATTCAAGCTAATATCCTTACCTCAATGGAAAAGAGGCAAGAAACAACAACAACCCTCCCTCCCCACCAACCCCCTCACAAACATTTATTTCAGTGAGGTTTGGCTTAAATAGGAGTCTGTAGTAGCTAGCACCAAGAAGAATTACAGAGAGAGTTTTGGAACTGCTTATTTTAAAAAGTTAGCATTTGTTGTGCCAACTTTATTTATCTGAATAATCAATGCAATGCATGTATTATTGCATATTCACAGATTTTTCATAGATTCCATTTCTAGTGTTTAGAACAGCAACTTAGTGAATGGTTTCTAAAAATATAAAAAACCACCACATTATTTCTTCCAATAATTTAATACGTCTCCATGGAAGCATGTTCAGAGGCACAATTAAAATTTTAAAACATGATATAACAAATTAATTTCAGGCTTAGCAAGAGAAAAAATGGATTAAGATAGCTTCATATTATTACTCATCCAACAAATCACATGCATTTCCTTCATTTAATAGCAGTGCTTTACCAGCGTTCAAATAACAGATATTGCATATAATTATATCAACATTTTTCTTAAAATTGTCACTTTCATTTTAAGACATTAAATACAAATGAAAAAAACAAAACACATGCAGACCCACTCATCCAGCTGCATGAACAGTAATTTAACCGTAATGAAAAGCTCCAGAAGTCAGATCTATTAGCACTTTCTATAGCATATGATGATCAATACTGAAAATCACCTACATTCCTGTAGATCTGCTTTACTCTCTGATCTCAGTAAACTGTAGCAGCTAGCATGAGTTACAATACTTCAAAGTGAATCAGATATGTTTTTCTTTAAATCTGTAAGAAATAAATTACACGGTGGTTTGGTTTTATTACTAGCCTGCTGAAGGGGGTGGACGGATGACTAAAATATCAAATTTGAGAAAAAGGAATCATCATATGTGAAACAAGTTGTTATCAAAATAGAAACCTGCCAGGTATCACCAAGTTATTGTAACAATTTTTCAGGAAACTGAGTTTAAAGCATTTGTTTACAGAAAGTAAAACCATAATGAGGTCCATCAGAAATGTAAACGGTAAAGCTAATGCTCAGACAGGATGGTTGCACTCAGAGCTGTAACAGAAATAAAATGTTTTGTAACTATAAGATAACACCCCATATTGACTTTTCCAGCCTTGACACAATTTCTCGACTACTCTAGTCACATTATAATAATAATTTCTCAAATTCTTCTCTATCCTACTATGGTATCTTAAAATCTGAGGGCTTGAGCAATCATTGACATCAAAGCCTTCAATTCCACCTTTTATTTTGGGATTGTCCTATTACAAAATTTTAGATGCAGATGAGCATACAACAAAATATGTTAATGCCTAGGTGACTGCAGCTATTTTGCAGCCATTAATTTTATACTTAATAAATATTAAGTCAAACACTGTACTACTTTTATTAATCAAACACTTCTAGAGACAGATCTGCAGCTTGACTCATTTTAATAGCAAATCTAATTTTGGGGATCAGAGCAGAACAGACTGCAGCTCTTTTTCTAAAAATGCTGACATTTGAGCAAACCTTACCAAAGAATGCTTGCCTGACTGAGGACTGACATTTCCTTTCTCTAACTCGCTTAACTAAAAAATAGGCATTCTGGCCAACTCCTACAGTACCCCAAGGCAGCTGTATATCACTTTCAGTTGCAACTTGTGAATACTTTCTTTTTCTTTCTGCCTCTTTATTTTGACATGCATATTATGTTAGCTGATTTCAATCATGTTGCATGAGTGGATGACATACCTTAAAAGATTAAGTTTTGCCACCTGGGACTATTCCAGAAATTCAGTACTTTATAGCATCTCATACCCTTCTTCATCCTCTATGCGACTGCATTATCAATAGTAGCTTTCTTTCCTATTTAATGCCTAACAACAAGTTGTTCAAGGCTGCAGCTGATACAAGTCAGCTTGAAGTGTCATTCCCTTCTCATTCCCATTACAGGATGGAGCTGCTCCATTGTGTACAACGCTCTGCTGCCATCTATTTGACACAAGAAATACAACGCTGCAAATGCCACAACTGGTTTTGCCTTCCCTTTCCCCCAGCTTTCTTTTCCCCTGCAGCAGCTGTTAGAAGAAAACTATCAGGGAAGTTTTTGATCACTCCTCCCCACTCACGCCCAGATGCAGAAATCACTTCAGCAATTACTTTTGCACTTAAAAATAGCTACAATTACAGCAGAGATTGGGTTATTGAAAATAAAAATAGAATTATATAATAAACGACTCTTCTGTAAAAAGGGAATCCAATTTAACAGCCTTCTTCCATTTATAACTTCAAACAAGAGGCCAGTTCTAAAGTTTGCTTTAAAGCAATTATTTTAAAATTTGTAATTTAATTACGTAGCAACGGAGCTAACTGAGGGCTGGGTTTCAACAGCTATCCACACCTAACTGGGGCCATGGCACTGAACGAGCAGGGATTCGCCAGCCGTCCCCCTTCACTACACCAGACCTAAAATTCAGAAGTCAGTTAGGAAGTCATATTACGGAGCCTTAAAGCAGAAACCACACACAAAGCATGAGGCGAAGGAGGTGGTACTTTATCCGTCATCGGGGTCACAAAGATAAACACCACTTCATTCATCACAGTGTTCAGCGTGCTTTGTATGCAACTGCACAACACAGGAACAGCGGCTAAAAAACCAGTCCCTAACTTGCATTTGTAAAACATCATGCAAGAGACACGCACTGAAGCTGCAAATAAACTCCAAAGGAATCTATAATCTTCAGTTACAGATCCATGACAGCGTACATTCTGTTCTTTAATTACCAAGCCATATGGAAAAGTCCTGTGTCAGGGCTCAGTCTGGTCCTTTTCACATCCCTGATTAAGTACTCAAATACTACTTTTTTTTTTTACATGGTTGCTTTCCCAATACACTTAAGTAACATATTGGTAGTAATGTGCTTCAGCATTTACCCTGGAAACGATCCATAAGAAAAACCAACAAAATGAAAGATTAAAAAAAGCAAAAACGCAGCAAGTTATTCACACAAACTATAAATAAGGTCACTGTGATCCAAAAAGCATATGAACTCTTGTATATTTTTCTATAGAGGGGGATAAAATACCCTACCTCAGAGCAAGGATAGGGAGAAAAGCAGGGGATTTGTTGAGGGAGGGAGGGGGCAGGTAAGAGAGATGGTAATGAGAGAGATGCAATAGGAAGGGCACAGAGGCAATACCAGCCTGCAGCAGAAGTCACAAGAGGTCTTCTGTGGTATTAAAACATACCCATAAACATAATACCTTCATTTTCTCATTCGTATTGACATAAATAGTGCTTGGTTTGTTAATGCTTGTATTTGCTAATACATACTAGTACCACTGAGTGCGTTATTCCATTGTTCTTTTTATGTATTCATAACATTTGCAGCCATAATACACATATTTAACTATTAAAGTTAATCTGTTTAATAAAATTAATAGTTGCACTAAGTTCCTTAGTAACACTTGGTTTTAAATCTATTTCATCTGACAATACAAGCTGCAATTACAAAGATTGTGTAAAATTGCCATATATATTTAGCAGACCAAGTGAAGAGACATACAAAATTCCAGTTGCTAGTTATTACTAGAATTACCTTTCTTTCTAGGCCACACACAAAATCTGTTTGAACAGATACTACAAGTATTATATTAAAAAAATTGCCCAGAAGAATTCAAGTATAAAACTACTGAAAACCTGATTGCTTGAAAGGAATTTGATTACTTAAAGAGTTTAAGCTACACACAGCAGAACAACACGTATAAGCATTTCAAAGAAACACTTGAGAGGCTTATTCTGCCCTCTGGTGCGCTCCATCCCACAAGGACACACAGCATCCTGCACAAAACCCAGGAAAGCATTTGAGCAACTCCAACAGCTAAAGGGTGTGCTCAGCTACATTAAGACTGTTCAGCACCTTACAGGATTATACCCTAGGTGATACCAGCACGAGCAAAAGCAGTAAAGCATTCTGCAGGACAGAAGGTAGCCCAGCTAATTTTTATTCCGTTGTATTTATGGCAGAGACCCTAATTGCCCTGCCTAAGGACCAAGACCCCACCAAGTAAAGCACTGGGCAAATACCGAACTTGCTGGTTTACGGAACAATCTTCTAGTGAGGTTGTGTTCATGCGGCTGGTGTAACGAGCTGCCACCACCAGTAAACAGATGACAGGAGATGGATATGTACCCAAGCACGCCACAGAACGTGGTACCACAGGCCCGTGCAGGGATCCTACGCTAATCAGAGGTACCCCAGGGCAGTAGGTTCTATACTTATAGTCCTATTGTAGCACAAATCAGATTTGGAAACTCACTTTTTGGCTAATAAAATGAACTGCCATACATGCTAAATTAGAAGTAATTTGATATCATCTTGAAACAATAAAATATTCTATAAAGCATAACTATAAAATTCTCTAACTCCATAAAATTAAGGTCTGTTAGGCTTATTTTTGCATATGAAAAAGTCTTACTACATGTCTACAACAGTGCTGCTAACATTCTTTACAATTAACTAGACTAGATATTGTTACACTGAACAGCCAAACTGCTTGTTTTATACAACACATAAAAAAAATCCATTAATTTTCTCAGAAGCTGTGAGCTTCTGTGACATTCATAAGTTTAAAACCTATGCAATAATATAACAGCACAACAACGTATACTGAATGATAAGAACCACGAGGTACAGTACATAAAAAATTTATTATGCAAGCTGTAACACACAATTCTAAGCCTTGTTACTAATGCAACAGTAGAAAAGCTTTACAATTAATTCCTTGAATTATTTAGCCTGCAGTTTCATATAAGCAAGATTGTATCAAATTAAAAAAACCCAGCTTCCGCCATGAGGAAGCGTTGCAGGATTGGAACCAAACTGGGTAAGTACACGGTTTGCAAATATGCACATAAGTAGCATTGTTAAGATTACTGATTGGTATTTATGTGTGATTAAAAAAATCCACCCTACAAACTAGAGGGGAACACTCCTGTTTAACACATGGACTACAATACCAAAACACATCTCCAGCACAGAAGAACTATTTTCATAACTAATCTACCAAATAGGCAATGGCAGCAATCACTATAAGCTATTTTACTTCCGTGTTTCTGAGATGGTTAAAGCTAAGCCAAACCAAATCGATGGGTTTTCAGATAAGGATCCTAATAGAGACCTCTTCTGTAAGGAAGGCACATTACCCAACCTGGCTATTGAATCACACAGAGACAGGCCCTGAAAGGGTCCCAGAAGTCAACAATCAGGAGACTTCAGTTCTCAATCCTGACTTAGTTCTGGGCTAAGTTATTGAAGCTTGTGCCTTGACTTTCCTCACAGCTAAGTACTTACTGGATACACGCAGTGGAAGTACCTTCTTCATATGAGACTGCCTCAGAGCGACACCATCCTCTCCTACACAGACCTTCTCATAGATGATTGAACAGCTCATAAGGGGAAAACGTTATGAACATCCAATTCTTACAGTCAAGGAAGAACTGGTCAGGGCAGCCGTAGCAACAGTGATCATAAGATGGTAGAGTTCAGGATCCTGAGAGAAGTGAGCAAGACAAAAAAGCAGAATCACAATCCTGGACTTCAAGAGAGCAGACTTTTGCCTGTTCAGGGACCTGTTTGGTAGAGTGCCATGGGATACAGCCCTGGAGAAAAGAGGAGTCCACAAGAGCTGGCTGCTTTTCAAAGATCTCCTCCTGCAAGCTTAAGAATGGTCCATCCTGACAAGTATGAAATGAAGCAAAGGTGGCAGGAGACCTGCATGATGAATAAGGAGCTCCTGATCCAAGCATAAAAAGGAAATAGTAAGAGGTGGAAGCATGGACAGACAACCCAGGAGGAATACAAAGAAACCATTCCAGTAGGCAGGTATGGAGGTAGGAAAACCAAACCCATCTGGATTTGAATGTGGCGAGGGACATGAAGGGCAGCAAGAAGAGCTTCTACAGGTCTATCAGCAGCAAAAAGACAATGAGTGAAAATGTGGGCCTGCTGCTGAACAGGGCAGGCAACCTGGTGACAAAGGACACTGAAAAGGCTGAGGTATCCCACACCCTCTTCACTAGTAAGGCTGATGTTAAGAAATCATAGGTCCCTGAGACCCATGAGAAAATTTGGAGCAATGAAAAGTTACCCATGGTAAGATGCTACCCATGGTAGCAGATGATCAGGGGAACATTTATATAAACTGGACACACACCATGAGACCTGGTGGGATACACCCACAAGTGCTGAAGGAGTTAGCTGATGCCATTGCAAAGCCACTCTGGAAAGGTCATGGCAACTAGGGAAGATTCCTGACAACTAGAAGAAAGGAGATGTTATTGCTATCTTCAAGCAGGAGGATGCAGAGAACTACAGGGTGGTCAGCTTCACCTTGATCCCTGGGAACATGATGGGACAACTAATCTGGGAAATCATTTCCAAATGTACAAAGGACAAAAAGGTGCAGACATAGATTTACGAAGGTGAAATCATGCCTGACCAACCTGATAGACTTCTACGATGACATGACTGGGTTGGTGAGTGAAGGAAGAGTAGGCTAGATAAGTGGACGGTGAGGTGGATTGAAAACTGGCTGAACTGTTGGGCTTAGCATTGTGATCAGTGACACAAAGTCCAGCTGGGGTCCAGTCACTAATTGTGTACCCTAAGGGAACACAATGACCTTGACAATGGGACAGAGTGCATTCTCAGCAAGTCTGCAGGTGATACCAAATTGGGAGGAGTGATTGATAATGCCAGATGGGTATACTGTCCTTCAGAGGGACCTCGACAGGCTGGAGAAATGGGCAGAAGGGATTTTCACAAAGTTCAACAAATGGAAGTGCAAAGTCCTGCAACTCCAAAGGAGTGACCCCGTGTACCAGTACATACTGGGGGTGACCAGCTGAGAAGGAGCTTGGCAGAAAAGGGCCTGGGGGTCCTGCTGGACACCAAGTTAACCATGAGCCAGCAAAGAAAGCCAACAGCATCTTCAGCTGCATTAGGATAAGTGTCACCAGAAGGTCAAGGGAAGTGATCTTTTGCCTCTACAGGCCACTGTGAATTCTGGGC
Organism: Haliaeetus albicilla; assembly: GCF_947461875.1. Lineage (NCBI taxonomy): Eukaryota > Metazoa > Chordata > Aves > Accipitriformes > Accipitridae > Haliaeetus > Haliaeetus albicilla. The sequence continues at coordinate 13,351,735 of NC_091503.1, read as the reverse complement.
TCCCAGTACAGATATAATGGATCTGCAAAGGGCCACAAAGGGCTGAAGGATTGGAACATCTGTCATAGGAGGAGAGGCTGACAGCTGGATTTGTTTAGCCTGAAGAAGGCTCAGAGGTGGATCTGACTGATGTGTATAAAAATACCTGGGTGGTGGGAAGAGTAAAGATGACCGAGACAGACTCTTCTCACTGGTATCCAGTGACAGGAGGTGAGGCAATGGGCACCAACTGGAATACAGGAAATGCCATCCAATAATACGAAAAGGTTTGCGGTGGTGGGTGTTGTTTTTTTACTGCGAGGGTGATGGAACTATACAGGTGAGGGAACAGGTTGCTCAAGGAGTTTTTGGAGTCTCCATCCTACTTAAAATTGACTGGACAAGGTCCTTTGCAACCTGCTCTTGCTGACTCTGCTTTGAGTAAGGGGGTTGGATTAGACAGTCTCCAGAGGTCCCTTCCAACCTTCAACCATTCCGTGATTCTGTAAAATTACACAATGTAAACTTTTGCTTGTATACTTCAAGTTTCCTCTCCCAGCAGCAATCCCACTTTCCCACTACCCAGCATGCAAGCTATAACTGCAGGATGCAGACACACAGGTGGGCACAGGTTTTTACATAAGTTAGAATTTTCCTCCCTGGGCTCTGAAGACCTTGTTGCTATTTATTTTTTTTTCATCTTCCCTGCTGCCACTTCACCCTCCATGCAGCATGAAAACAGACGTAGTCACATTAACAGACATGGGACTGAAATCAGTTAGTAGTTCATAACATGTTTGGTTCACAGCAATTAGGGATCAGTGTTTGATGCAGATAAAAACACCCCAAATAATCAGAAATTAGTAAGTTCTTTAATTTTGCCAGCATGGGGAAAGAGGGAACTAAAGGCCTCCCAAGACTGAGTGCCTCCTCTTTGGACAGCACAAAAATATAGAAGGAAAAATGGAGGAGCTAGAGATAAAGCTGCATTCAATATACAAGTATGAAGAGAACCTTACTCGAGTGAGGGGTCATATGCTAAAAAAGCCCCTTGATTTTTACATTTCACCTTTCAGCTAACAGTGGTAGGGTTTGCTTCTTAAAATTAATTCCTGTGTGACTCCAAGTTCCCATATATCTGCAAGGACTTAAAACTAAATAGAACCTCAATATCCCCTAAACTAAAGAACAAAAAAACCCGTATGCATCTTGCAAGGTAAAAAAACACCTGAGCATTTACTGGCTTTTTTAAATGTAGTTACACACAAGTAAGTTTTTACTCTTCAATAATATATCCCTGTTGCATATGTAAGGGACAGCTATCACTGAAAAGTCAACCCATTACTTTCGTATCTCATACAACACATTCACTATAAAATTTCTGGCAACAAACGCCTACAGCAAGTAGGCAAAATAACCTTCTACTACCCAAGACAATTTAAAGAAGTAAACTGAACATTTGGGGCTATCTGCGCTACAGCCAAATTGGACTACGCTGTTTAATATGTGACTACAAGGATAGCAATAGCCATAAAACCAGAGCCATTTCTTCAGACCTATGTTTAACTGCTCAGCGCAACAAGTTTCAAGTGCTGAAAGCAAGAGAACTTTTACTAAGGTTACACTGCCTTTTTGCTTCAGAAATTTGTAGAAAAATATTTGCCAGCTTCACCAGTTCAATACAACTCAAAACAAAAAAATCTTACAGTACAGTCAAATACTGATGAGATCACTTGTCCTTCAGAAAAAAAGTTGCATACACATAGATATGAACTTGCATCAACTGAAACACTGTGCAAGAAGAGATATTTCTATCATTTTAGCCAACCTAGCATTTGGAGAATTGGTTTTCAAGACATTCAACAGAGGGATATGAGTCCAGAGTTAGGGATAACAGAATTTAGATTAAGCCATCTGCATGTTACCTATACACAATAATAGATTATTAGTTAGAATCAACATACTGTAAACAATCACTCCCATGAAAACTAATTAAATGAAAACAAATCACAGTCAGCACACTGGATTCCCAAAGCACCAACAGCCAATGCAGCAGGACATACAAAGACTGGATAGAGAAAATGAGGCTAAACTGTTTACTTAGTAACTATGAAGTGAATGTGCTACTGTTTTCTGAACATCCAAAGGAGAAGCTACAGTGCTGAGAGCTAATCCCCATTTCTCACCAAAACAGACAGGAATGCACACTGGTTAATTTGTTCCTACTGATGATATCATTCTGTTAAGTTTACTGTTTTTAATAAGGAGCAAGTTTCAGTCTTCTCTCACTTTCTCCCATGTACAAGATCAGATCAGCCTCTCAGTGACCTACTTTATGAGTCATAGTCCTCACTATTTATGATTCAGAAAAACGTCTTCTCTGACAGTATTTCCCAGACTACTGTGGGTTCATTCCAAGAACCAATTTCATCTTCATTGGTTTCCTACAGGAAACCAGACCAACTTCCTATTATTTTATTTTCCTTCATTTCAGCATGGCTCACATAAACTAACTGGAAGTGAGAGTGATAGAAAACTTCATTCTGCATAAACACAAGCCAACATAAACACCACCAAAAAATACTGAAGACGTCACTGGTTCAAAGTCACCAGAACGTGAAGCAAGCTAAGATCAGAAGTTCTTTTCCCTCCTTCCCCAAACATGATGCACACAGGCAAAACCAGTTAAGTTTACATAGCCAAAGTTTAATGGTAAGAGCTGTTCGGGTCTCTGGTGAAGACATTCACCCCTTTCCTTGCGACACAGCACTACTTGCCAGGGTCAAGTTACTCATCTTCAACAAGTCCTTTTTGTTTCAGTTTCTGTAATTTGATTTTTCCAACCAAAACCCCAGAAATGCTATAATAGTGCAAGTAGTAGCAAAGCTGTTTTCTCTATTTGTAGGTCAATCTTTCAAAGAATACCACCTGCATGAAAACTGGTATAGGCGAAGCCTTTCTAGAAGTGATGCACTCAGATACACATATTGATTTTAATGCAAACAGAATAATGTGGTTCTAAGCACTGTTTGGCCTAACAGCGCTGCATAACTTCACTAGGACTGATCAGCAGCAAACTCTACAGCAAAAGTTGTTTCACATGGTAGAAAAATCAGATTTTTAAACCTGTGGATTTTGTTGATAATGACAACTTAACCTCACTTAATCTGACATCTTCATACATATTCAGTAGCAAGACTCATGCAGCAATTCAGCACCACAACACAACTATCTTGACTGAAGGCAGTGTTTACCTGTCAAAGTTAGCAGTTGTTAGAACAGCTATAAATGCTGCAGCCGAAATGAATCAAAGCAGTATACCACCACCAATGCACAGTCACAATTCTCAGTGCTAGAAGCTACTCACCTTGACATGGCTCTGAGCTCCCAGGTTGTATATCTCAGTGGGTTTGACTTCATTAATGATCTTCACCAGGCAGGTGCTGTCCGTGAGATCACCATAGTGCAGCTTCATGTCTTCAGAGTTTAAGAACACAGAGTTAATACACTTTAGTCCCAGAACAATATGGCATTCTTGGTCCAAATCCTATTCCAGGTTTAAAATCCAAGTAAACTTTTTCCAATAAATGTTAAGAGATCACCAACTGAACAAGGTTTTGCTTCAATTTTTTCCCTGCTTTAAGCACAAAATATAATTCCCTGCAGGAGTAATGAATACCGTTTCAGATTCTCTTTTCAATAATCTGATTTACCTAACAACATTTATAGCATTTGTTTAATAGTTTACACTTCATTAACCCAGGTTGTATAAACTAGATCAATGTCATACACAGAATTTCAGCCACAAAAAAAGCACGTTATTTTAGTTTAGGCTTCCAGTCTTTCACTCACAAATGTTTTTAATAACTTAAGCATACATAAATAGCATTCTCCTCCTTCCCAAAATGTTGCACATGTTTAAGTTCCTCATTGCAAATATAATTTCACAACACAACAAAAATGTCTAAAGTACCTGTACAAGATGAACATTTAGGTAACATTACAGTACAACCCACTGCATTTATTACTATTATTTTTCCATTTAAAAAAATATAGATACACTCTGGAATTTCAGAGAACATTGTAACTGTCAATAAAACATGCTTCATGATATTACACACCAAAATCTCAAATGTGGTTAGATACGTCAGTCACACAGCTGTTGTTACCCTTTCCTGACAGATACTTTCTAATTTGTGTGTGAAAAAGTAGGTAAGAGCATGAGACCAACTCCTGTCAAAATTAAAAGAGCAGACTGCAATGTCTTATCAACCTGTCCTTTGTTTCAGACCCTGACCTGTCAAGAAATTATTCCAAAAGTGAACTTCATTCTGATGAAACAGGTCTCATTTTCCTCTTATTTTAAAAAGATCAAACCACCACACTGCTATTCACATATCTATTCAACAAAAGAAAAATCTTGTTATAACTATTGATAAATTGGCTGTTTACATTTACTTGCCATATTTATACAGATTTGTTGGATGTTTTTGACCTTAATAAATTTATTTATATTTAATTATTAAATTATTAATTAAATATATATTTATAAATATTGCCCTATCTTCAGGAAAAGTAAGAAATTCCTATTTCACTACATTTTAATGGTCTTCCCATTTGATAACAGCCACCACTTTTTGGGGGCTATATCATCTACGGATATAATCAACGTGATTTTTTTTTTCCTTTTTTTTAATCCTGAAACCAAGAAATACAAAAGTTTATTACAAAAGACTACCATATGAATCCACAGTACATTTTTTTTTTTAAATGCTGTAGAGATATGCAAATTTTGTTTTTATTTAAGCTGGTTCGGGGGGGGTTATGGTTTGTTTGTTTGTTTTAACAGTTTAAGGCAGCAAAGAAGTAAACAAATCATGCAGTTCTCAGGTGTTCAGCTTTGCACATTCCTATTTAACAGGTACTTGAGGCTTTTCAGGTTGATAAAGTGATACAGCCCAGCAGGTCACAGTATATTCTTGAAATCTGCTTTTACATCCACATTGCTTGAGAAGGACAGTTCTGAAGAGACTTCAAGACCCAGCTGAAGCTATAGCTAAGAGGTAAGGGAATGGTAATGCAACTTTTTTTAAAAGGAAGAGATAGCTGTCATTAAATATGACGGCTGGCAAGCAGGTTATGACGCTTCTTGTGCACAGACATCAATTATCCGTGGTGTGGGCTGCCTTCATTCCTGCCACCAGTTCTATACAGGCTGTGCTGGACCACCACCACATTTCCACTTGTACGGAATGCAACTCTTCTGCTTCCCAAATGAAATTCAATACATGAAACCAGTTCTGCCTGTGGGCCAGAGCATGCACAAGATCCCAAATGGTTATAGGATAGTTCTATCTGCATATCAGTGTTCACCTGCAATCCTCAAAACTGTCGGAGCCCAGACCACCTGAACAACTGTGACATTTTTCTTACAACACTGAACAGAGACCAAGAGCAAGCACCACCTAACCAATTTCTCTGATGGCAATTACCACATTTTTCAGGACAACTCTGTGGACTGATGGGAGCAGGGAAGAACCCAAATGCACTACCCTTTCTGTACCAGAAAGGAAAGCTTCCCCTAGGCACCGGGCAGCCCTCTTCTTCCTCTGCTTACCTTGGCTGGAAGTTAAACGAAATCTCCCTGCCAGGTGAACCAGCCTTTTGGAGAGGATGGAGCAGAGGACACTGGTACAAGAGGAGGCCCAGGGAGCAGCAGCAGCTCTGTAGAAGCCTTAGGGTGTGAAAGAACAACCGGTTCCTTTCCAGCCTAAGCAGCAGCTCGGCAGGAGAGAGGTGCCACAGCCAGGCTCCCTCTTCCTACACCAAAGACATCCAGTTCTGCCACCATCCCCAGGCCAGAGGGCAGTCTCAGAGCTTCCCAGGGGAAGGTGGGCTGCCAGCTGGGCTGAGCCAAGCATCAGAGATACCCTCCCACCATTACCTTAGATTTAAAGCTCTCGAAGGGGAATGCCCATTTTGGTCTACCATCAAGTCTTCAAAGCTTCTTGTCCAAATGGTTTTTTTTGGTTTTGTTTTGTTTTTTGGGGGGTTTTTGGGTTTTTTTTGTTTGGTTGGTTTTTGGGGTGGGGTTTTTGGTTTTTTGGGGGGTTTTTTTGGTTTTTTTAAGGGAAGCAGAGCATGAGGCTTTGTTCATTTTCTGACCCATGAAAAAGAGGTCTTTCAGGATTAATAGGCTAAGTGGAAAGAGTTACTAGCAATGAGGTTTATTTGGTGCAAAGATTTATAAACACAGATCAAGTGCCAAAACCTTTGGGGTTTGGTAGTATTATCCAATCTAAAAACCTCCTTAGCAAGCAACAGCTGGAGGGCTCACTTCAGGAAACACCTTGTTTTCCTTCTTGTTCTCCCTAATTTTTTTTGTATAAAGAGGTTCACTGTCTATGAAGATCATCATCTTGCAACATGTAATCAATTACTCATGGGAAGAACACATTGGGCAAAGACAAAATTAGGGTTTGCTCACATCAACAACTATTGCTTCTTTGCTTCCTCCAGTACTGCCTGGAAACCCATTGTTTCCAAACAGTTTCCATGGAGCAGCCTTTCCTGAGATTCCAAGTCCAATTCCTCCTCCTCCTCCCATTCATATGGCTGCATTCCTCAGTTAAAGGAAAATAAGATAAGTGGGGAAAAACTTTAAGGTCTGCTTTCTTTTTCCTTTCTTCCATCCCTTTCCTTAAATGTGCATATACATATTTATCACAATCTACATTGTCTTCTCAAATCACTTTTCATATTCACAAGGTGGTCCTCACAATGCACAGGTTACCATTTGATTTTTTTGCTTGATTTTACCTTGTGAGCCATGAACGTAAGTCATAGGAAACACAGTTCTTACGTTGTCCTTGACGGAAGCACAGGTTTCAGTATTCTCCATGAAGATATTTTATTCAATTTTATCCTTCTTTGTCAGATATTTTAAGGAGCAATGTACAGTAAATAGCAACTATTCACAGCAAATACCACTGAAGTCATGTCAGAAATTAAATATTTTTTAAAAATTACAAGCAAAGATCAAGTGAAATCTAAAAGTTGCATTATATATTACAATTCCATAAAAACAGGCTCTGTTTAACCATGGTGGGAAGCAGACTTCAAAAGACATGAGATTTATTTACAGCATGGAGATATTTAGTGTTAACAATACCTTAAATTGGACTATTTAGGACAGTATCAGTCTGCACAACTCTACAAAATATGCATAGCATAGAGAACTATATGCTTGTTAAAATGCTCAATCCCTTTGCTGAACTGGAGCCATCCAACATTTGAGCTTCTTCTCATTAAGTGACTAGTTAACCTTCTTTAAGGTAAAATACTCAAACAGTTTTTGCAAAGTGTACACTAAAGGTAATAATTTCAGCTTTCCAAATTATCAACGGTAACAGAGAATACAGTAAATTGTCAGCAAATTTCCAAGAGCAATGCCTTTCCTTCAGGAAAAACAGGTAATCGTTTCCTTGGGTGTAGAAATTCAGAAGGTCCAAAGATTCATTCTTCCTGTCATCAGTAAGAATTGATCATGTCTTATTCATGCTGTCATACAGGCTGTCCCCAAACCTTCACCTCCATCAGGCACTAAGAAGCTCATGAGGAAACAGAAGTGGAGTGCTTAAGATAACTGCCTCTAAAAAACCCATTTTACTATTCTGATATCTCAGTGTTTTCAACCTCTCATAGCTTTTTGCAGGCCCAGCCATTTTCTAATTGCTGCTGCCTAGCTATGTGTGAACTGTGTCAGCATTTCTACACAGCAGAAATTGCCTTCCTGGCCCCTCTTGGTAACTCACAGACACAAGAATATCTATACTTTATGTCACATTTTTATCAGAGAAAAATTGTCACTTTTCTTTCTGAGATAGAGCAGCTAGCTAACACAAACAGAGAAAAGAGAAGCTTAGCTATCAAGGAATTTTGTTTGGTTTTTTGTTTTAAATAACCAACCTTATGTCAAGCACAGCTTAAAAAATAATTACTTGTTAACAACATTTAGGTAGAGGAAACTGGGATTCCCTTCCTACTCCTGGGGACCTTTCTCCACCAAACGCACACCACAGACTAAAAAAACCAAACTTAAATATAAAAACAAAGTCTTACTTCCTTCAATGTGAGCCTGTGGGTTCTTATAGAGATGTTCAATCCGGCCTGTATTAAAAGAACTAGACCGACGAACGATGCCATGCACCTGGGGATTGAACAATGAAAAATACAAAAGGAAAGTGGTAAACATTAAGAGAAAATGTTCATCATCATCATCACTCTTTTCATATACGGGAGCCTAAGCCTTACATCAGGTAATCAGAGTTTGTCTCTATTCCTAAAGGCAGACAGTTATCCAAATGGTAACAAAATACTTGGAGATGAGCTCTGACGCTGTCATTTATTTCAGTACCCTCGAGTGGTTTCACCTTCTCCCTTGGTGACACCACTAGCAACCCAAGCATCACACACAGTACAGAAAACACACTGAATTGCCCTAGAGCACCATCTCCGAGTGCGACTTGCCAATGTTACTGGAGCTGGAGAAGCAATATGTGAATTCCAAGATAACCACTTCTCCCAGGTTGCAGAGAAGTCTTTCTGGAGCCAGAGATGATGGGCATGGGAAAAGCAGCAGCAACAAATGGGGCTAGGGAAAGGAGAAAGGGAGCAGAGAGGAAAGAAGGGAAGAAAAAGACAAGGGGAAGGAAAGGGCAGCAGCTGCAAGGCCCAAATATATTTTAGAAAACAGCTGTTATTCACTTCCCAGGGTGTTGGAAAAAGAGCCAGAACAGTCAGTGCTGTTTTGTGGACCTCATGAGTCAGTGTTCTCCGGTGGGTTACGAGACACGTAGGCAAGCCTAAGGCTGAAACGCAGGTTGGGAATTTCCTTTAACCAGCCACGATAAATAAGTCAGTGAAAAAAAACCCCATTGGTTCTGACTGTCGTGGTTTAACCCCAGCCAGCAGCTAAGCACCACGCAGCTGCTCACTTACTCCCCCCCCATCCAGTGGGATGGGGGAGAAAATCAGGAAAAGAAGTAAAACTCCTGGGTTGAGATAAGAACGATTTAATAGAACAGAAAAGAAGAAACTAATAATGATAATGATAACACTAATAAAATGACAACAGTAGTAATAAAAGGATTGGAATGTACAAATGATGCGCAGGGCAATTGCTCACCACCCGCCGACCGACACCCAGCCAGTCCCCGAGCGGCGAATCCCTGCCCCCCCCACTTCCCAGTTCCTAAACTAGATGGGACGTCCCATGGTATGGAATACACCGTTGGCCAGTTTGGGTCAGGTGCCCTGGCTGGGCATGAGAAGCTGAAAAATCCTTGACTATAGCCTAAACACTACTGAGCAACAACTGAAAACATCAGTGTTATCAACATTCTTCGCATACTGAACTCAGAACATAGCACTGTACCAGCTACTAGGAAGACAGTTAACTACATCCCAGCTGAAACCAGGACACTGACTAACATTAAAGAAAAGCCCGTTTGTCTCTAATACATTAGAGAAATTGTTCAACCACTGATCCCATTTCCTCCTTATGCAAGATAGCTCCATGCCTGCTGCCAAAATTCATGTTAGTTTAGGTTACCAGCTGCAGGAGTTGTGCTTGCACAAGTGAATCAAGCTTCAGCATCTGACTGTCCTCCACATCTCCCTGACCTATATTTCTGAAAATGATCCCTTTTTGATGAGTCCTACACTTGGTTGGGTTGGGCCATCGCTTTAGTCTCTCATTTCATGTTAACTTGTACCTGCGAGAATATACCAGCAGGAACAGGCAGTGTTTGGGGTTTTGGTTTTGTTTTATTTGGGGATTTTTGTTTTACACATAACACAAGCTATGGTTATTGACACAGAAAACACTTTTTATTCCATCTTAAGTCTGAAACTTAACTGAGTAAAAAGGTATACACAACCGCAGAGTGAGACCAGTTTGCTGCTTTAACAGTAACATTTTGGTGGCAAGATCTCTAATAAGAGCTGAACAAGCTTCATCTTTACAACTTGCAAGTCAAATCTATGATGCCAGTTTCCTTGCATAAAATCTTGTGTGCCCAGCCACACAAAAAGCTCACAACGTACCTTGTTCTACAATTCAAACGCTAACTTTCCAGAACCGAGTAAAATATTTGCATGTTGAGGATCAATGGGGAGCTGAGAAACATGGCCCCCAAAAGAAATTTCCATCAAGTAATGAATTTATGAAGATAGATTTTCAAAGTTATGCAGTTAAAAGCCCTATCAAAATAATTATTTATAGGCTGTGTGGATAATTTATAGGGACATAATGTTTACAGAGTAACACTTTCAAAAAGCAACACTCCCATAATAACTTCATTTTCGCAAAAGATGCTGGAAATATTTTGAGTACTCAAATGAACACCTGTTTTGCGAGGTAAAAAACAGACTTCACAATTTTAAAGCATCAAATTGTTCTAAAGGACGCTAACTGAAACACTCTACAACTCTTCTAGAAAAATTAAATATTTTGGCTTAAAGTCCTGATGAGAGACTGCTTGAGCTCTCAATTATGTCTCTCTGAATTAAGTCATGCTGAAATTCAAGTTCAAGCAAATGATTGACCAATAAGTCAAATCTTGCCAGCTCAAAGCCTGATGAAAGATTGTGCTTGCAAGAGCTTTGTGTCAGCTGAATGACTGTGATACCAACATTTGACCAATGAGATGTGCTAAATGCAATCACCCCAGGACTTCAAAAAGTTTCAGCAAACACACAAATCCAGAAAGCCTGTTGCATCCAGCGATAACAAGAAAACATACAAACCCAGCTTTTTTTTTTCTCCTTTTCTCTTTTTTCTCCCACTCCTTTTTCTGGTATGCACATACAAGAGAAAGAAAACCTGCCAAATGCTTAATCCATGACAGCAATATTACTGTAAAAAAACCTGATGAAAGGTACCTTTGTCTGCATGGGACAGGTGAAATGAGAACTTTGTGACAAGCCAAAATGTGTGCAAACTGGTTAATCTAGTTAAGAATGTAAGATCAGTGGATTTTTCTCAATAGGGCTTGACCTTTAAATAGATTCAAATTAAAAAAAAGGTCAAACGAGCCATCTTAGGGAGGCAATCAGTTATCACATGTACTCTTGTGTTCAGGTATTCAGGAACAGAGGTCTAACTGGGAACACAGAAAAGAATTCCAACAAATTGATGGAGAGTTGAGGAACAGAAGAAAAAACCCTCTACCCAATTATTGTAACTTTTCTATTGTGGAAGGGTTATATTTCATTTTAGCTGCCGTTCACAGTTCCCAATTTCATTGTGGACTAGGAGAGAGCATGTGTTTTTGCCTTTAAAGTGGCAGAAGCAACCACAATGATTATGTCTCTTCCCCAAATGGAATGAAGAAATAGTAAAAATAATTGATTTACAACACTGAAAAACCAACACCAATAAGCAGATCAATCAACAAAACAGGAGAAAGAATGGAGCAAGCAAGGCAAGATTAACCACATGCAAAAGCATGGAAAGCACAGACTGGCTGGCCGAGAAGAGACTTCTCACTAAGCTATGAAGCTGTATTACAACAGAAGTAATAAAATCCAATATTAGAATGAGCATTAGCTTTTACTAAAAACCCAGAAAATACTACATTGTGGGGATATTAATCCGACCACCCATTTCCTTCTATTATACATTTTGGAAGCATCTGTCATGACTGAGAAGGCAAACGTTCTCACATATATGCCCACAACAGTTCAAAGCCATCAAATCATATCATAATAATGTGATTGTTGGTTTGCTGGGCCACAAAAGAGACGATTTTGTCAGGGAAAATTTTGCAGCAAGAAGTAAGGAATCAGACTCCCTTTATCTTAAGGAAAAGGTAAATTAAAATTATGTGCTAAGCAAGACTATAATTAATCCAAGAGAAGGAGTGGAAAATAACACTAACAGTGTATTTTGGGGTTTGGGTTGATTTTTTTTTTTCTTTTTAAACAGAGAAAGCAAAATGCAAGGGTTTCATTGCTGAAATATAACTGCCAAAATAAAAGGGCCTCTAGTGTGGAGAGAGAGGGAGAAAGAGAACAAACAAGAGATTCTTATTCCTTTATGTGGTACATTGCATCATAAATTATTCCCTAATTCCTTACAGTTTTGGCTCACACAGGTTGCTGCTTATCTGAGTTGGCGGGAAACATGCAAAGCAGCTATACCCTGAGGAGAAGAGGGAATCCACCAGTGGACATTAGATGATAAATAGTACAATAAGCTGGCATGATTACAGGCCATGTTGCACATTCCTCTCCGGAGTTTTGATTTGTTATCTAGGGCTGGAGTGGAAAACATACACAGAGAAGGACAGAAGCAGAGGAAGCTGGAGCTGCAGCATCCAAACGACTCCATCAACCCGCAGCCGGTCACCGTGTCACTCACCTCGTAGCCTTTTTCCAGCAGGAATTCAGCCAAGTACGATCCATCCTGGGAAGAGTAAGATATAGGAAAATGTCAGAAACAGTGAATGGGCCTGGGAGATTTAGACTGGTTAAGGTCTCAAAAAAGGGAAGAAAAAAAAAATTTGCACTGAGTTGACCGGGTAACAAGCATATAGTTTGATTCCTCCAGATTTATACACTGACCCAAAAATACTATAGATGCTTTTTGGTTAATTTTAGATTAAGAAGCAGTATATTTTAAGATAAGTTGCTTACAAATGCTGGTTGAGAACTTCTGTCTCTTGAATCTCTTCCCAAGTTCCATTATAAAGTGCCTAGGGACATCTTTCCAAAATATCCTAACCACAGTTATTGAATTTTTAACTATTTTGGAGATAGAGAAGGAAAAACATTCTAGAAAAATTGGTGCAAGCTTGGCATACTCTGAAAACTAATGTGCCTCTGTAGCACTGTGTCACACTCGTGTCTCCCTTGCACACATGCTGCTTCCACCAGCTTTCTGAAGGCAGCAATAATTCTGCCTGCCTGAGTTTTCAAAAATATCCCTAGAACGCCCTGTATTTATACTACTGAATAAAAGCCATTTTCACATTTTATAGATTGAGGGTTGAGAGTTTGGGTTGTTTTGGTTTGGAGGGTTTTTTCTTTTTTTTTTTTTTTTTCCTTCCTTTTAAGTCCTTGTCAAACAAATTATTAAACTCCCAAAAAGCAAATACTTAAAAACACATGCTAGCGCATGTTTTCCTGAAATAAGATAATTTTCCTGGCATCACCATTGCCAGGATTACCAAATACAGCAAGTCATATTATCCTTATAAATGTGTACACACCATCACAAACCCAGCAAAGTTTACCCCTCCAGAAGAATGCTCGCTAACCAATTCAGTGAATATTACCCATGCCCAAAGAATCTGCATCTTTTCACTGATTTTTTGAACTGGTTGTTCCTTTAATATGGGAGAGTATTCCACCAGAGTCAATTGACTTGCTACATAAAGACTATAAAAGCATGAGATGCCACCTATGCTTACATGCTTAAATTCTGTTATGTAGATCTGCTCTGCTGTGATCATGGCCAGAGACATGTAAGTGCAAAATTAAACAGACATCTCTTTCATCCTCTTTTTAAAAGCATGTTTCTCCAGAGAAAAACCTCACCTCAGTTTAAATGAACTTTTCTTATCTCACAGACAGCTTAAGGAGAATAACATACCGAAATAAGAAATGTGAGATGCACTAGAAGGCCCTAGAGCAGCAGGACTGCCAGTGGAGACTGCTTACTACATTGATGGCAAAATGATGCAGAATGGCATGGTGCAGTGTAGAAGGGGCATGTTGCTCTACGGTTAAAACTGCAGCATTACAAAAAGCGAGTGGCTTTATGGTATAAATGTTTCATAAAGTCTTACACAGTCTAGAAGACCTTGAAACCACGGAAAAGTCTCAGCTTACATACTTCTTCCACTACATGTATATCTGTGTGTTCACATAACTTTACAGTGCCATAACCCAACAGCCACCAGTCTGTGACACTGGTTGATCTGGAACATGACAAACTATGTGTGCCATGGCATCACTGGAACAGTATGTATTTCTGTACACCAAATGAAAAGAACAAGACCTTATCAAAAGGAGAAGTTAAAAGAATATGCAATGGAAACTCTGGAGAAGCTTGGGACAAAGGCGGGGATGACAACTACCTTTAATGTAGTTGTCATCTTTTTCATTAGTAATTCCTCCAGAATTTACTAGAGGTCGATCAGAGGGAAGAAAACTTCCCGATTATACTTGGTTGCTCAGTCCGCTAAAATAAATAAATATATAAAATGAAAAGGAGATGAAAGTGGGAGACCCAGAGAGTGCAAAGGAGATGAAAAAAGAAAGGCTGTGATTACTTAGGAAGTTGATGGGAAACAGACTTGACTAGGATTGAACCCTGTCAATAAGGTCTTGTTCTTCTCACCCAGGCCGTTGCTCAAACTTTCCAGTCACCCTGGAACATTTTGAACCAGCAGTGGCACTCGCTTCCTCTGCGCTTCCTTTCCAGGTCTATCAAGTGATAGGGCAGGGCTTTACAATGAGTGGGAAACAGGCAGCAAGTGTGAAAGCTACTGGTTTCTGGCTCCAGCACAGCACAGCTGATTTACTGTCCGGTAATCGCACACAATGCGGATTCATGCTGTCCTGTGCTGCGATACCGTATCGCACACAGCCCCCAGGTTTCACGTTGCCCTCCCTTTTTTCAGTACAGCAGCTGTCAATGCTAACAGCAATCAGAACAGCGATCAAAGTGTCAAAGAGTTTGCAGCTTGTAAGGATAGTACAGTTTCCATCTTTTCCTAATGAGGTCAAGGAGTAACTAATATTGAGTAAGCTCTATTAAGTTAGGCAAACCTTTATCCATAGGGGACTGCATTATGCATATAAATTTTATTATCAAAGCTATTGATTTCCATTTATACTACAAACAGAGCATTCGAGATTCAGGATTCATTAAACCAGGAAAGGAATATTAGAGGAACTAGGTGTTTAGCAACAAATCTCAATTTTTGTTAGGGTTAACAGATTTTGCTTTACTTAAGCCACGTGCTGCCAACCATATCCATTCCTGGTTTGCATCTGAGCAGGAATGGACCAGGATGAAGTGCATGACTTGGTCTGATCCATGAAGTTGAGGACTGGGGGGAAGGGTCTTCCCTTTTGTAAGAAATGCTTGTAGTCACCTTCATCCTATTTCGCTGAGTGTTTTACCCTGAGACTATTGGTCTAAATCATGTCCTCCTTAACGCTGAAAAAACCCAATACCAGCCCCAGGGGCAGTGAGCACATGCAACCAGCAAGGCATTAGTACAGCCAGAGCCCAATCTGATCATTGAGGTAGCTATGGGTACTCTACTCCCCCAAAATCAACCACAAAAGCAAGGTGAAAAAACAACGGTCTATAGAGCTTAGAGTGCTTGGTTACTGTGTTCCCTCCAATTGGCAATACGCTATTCTACTTTAGAAGTGTTGTCACATTTGAGAGCTTACTTTTGCTAATGTAAAGTACCCAGCTATTACTGTTCGCCTTGTAACAAATCAACAAAACCTCAGAAGACAGAATTACATCCCTTTGTCTGTGGCCAAAACATCAGTCTTCAAAGAAAATAGCCTACAAACTGCCTTTAAGTAGGATTGCAATGAGACTTGGCCCTGCACAGATACGTCAGACCAGCTTGAATGGTCAAAACAGCTTAACAAGACTGATTAAATAAACCACCTCTGTTAAAAACAGTTCCTCGTCAGCACACTCTGACATATCAGACTTGAAGAATCACTACACTGTCTTCAGCCAAATAGTAGTTTGAAAGCACACACAAAGAATAATACTTCAGCTGTCTTCCAACACACAGCAGCAGGTTTCCAACTGCAGCTGCCTTACAACATGTCTGTAAAATTCCCAGACAAAAGAAAACACTCACATAAACTAGAGTAAGACAACTTTAGGATGCAATATTTTATATTTAATATAGTAGTTAATGTCAAGAACTTCAATAAGCTTTGACACACTATCAAAGAAAACCTCTTCCAGCGGACTGAAGAAATTGAGACATAAACAAGAGCTGGACAGTGCTTTGCCACAAACATCTAGAATAAAAAAAAAGTATCAAGTTTGACTTGATCCATGAGCAAATAGGATCATTTATACAGAAAACTGAAAACAAGTGGAATTAAATAGCCTGTTTAACAATCCAAATCTCCTTTATTTTGCACTGTTCTACACAGGGAAATTCTGTTTGCAGTGGATTAGTTTTGGATTTATATTGGCACATTCAGAGAAGGCTGTAAAAGCAACCCCAAATGCAAAACACATTAATCCTCCTCCCTTGATATGGCCAGTTCCAACCAACATCCTTCTGCAAAGCTCCTGGATTCAAGAACTAGATTATGTCCTACCTGAGTGTTCGTAATCTAGACAAGGAGACTCCCTCTTCCCCACAGCTCCTCTCTGCTAATAAAGATGAGTGGAAGAAAGCACTAGAAGGATGAAGAAACAAGGAAAAAGAGACCAAGAGGAAGAGGAATAGGGTTCTTTTTATTATTATTCCTAGAACTCCAGGAGAAGTATATGGAATGCTTTTCAGAGGGAGGGAAAAGGAATTAAAAACCTAAACACAAGTGATGCAAGTGTATTATGACCGTAACGTGGAAGAGAAAGGGCTCCCATTGTAGGGGGGTAGTATAAACATTTGAGAAGAAACAACCCCGCAGTATGGTGGAAAGAATTACATTCCCTGCAAACATGCAATGTTAGGAAATCCCAAAGCCATGCAAAGGATTGTGAGAAATCCCTAAAGAGATCCCTAAGAAACTGTTCACCAACAGCCCAGCTCTCTGCTTTCTGAAACAACAGAGCTGCTAATATCAACCTGTCTCCCAAACCTGACTCCCAGCCACAAGAGACACGGTCGCTCAAGAAGCACCACTTCACCGGATAACACAGCAGGGAAGAGAGCCCGACTACTGTGCCATCGCCCATCCTCCTTGTGCCCACCTATTTGCAAATGGATTAGCAATAAAGCCAGAGAACATAATGCAACACACCCACTGTCAGATGCACTGTTTGAGGGAGGTGGTGGGTTTTTTCATATTTCTACGATGGGGGTGTATGATGACATATCTGTCCATTTGCTACATGCTTATAGATCTGCTCTGTACTTCTGTGTGTCACGAATACCAAGTTTTCAGACTTCATTATTCCTTTGGGAAAAAAGTGCCCTAAGTTTCCGCTTATCACATGAAAGACCAAAGTTGGTTATACTTATAAAATTCAAAATTGAGTAAAGCTATTGCCATGCCTGTAGGAATAACAGTACAAAGGTGAGTTCATAGAAGTTCAAACTATTGATGGTGTCAATTATCAAGGTCATTCATAGCGGTTCTAAATTCCTTTTGAACTAGAAACTATAGCTGTGCTCTGCTGAAGTTAAATTTTGATAGGTTCAATTAATCTGTTTGGGGGACAGTGCATGGAGAGAAGAGGCACACATTCAGCTGTAGGACATGGTTTTTATTTCTTAAAGGGATCTTTCTGCAGTAATATCACCAACAGTGCACTGTCACCATTTTCATTTAGCCTTGTTTGAGTGAATAATCAATACTTCCATTAAAATATGCAGAACCAGTGCCACTAGTAGCCTTACACAATAAATTGTTGCTTCATCAAATTTTAAACTTTCGCATAGCTATAAACTAATGCTCTTTCAGTGACTTATTAAACTGGAGTATGGTGACAGATCCTTTGGAGCAGGGAACACACACCACTCTAAAGCAACAACTAAATGATTTTAATAACAATCCATAACAACAACTATTCATTTGTTTGTAGCACTCCAAAACAGCCTTCCTTCAAAAAAAAAAAATCCAAGAGACTAATACAGTCTAATGTTATTTTTGCTGAAAAATGCATACTTCTAATCATTTCCAGTGATTTACAGAGGAAATAAGTAATTTTTTGCAGCTACTATAAACAGAACAGTGCTGCACTTTGTCTTAAGTCTTCAAGGCAATACTCGAGGTAAAGCATTAAAGTGTTCATAAAAAATTCTCCACACTGAAAAAAGGAAGAGTTATGAACTCTGAAGTATTTAACTGATTTATTAAAGCTGCCACCCTCCAAATGCAGTAGTTATTTTGCTATTTTGATTTGTATTCTGGCCAAGTAAGAATAGGAAAACAAGTGTCCTTTTGTTTCTGCAGTCCAAAGAAAAAGTCAAAAAGCAATAAATGCTAAAAAAAAAAAATCTTTGTTTTAAAACATTCCCCACTTAATTGAAGGGGTTTTGTAATGCATTAACTGCAGTACAACAAAAAAATTAAGCAGGAGGAAAAGTTATCACTAGCAACAACAAAAACATTCTAATTGCATTACTCTGTTCTTTTTCAATTAAGAGTTGTTTAAAAGTAAAAGAAAAGCAAAATTGCTTTGGAAAAGTGAATCACCCTGTTATTTCCTAGTCTGAGCTCCATCTGACCTCACACACTATTCCACTGGTAAACACTCAAGTTATATTAAGAGCTGCAACTGCAGTTATGGACAACAGCAACAAAGTTTTCTTCCTTCCTTCCTCCCTCCAGTTATCTTTCTCCAAAACAATATTATTCACATCATCAATATTTATAGCTATTCTGCTGTGAACTTCTTCTAAAGAACAAACCTCTGCACCAGCCAACACGAACAGAGCAAGCTCATGTAATTTAAACATGCTCCTTACCATTAGGAGAAGCAATCAGTTATGAGTTCTGGCTTAACTTAAGCCAACAAGTTACCTTACCAATACTAAGGTATGTCAGTGCAATGCTCCTATTTTTTTTAAAGTGTTGATATTTTAAAATATAAAGTCTTCAGTCTAAAATACATATGATATTCCACAATAATCAAACAGCTTGCATCTACCACACAAAACCCCCCAACATCTCAGCTTGGGAAAAACAAGTTACACCATCAAACTGAGTATATTAAGGTTCTTCCTGATTGCAGGAACCTCTGACACTTAATGTGTTATTTCCAAATACACTTACCACAAATTTCCCCATGACAACAGTCAGATGCTTGATAGCTTTTTAGAAAAAAGTTAAAGTAATGCCCCTAAACTCTCAGGCTGTGTGCTCAAACATTCAGATACTCAAAATAACTACTAGTTTTCAGATGTGTCCAAAGAACTATTTCTATAAAGAGGAAAAGTATCAGTAGAGAGCCTTTTGTAGATTTTAAAGAACAAGCTTTTTCTGAATGCATCTTATAAACCATAATACATTACTTTTTTCTTCAAATATGAATGTCTGCAGTATACTAATATAAAACAAACCAGTTATGAACTCTGAATGAGAGAAACCTAGCTGTATTTTTCTGTCTCACTAGTGAAACCACAGGGATCGGAGGAATGTGTCTATAAACATGGAAATGCAAATCATATGGACAACAGTCCACAAGAAAATTAAAACCTCTACTTACAGTGTTTGTAATGGGAAATCCGTAACAGTTTTAAAACCCACAAGATGATTGTTTTGCCCATCCCTATTTCCTCCTGCTTTCAGAAAGCTACTGGTATCAGCTGGTCTTTCACCTTTCCAAAATAGTAACCTCAGCTCCAGTCATCAGCAGCTACGAGCATTTTGGACATGCCCGTCCTCAAGTACTCACACTAACCCAGCAGCCCCATTAGGTGACTAACACTGCTGCAGCCAACTCAGGGGGAAACCCCTCAATCTGCAACAAATGCAAACTAACCCCAAACACTGCCCAGTGGAAACCCAAATGCACAGAACCTAGTTGCACAGAGCAAAGACACCGGGAAAGCCAGGACTAAGCTGCAGGACACGCTCTCAAAAGAATAATTTTGACCTCGAAATCTGAAAGTTCAGAGTTGTCACAGTAATAAACTATAAAGCCCAGAAATGGTTTTGGAAGAGATACAATGTCTGTTATGTTTAAGACAGATGAGTAATTTTGTGAAGTGACAACAGGAGGAAAATACGAAGTCTTCGCATGCCACCTTTACCTTTAACGTCCTGCAGAGGAAAACCAAAACAAAAGCAGTAACATGGCTGTTACTGTAACTGGGGCAGCCACCTGAATTTATGACCATAGCTCAACACACATCCTACCAGAAATAATGGATCCACCTCACTCCCAGACAGAACAATATCTATTATTTTTTTGCTGCAGCAGCTTACTACAGCTGCTGAGGTTAAAGCTCCTTTCACCATTGTAACGTCAGCTTCTCACACTGATGCTCAGCAGGCTTTCTACTACAGCTGCTCACTGCCTGAGTTTATGTTACTTTAAGTTTAGCCCAAGACATTGTTTCCTAACAGGGTGCGAGGTCAGTTATTTAAGAGAAACCAAAATAAACATCGCACTTGCTATCTTGTTTGCGTGAGACCAAAGCCTAATGAAGGAGACGTAAATGAGTGTCTACAGGGAAAAAAGGTTTTAATTCATTCTTCTGTACTCAGCTTTACACATGGCAATAGCAATTTAGTCTGAAATATGACTTATTTACAGAGAAACATAAAACCAGAAAGAAAGCATGTTCCAATTGGAGTAGAGAAGTAACGCACAGTGAGACAACTTTTACTTTCTTAAATGTTTGCACGGTTAGAAATTTGAAAATGCAGTCAGGAATACCTGATTGGTATGTCGGAGCTTTAACAGCTCTCAGTCTTGCAATATTTGCTGGGGTGGAAGAGCGGCACTGCTCCTGCAGTGATATGGTCTGCAAGTCATGGGAGAAACCACTCTGTTCCCTGGACATTTCAAGTTCTAGGAAAAGACAGCTTGTGTTGCAACTGATCATTACTCTCTTAGGTATTGCCTCTCCCAGTCAGCATGGTGAGAGCCCAGTTTTTGCTGGTCTGCCACCTACTGAAGCACAGATAGATTTTTCAGAAACTCTGCTTGTTTATGCAATTCCCACCTTTTTATTTCAAGGTTCTTACACTTCCCAATTTACAGTAACAGAGGTCTTTAAAAGATGGCCCCCAACACCTTCCACTTTTCCGGGGAGCTCAGATTTCTCTTTACACCAGGAAGGCATACAATAAGATACAATGAAAATAATTAAAAAAAAAAAAAAACCCTATCACAGCAATAAACTTCCCGATACTTATGCAGTAGAATAGAAAAAGAAATATCCAATTGACATTTCAAAACAAATAAACAAGAAAAATCCCACAGAAATCCCAAAGCTAAACTCTTCTGAAAGAATATCAATATTTGGACCAAAATGTTACATTTTAAATGACTCTCTTTACTTGGCTATTTGTATCATCTTTCCTTCAGGAGAAACTGAAAAAACAGTAACAGGAGAGAAACATAACAGGAGAGCTCTTCAGAGCTGTTCCCAAATGTTCACTCTACACACATGCTCTTCTTCCCCATAACAGGAGATTGTTATGTATTTTGAGTCCTAAATACATAAAGCTACACTTCAATTCATTGAAAAAAACAAACAAAAATGATAGGAATCTTAAGACAAGTTCTTCCTATGCATTCCAAAACATTGTTCTCACAAAAAAAAACCCTAGAGAAACAATTAGCAAAAGTCAAAGACACAGTCTACAAAGATTTGAATACAATGCTTTTAACTAGTTTTTCCAAAGATAACACTTGCCAGAATTCCATGTTTTACAACACGTTTTTATTATGCCCAGAAGCAGCTCACATTTGGTTGGATATTTTTAAGCAAGAGTAAATATGCTTCAAAAGTGGGATTTTTTTTTTTTTTACAGTCTAGGATTTATTTTTTTTTTTAATACACAATGTATGTTCTATAGTATAATTGTAAATAAATTAAATACATGGACTCTGTGGTAAAACCTGATTGAACAAACAGAACTATTAATTCAGACAGCACCCACCTTTCTCTGTAAGCAAAACCAACAGTTAGTGAAGATGTTTAACTATATAATAAACACGCTCATGTTCAGAACACTTAAGTATAGATTGATTGAAATTGTACATTAGACCCTGATACCTCTGTTCCACGTGGCCGCTCTTGCTAATCAAGCACTGGGATGCCACATGGACTGAGCTTCCTGGTGGCGAGAAGCCAAGCAGGATAAGGATTATCTAGGCGATAGCAAAAGGATGCAGTGTTTTTTCAGAGAAGGTTGCAGAAGGTCATCCTTATATTTACAGATACCATACAATGCCTTGTGTACCCAACTTCACAGCTTTCCCTTGTCAGCTTCAAAAGGGGAAAAAAAACCCACCCAGTTTCATTAATTGCCAAGGTTCTTGTCTAAGGGGAAACTAGAAAGGGAAAGCGAGCAATCACATATCTGTCAGGAACAGGATTCGGAATAGACAGCTACTACAAAACCACCAGCAAAATACCCGTTCCTTCAATTCATACAATATTAAAAATAACCTGCAGTTTGAGTTAGCAATAACCCCTTGTACCATCTTCAAGTGCAGTCATCAGAAGAATTCTTTAGCTAGCTAGCTAGCTTTCATGAACGGCTTCCTAATAAAGATTAGGACAGAGACATATCAAGGTAAAGCAACTGTATAGCTTAAATATTTCCACATCAGTTTTGTTGCAATGAATTATGCAGGTTTGCATAGATCTCTGAAAACAGAGGAACTATTCAAAACTTTCACAAAGGAGCCTTTAGGAAGCATCAAAACAAATTACTTTAAAGAGCTTGTCACAAACATTTCTTACTTTAACTTCTTTCATTTGCTGTTCCACAAAACCTGAAACTCGTTAAATTTAACTGACTTTACAAGCTGTGGAGAGACTGAGTACATAGGACACATTTTAGTCATTTTTGTCTGTATTCATAGTAATTTCCTCTAATCTCAAGGTTTCTTTGCAGTTCGTTTGAATTGCTTTGCACCCTAGGAACTACAGGAAATACTACGGAAACCTCCCTGTCTCACTTACTTTGCAAACCGTTCAGCTACATGTATTCCTGGTTACATCAGTAACAACCTACCAAAGGCAAACAACACAGTATCACAATGTTACTTGCTTAAAATTCATAAATTCTTTAATTTAATTGCCAAGGGACATGAGGGTACACCAACTGAACAAACACAGCCTTTTTTGCAAAAAGGCAAAATGTGAAGAGAATATGCAGGTTTTGTTACAAACATCACTGGCATCCTATCTTTCTTAAGAAACACTTAAAATTTCCATAGCAGGCACAGGAAGAGAACTTTTGGTTTCGTTAAACATCAGATGTAAACATGAACAGCAAAGTGCAAGAGGGCCTCATTTTCAGAAACGTGGGGACTCAGAACAGCTCTTTTCTTTGAACAATACTCTAAGCCCCCTAGGAGAAGATTATCAGATATGTGTGTACATAAGGAGTTCCTAAAATGAAGTACACGGGTCCTCCTTTTAATGCTATTAAGAATTACAGATTAGCACCACCATGCAGCTGACTATTTGGAATAGTCTTCATGCGCCTTATTTGCAGGTTCACCTGCCACCTGGCCTTTGCCTGGGCTGAGCCAACACCTCCAGCAAATAAGGGCAACAGATAGAAGTCAAGAAATTGCACCTTATGAATCTTAAATGCTTATGCATTGAATCACTACAATATGCTCGAAGTAGATAGAAAAAGGAAGTTTCCATACTGAACTACATCGCACATGGAAAACTAATTTGAGCACCCCTTAAGGAGTTCTTCACCACCGCATCAACTAAGCTAGTCGGCATCAAACCATCTGTCTTCTCCCTCTGCCTCATTCCAACAGAAGGGGCATCATCCGTTTTTCCTCCCATCCTTCCCCTTGAGGGTTATCCGTTATTTAGAAAGCTTGGAGAGGCATAGGACTGTTATTTAGGCACCTGATTATACGACCTATGACCTGATCAAACTATACTACATGGTACCCTTTAGATAAGCATCCTTACTCTTTAGGGACTGTTTGCATTTATTTAGGGCATCTGGAAATACACTGAACAATGTCTCAAGAGTATTAGTGAATGTTTCTGTACTAGTGAACATGCTGACAACCAGTAGGTGCATACAACCAGACATCAGGAATCATTTGTGCACAAACATTTCATGCATGGGGTCAAATGCATTTCTGATCTATGACAATTCAATTTTCATTCAAGGGCACACAGAAACAAGCAGTTATGTTCCTCACTGGATCACCCCATACCCTTGACAGCTCAGTTGTTTTATGCTTCATTGATGCAGAATCCGAATGATTCCACAGCATCGTGCTGCTTCCTTCCCCCTTTCATGAAAGCTAGTAATTTGTAAACACTCACTTCATTTATATTTAACTTTTCACAAGAAATGGGGAGAAATTCACCATGTTGAAACTCAATGGTCCTAATGACATTTTGTGGAAGGTGGTCAGGAATCCAGAAGCAGCCCAGGGACTGGTAGTCCCATATGTCCACTGGAAAAACAAACCGAACACCAGTATCTTACGCACTCTATTTTACAATCTTCTCTATCGCCAAGTATTTATGCTTTACTAAAGTCTTAGGAGTTAATAACAAGGTTAATAACATCATTATAAGATAGCTCCTCACTTTGCCTATGTTTATTTACAGCTTGAGGAAAATCCTAACAAAACCACATCCTACAATGCAACTGGCTAGACTAGTAGTGCAAGATACTAAAAGGAATCCTCTTTCTTTCTTTCTTTTTTTAATGCATAGCAAGGCTGAGAAAAGCAAATTACTCTTGCTGATGCCATGCAGTTAAAGTGCAAATTGCAAAGTCGTTTCCACAATGTTTGTTATTCTCCCGAAAAGAACGAAAGCTCTGAAGATGTTGTTGTAACAAGAGGTAAAGATTTAGTTGCACGGACCCTCCCAGTTTAAAATGTGCAACGAACAGTCCTGGGGGGCCTTGACTTTTGCCTCTGGCATGATTTGTGTTTGATCTCACTCAAGCAACTTAAACTTGGTTTTAAACCTTTTTTTTTTTTGCCATAAGCATAAGATGAATGATTATGCATAACATTGCTTATAAAACACCCTCAAATACTATAGCAACATATGCAAACAGTCCTGAAAACAGGTATCAGGAAGGAAAAATTATTAAAATGCATATATAAGCATGCTTCCCAGTAGAAATTCTTAGGCAAACTCACCCTGTTGTTAGAAGGGGGAAAGGAGGGAAGTTGGTTTTTTTTTAATTGCAGAAATATTAATAAGTGGCACACTCAAATGTGTTTTTACAGAACAGGGGCGAACAAACTGATTTTAATATTGCTGGAAACAGTATGGTGGCTGTACCAACACATTCTGAATTGAACAAGCTTGCTGAAGCCCAGAAGAAAAGCTTGAGCGAAAAATGGAGAGGCTGTAAAGGTAATATAAACCTTACCAGCCTCTATTGGATCCATTGTCTGTGGCTCATTCAGCTAACTGACCCTTGACAGGGTTTTGTGGGACCATTTTTAATTAACTCACAATTTTAATGGATGATTTTACTGACACTAATAATATTTTATAGATAGAGCATGGAAACAGAGAGAGACCTATGGGGTAACCAAGTCAGGGAGCAGTACTAAATCGACTGAAAGGCTCAGAAAGAAACCTTCAGCTTCGCTGTCAGCAATCATTGCGTACATTGTAGAACAGCTGGCAAGACCTTCTATTGCATCTCATCGCTTCTTTCTCTGGCCTTCTCCTTACAAAATTATTTCCTCTTGATATCACCATACACAATAACTGGGCTAAAAAATTAATCTTGCTGTCTAAAGCAATCCTCCCACCTCTTTTCTCCCTCTGGAGTTCAAGCCTATACAGGAATATTGCAACATTTCTGGAGGGTTTTCATGATTATTTCTTAAGAGAAGAAGCTTCTTTTTAACTCTCTTATGAACAAACTGTCAATACCTATGAATTGAGAATACTTTACTAAAATAAACCAGCTAGACTTATATAAAAGTCTACTGCTATATATGCCATTGCATGCTACATTTCTTATGCCAGTAAAAATAAACTTAAGGGCCTAGTTTATCACACACAAAAATGCTACAAGTTATTACCAAAAGGGGAGAGGGAACATAGAGAAGTATGCTAGATGCTGAACAAGAATGCCTTATTCTTAGAATTGTTCTAAATCTCCAAGCTTCAGACTGATGTATTTCGTGTTCACAGAAAAATTGGTGTAATACTTTAGTGAATTATGGGGAACATTGTTATGAACAATTCAGTTTCATTTTACTTTCCATATATTGCATAATTTACAAGACAACACAGAAGTAAAGAGAAAGTTCAGCATGTGTTTAAAATGAACTTTTCTTTTATATAACTATCCTGAACTCTGTTCTTAAAACTTCAGACCCATGGAAATTTTTTGCAGGGCTTTAATAAGAGAAAGGCTATATGAGCCCAGCTACACATTTCCTGTTTGGGGAAAGAAAATGATCCAAGGTGGTTTAATTCAGTTATGCCTCCCATAGATGGGATCTGCTGAAGGGTAGAAAACAGCTCAAGAATCCTTCAGAATTATCAAATTCTAGAACAACCACCAAGTTTTTACTGATCCATGAACTGCAGGGGCATAAACATGATCTCTACTACAGAAAATTCTACACAACATAACTACATTAAACACATTTTCAATATTCACTGCAACTTTCAATCAAGAAACTTCCCACTTGCTTGAAGCAGGGACTTGTACATTACTATTAGCCTTTGAATGATCATTTCATTTCAACAAACAATGCAAGTGCAAGAAAAGTATTTTAACCTTCCCAGTTGCTGTTAAAACAAAATGAGAACAGTTTTAAGCATTACAGTATTCCAAAACGGTACAAATTGGTGGGGTCTCTGAAGGATACTAGCCTTCATACTCATGAAAAGCACAACCTGAAAAAAGAGACTAATGGAAGGAAAAAAGGAAGGGGAACTTCGCTTTATTTTTGAATAGCATAGAAAAAGGCTTTTATCCCCAAACCCCATGAACTAGTTAGGAACCACACGGTGTAGCACAAATACAATTCTTCAGACTGAAGACCAGTAATTTTTCAATGCTTACCAGCAATATTAGCTAACACAAGGACATTACTTCATACTTCCCCAGAAGCATTTTAGTCCAGGGTAATTAAAATGTGTTTATCCATTTCTAGCTCAGAGGGAATACATTCCCTCAAATTAGAGACAGACTTAGGCAGGCAGACCAAAGACAAAGATCAAAACTTAGTCACAGCAGGTTAACACTCCAAGCAGAACAAATTACTTTTAGATAAAGTAATCAGATCTTTCCTTTGTATTTCAAAGTATAACGCAATGCTAGCATAACACTGGATGCTTCAGTACCATGGTAGGTTGAATTTATACAGACACAGGGTTCCATCTCTGAAATAAACTAGAATTAAAAATATCGACACCACAACTTGGAGCTGAACGGCAGAGCACACAGCCTTGGGTATCATGGACATCACCAAGATCCAGGGATGGAAACGCAGAGCACAGCACAGTTTAACAGGTCTGTAGCAGAGGCTGCAAGTACCTTCCTGCAAGGCTTTCATCAAGACATCTGAAGTCATTAGTCTATTTTAAAACTTGAATGGACTTGACAAAAGATTCTCTCACATACCATGGAGAGTAAGACAGACTTCAGAACCCACGTCTGATCACAGACCCCTAAAATGCTTCCCAGATAATGCACTGCATTAAAAAAATAGGTGCTCTCATTTGAGATGCACATGAAGGCCACACCACTCCATTTTGAAAGTAGAGAAACTTCCTTCAAGATTCCAGTTTAACCAGTCACCTTCATACTGTTCCACAGTTTGTTCCTATCTTTATACTCAGGATTAATGGAATAATGCACCAACACAATGATTCACCTGCAGGTAATCAACCAGCTGTATCTTCCTTCGTCTCACGCAAATAGTGTTTGTTTTGCTGTTTGGGGAGGTTTTTTCTTTTTTTTTTCCTTTTTTTTTTTTTTTTGTTGTTGTTGTTGTTTGCTTCCTTTTTTATTTTAAGTTTCTTTCCTTCATCAGTGGTAGAGCCCAGGCTGGAAAAGGTATCACTAGATCATAAGAAACAGCAATTCTTCACTGATGTCCCCAGAGCAGAAAACGTTTGGTTACTACTTGATGTGACACCTTTGGTTTTGGCACAATATAACAATCTTTCAGTCACTGTTTGAAATTACAGAAAAACAATGTGCAAGTCAAAGTTTAGTTGTAAATTAACACTCAGTTTAATAAAAAAATAATTTTCAAAGAATGACATCAGCTAAGCTACTCTTTTATAGATATCTTCTCACACCTGCAAATATAAAATACACAACAGATGTTGGAGAAAGAGGTCTGTCATCCCCCACCCCAACTGAAATATTGAGTTTCTGCAGGAAAACTTACACACTGTCACTCTGCTGCAAGCTGATTACACTCATACCTTTTCTAAATGTTTGGTTGTGCTGGCATGTATATAAATATAAAGAAGCCAAACTTGCATAACAAAACAGGTCTGAAAACCTTGATACAGTTCTGCTCCAATTACAGTAGGAGACAGGAAAACTGGAGGAGCAAAGGAGCTCTAACCTGGTGCAAACCCTTTTCACTAATTTGGCAATCGATCAAGGAAATCAAAATACTGGATCGGTTCCAAAGCTTCCACAGTTTATAGCTGACACTAATTAAAAGCTGGGTGGATGGCTTGTCTTAGAAACCAGTGAGAAGGAACCCACAGCTCCTTCTGGATGTTCCTGGTAAACAACTCACCAGCACTGAAAAGTAAACCTCATTTCCTCAATTCCTACAGGAGATTGACTGACTTTTCAACCTACCTGAACCCTGACTGACAGCAGAGACTGGTCTCACAGTAAAAGGGGTTTGGGATTTTGTCGTGTGGGTTTTGTTTGCCTTTTGTTTTTTTAAATTAAGAAAACCCTATGCAATACCACTGGTTTTTCAATTAACATACCACCTCAGGGACAATCCATCCTTAAGAAAAATGAGGTGTTAATGGAGTACATGTCGTACCAAATGCTCCCTTCAACCTTAGAGCAAAACTGTTTTCAGCTCTGGTAAATAAGCAGTTTGACTCAGCTATCACTTTTACAGTGTAAAAAAATAGCATTCTGGTTATTGTAATCAGATTTGCATTGCATTGAGCACTTTACGATTTTTTGGGGCTCCTACTCCTAAACAAAATCAGTGAGCTTCAGGAGGACTTAAAATAACCATTCTCTTTACACAAAGGGAAAGGGGGGACCAGAAATTGCTCAGGTTACTGTCATTTCTAGCATTTGCCAGAAGAAAGTTTGCAAAAGCTTCTTCAAATCTTAAAATCTTTGAATCCAGGACTTAAGGAAGACAAATTCTAAAGGAAACCACCTTTAGAATCTTCTAAAAGACAAAGGTTCACAGGCTCTAAGTCACTAGTATCTCCCTTTTCTTTCCAAGCCCTTATATTTTACATGTCATGGTTCTCTGGTTCCAAACGCTGACCCCTTAAACTAAGGACTAAACCACAAGTAAACTGACATTTTCAACTTCCACTCCGCATTGCGTGGTTCAAAGCAAGTTTGCATGGTGCAGAACAGGGTATTAGTTTGAAATAATTAATTCCAAAATAATCATCCAAGTGGGGAAAAAGTATCAAGCAGATACTAAATCCATTTCTAACTAATGCTTTTTAATTCCAAAAGGTACCAGAAGTATTTGAAAGCTGCTAGTTTTCCCTAGAAGAGGGTCACGACAATGAAGCAGGGGATTTCTGCATTTCCACATTTCACTTTTAAACCTATTCCCCAAACTAAAAGCTTGAGTACATGTCTCTGTTCGCTTTCACAGGCAGCAATGGCAGGAGCAGTTTAGTCAGGTTCAGCACTACCCCAGCGAGCCCATCCTAGGCACCTAGGACCCTACTCAAAACTGACGGCTATGTCAGTCCCACAAAGCTTTCATGCTTTGGAAAGCCAAAAAAGCAGCAGCAGGATAAAAAAGGTCCTCATCCATAGACTTCAGATGACATCATTATAACCTTCCACATCTGGGGATTTCATTTCCAAGAAAAAGTAAAAACTATAATTGCATTTAATCTCACTGTAAATGAGATTAAAAGGTTAACACACAGAACCTGCCAAACATACCACCTCTTGGCAACAGTTGTTAGAAATCTGCAAACTACGGATGCTGGGTCTTTTTTTTAATAATTCAATTTAGATTACTAATTAGGATTACCTGAGTATAATATCCTCTTAGTTTCTGTATGAAAATTTACAGTTCTTTCAACCATCTGCACTATCATCTTTAGAATATGTCTACAGCCATAGTATTTAGTCAGTATTTAGTATATATCACACAGACATCAGTATTTTCAATTAATTCCAATTTTTTTTTCAGAAGACAGACCATCCAGGGTTCTCGCAATGTGCTTGAACCCTGTGCATTTTACAAATAACTGAAGCACAGGAAAATACATAGACCTGATATCCAGTTGCACTGCAGAATTAAAAGGCGGAGACAAATGGAAAGACGGGGAGACAGCAAAAAAATACAGTCCAAGCGAAGCCTAACAGAAGCATTCCAGCAAACATGCCAACAAACTAATCATCTTTAGTGCTTGATATCTTATTAGTAGGAAGCAAAAAGGCCTATTAAAGTAACTGTTTTGTTGCAAGCAAATAAGCTAGTGGTTTTATTAGTAACGTATGCTAAAACGTTTATCTGTTAGGCAAGAGTTGCTCTTTTTATGCAGTGTTTTAAAAAATGATTGAATCATTTGCTCTACTACTTAGCCACAGGCCAGTGCAGTATGCATAATACTCTGATGCAGAAATTATTCCTATGGTATTAAACAAGTCCTTCTGAAGGGAAGTTAATATCATTTACAGATCTGCCCTTGGCCATCATTAACAGCAGTCTAGAGAACAAGATTTAGTAAAGAACTGAAGAACAATACTGGGCTCTGAAAGTAGTTCACTACAGAATGAAAGTTTGAAGATTTAAGGAACATTCTAGAAATTGCCAGTCTGCTTGTTCAGCCTGGAAATTATTGAAATAAGCAAGTAAAAACACTGATAGATCAATACTCCAAACCTGATCAACTGACTTGGGGTTGGTTCTACCTGAAATTGAACCATCACTTCTTCCCCCCGCTACCCCTTCTCAAAACAGGTTTTCCAATACCCTTCTGAATGCAGGTATAAGTAAGGCAAGTCAAAACATACTGTCAAGATTCTCCTGTTCCAACTAAGTTGCTGGAAGGTGCTTATTTTACTTGGTGAGAGATTCAGACACAGCATGCTTTAGTTATTACTTCACTTTTATGACTTACATTGCAGAAATAAAGGCTCATTTTGATATCAAAAACCTATGCCAGGTTTGGTCCTGTTTCATAAATACCAAAGTCAACAGATTGATATCCTGGACAAACTTGAAGGCATGTAACTGTACTTGGCCCTTACATATATTATTCAGAACCTACATTTTATGGCACAGCATTTTTCTTTTTTTATGTTGCAAATAAACATCAAATTCACATTAGTTAGTGACTATCTTAAAGCATCTCCAAATGTATTGACAATAAACATTGCTCAAAGCACTCAATATCCCATACAATAATTTGCTCTTTAGTTTTTCAGCATATTAACTATGATGATATTGGGTCATATAATTGTATGTGATTGATAGTCTCCAAGATAAAAGAGAACCTACCCTCTCCCCTGAAAAATAAGACTCAAAGACAAGTGACAGGAACTCAATGCTGAGAAGCAAATGTTACTGCACAAATTGGAGTTCAGGTATCCTAAATAAAGTGTGTTAATCTATCCCCAAATATTTCAATGAAAATACTGAAACAGGAACTGAAAATGTATATGTATGCAGAAAAAGCACGCAAAAGCAAGCCAAAAGGACAGAGGAAAAAAAAAAAAAGATGCATAAATTTTTCACCATGTACCACACATTAAGTTCAGCTTCCTTCTTCCATGTCCTCTGTGAGGCCAAACACGAAAACACCAGGAGTTCTCTGATCCTCCTCTGTGCTTGAAGGTTGCAAAAAGGGGAAGGCAATGTCAAGTCTGATTCTTAGTAAGTTAAGATGAACAAGAAAAGCAGAGGGTAAAAATAAGAAAGGACTAGCCACGGTTGGGAGGAGGCTAAAAACTAAAATCCCAGGTTTAGTTCCTTCAAAGGCACCTAGAAATTCCTGAGAATAAGCCAAAAACCCATACACACTAGATTTCAGCTTTCATACTGGACTAGATGGGAAGGATACCGTTACGTTTAAATGTAAATTTACCATGGCAGAAATGAATGCTAGAAGGAAATGCTTTTTCAATAAAGGGGTGCTCAAAAAATTCCCTTGAGAACAAAATTGAGAATGAAAGGCACTCGCTAATTGTTCAAAGAGTGAATAGCCTGAACTAGTCCGACAACTGTAGCTGCTACATTAAAAATACATGTTTTTATTCTCCAATTCAAACTTCTGGGGCTTTGGGGGTGAGGAAGTTGTGACCTTTTCTTTTGTTTTTTTTGACACTGTACAGGGTCTGCCATAAGTTATTTCAGAAGTTGACTATCAGGCTCTTACATTAATTTATCTAGCACAGACACACCAAGTGATGTTATAAAGAAGCTTCAGCTTTCACCACAGAGGAAGTTGATTCCTCCCTATTCTTCTTCCTAGGACTCCCCAAAATGCCAAGGTTCACATACTAGAGGTGCTCACAGCAACTTTCTTCCCCCAAATTGTTCTTCCCTTCAGAAAAAGCTTGGTATGTCTTGAAAAACTCTGATGTTCAGAAAGGCTAGTTTATTAATTAGTACCATTATTTCTAACAATTTCTTAGCAATTAACAGTACCTGTCTACCTCCAGGAAAAGAGGCTCTGTATAATTTTATGCCCACTTCCATGCAAAAGGTTTCACAAAAGTTGGGTTGTTTTTTTTTTTTTTCCTTTAAGCTTGCTTCACAGCCAGCTTCAAAACTTTATTATCAGAGCAAAACTTTCAACACTTAAAAGTTAATGGAGGCACATTAAATGTTAAAACATTCACTAGCTGAAAAAAGCTGGGCTATCCTGTGAAGAAGGTGAAATCAGAACACTTTTCTTCCAATGAGTTTACTATTGAACTATTTGAGAACATAAACTTGCAAATTACTTCCATGTTGCTAATCCTAAGCAAGTATTCTAACTGTTCTGTGAATATATAGTATAAAGTGTATCTCCCCATGGAACTGGAATAAAAAGAGAGGAGAAAACCACAGCTCACACAGTAGCCATTGTTTGAATATCAGACAGGGAAGCCAGCACTGGCATAACTCTTAATCTGCTGAACTACTAGATTATCTTGAAATTTAACTAAACTATCAGACTGCTTTGAAGCTGTATGCTAAGAATATTAAAAAAAAATATCATCAACAGTTTCCAGAAAATAGCTTCCAGAAGACTAAATGCAGATTGTAGACACAGATTTAGATGGAAATTTAAATGCACCTATGCCTTGCAAGGCCAAAGTAATATATTTAATAAGGAAACTTAAGTCTTACTAAAGAAACATATGTACCAAATTAATTTTTTTTAATCTTTACATAAAAGAACATGTTTTACAAAGAGAGGGATCGTTTCTGAAGCTCCTGATCCCACATCTTGATAAAATATAAATACTATTAGTTAAATTTTCAAAGTAGAGATGGTAGAGAGAAGGAAGCACACCCATCTAATCAAGCAAAATAAGATTCATATTCAATAACATAAGTCTTCCCAGAACAGTATTGTCTGAACTATTCTCAAACACATCAGAAGATTAATAACTTATTTTAAAAGCATTTATTTGTAGAAGTCTATTATACTCAATACAAAAAATGAAACACTTCACTTTTCTTTTCAAGTGACCAGAGTTTAAGTTACATTGCAATACCAAGAACCTACACATATGCTCCAAAACAGAAACAGTCAACTCTTCAGTGACTCATAGTCACTAGTATCAGATTTTGTAGTTCAGTACAGTCTTTAAAAAAAAAAATGAGACAGCAAATTCTCACAAAAATTGTCAGGTAAAGAGACTTCATAAAAGAATCTGTACTATTCCTAATCTTAATTACTAGGTTTACAATAATTACTGTAAGAAAAAAAACCCACAAGTAGCCCTGCTACTTGACAGCATTTAATTTTATTGTACCTTACACTTTCCATCTCATCTTTTCAGGGGCAGTTTCCAGTGTGGCACACTGCAACATGAGGCTTAGGAATGAGTCAGTTCAGGAGGAAGGGAGGAGAGAACCACTGCCCAAACCCACCAGAGAAGAGCAAGCCAAAGTGAGCTTGTTTGGGTTTGTGACCACAAGCAAATATTTTGCTTTTCCTTCCCTCCCACCCCAATCAGTAATCAGACATATTTGTGAGCTCAAATTAGGAAACAAGAAACTTCCACCCCAGCAACAGGTCTACTCAAGGTATTATTAAAAAAGTTGCTAATTCTCATCCAGCACTAATGGGCAAAGACAGCTGTCACGGTAAGCACAGTCACCTTAAATTTTGAATGCGTACTTGGGAGGGACGGAAGCAGCTAAGTTCATCCTATGCTGTTGATCCTCTTCTGCAAGACATAACGCAAGTGGAGCTTCTTCTCTCCCAGGCTGGAGGAAGAGTTACAACACATACATACACAGCCCAAGAGTTGGCCCTTCAAAACTGAATGGGCTGAGGTCCAGCAGCACAAAACTCAAGTCAGTGCTACCTCTTAATGCAGGCAGCCAAAAGACATCCAGAGGAGCACCAGGGAACTGACCCATTTCTCAAAATGGAAAGAACGAAGGGAAAAAACAAGAAGCAGAGGCTGGCTAATCTTGGTTAGAAATCAGCAAAAGATGGGTTGCAGTTGCAAAGAAATTCTGGGATAAGACTACCCTTAGAAATCCTGAATGTTAGTGAAAGCCACCTCAAACTTCTGTTTCTAAATCAAAGAAAAGAACTCTAAAGAAGCTGAAACCATGTCGCTGCATGAAAAGAATAGAAGATGCATGAAAAAAATGGAAGAAGCCACATGGGTCACAGACTCAAGTTGCCTCAATTTGCAGGTCATTGCATGATGAACACCAACTCTGGAAGGGCACACAAAAATAGCTACCTTGCACCCTCCTTCCCTTCCTCCTTCTCATGTTCTTAACACAAGTGTAATTCCCCAAATTCTTCCTTTGTTAAGACAGAGGACTGACATTGCTGTGGCCCTATGTCAGGCAATGTGGAATGAATCATTTCCCAGCTTATTTTGGAGAATACAGATCACAGAAAACATACTTTGGAAAAAAATCTGCTCTGGTGTCTGCCAACACAATTGCAAGGAAAACATTATACTGATTTCCAAAGCATCCATGCAACTCTTAAGCCTTGCTCACAGCTTCAGTCAGGTCCCTACAATGGTTTATGCATCAGCAAACCTCACCCAGCATTACACCATTCTCTAGTGCTGCAGTAGAACAGAAATCCTTTCCCCATAGCTTCAGCTAAAGAAAAGTAAAAGACTATTTCAGTTCCTAGAGGAGAAAAGTCATTAAAGAACTTCTCTAATCATTATGAATGATATTCATTATGATGAATGATAATCATTATGAATGATATTCATTATGAATGAACTTCTCTAATCATTCTCCTTTCTCCCCACAAGCATAAGTGTTCTTGTGACCACTTTGTAGCCACTCAAACCTGTAATTCCTATCCTTCCCTAGTCAGAATGTGCTTCATGAATATGGGAGTTTTAAAATTATAGCTAGACATCAGTAACAGATCCCAGAACCATCCTTATAATTTTTTTGCTGTTTTTGAAAACTTTAACCAAAGAACCTTAAACACTTACATTCTGTTGAATCTGAATTTATGCAATCATTTCCTTCCATGCTAAGGCATGAATTGTAGGGAAGTGAAGACTATACAACATTTTGAAGACAAGATCATGGTTCAGAAACTGGGGTTAATAGGTTTTGCAGCATATGACCACCAGAAGGCATTCCAGGACACGGGGCTTTCCTTGAGAAAAATTACTGATGAGGGCTACACCTGAGTAGCCCAGTGTGCAGCTCATATCAGTATAATCCCCAAACTGTTTTCTAGCTTCCAAGTTTAAAGCTTTTCTACTAGGCACACAAACCCCAACCCTTTTATCCTAGCTCTGAACACTCCTGCTCCTGTTGGAAGGCCTCTAAGGATTCTAATTACTCTTAAGTCTACATCAATTCATCTTTGTTCCTGGTAAGCAAGACTTTTTCTAATAGCTCTTTAGTATTCCAGACCAATCTTTTCCAGGACTACTACTTCCAGTCTACAGTCTTCTTCATAACTCCTTTGGGTTTAAAACGAATTTGTCATCTGTTCTCTCTTCATCTCTATCTTTCTTGAATTCTGGTCAATCAATCAACTCTCACCCATTCTTCCTCCTGAGGCTGGCTGCCCTTTTCATACTGACCACTCCCAAAGAATCTTTGGTGTTCCCAGGACTGCAACCTGCTACCAGGGTCAAGACTTGACCTCTAAATCTTCATGTTTACCAAGTACGTGCAACTGCTAGTTTTACAGTGCTTTCCAATGCTTTCCATTACTTCCACCACCACCACCGACCAAATCCTGTCTGAACATCACTATTTTCAGCAACATTTCCAAGCTTGGGATCTTAATTTTCTTTGAGCTCTTCAGGAACATACAGCTGCATCAGGAAGCTGTGCTAGGAGAGCGTACATCCACCTATTCACCCATCATTTTTTAGCAGTGGTATACACTAAGTCTGTACTCCTCTGGTGCTTGTACTAAAAATCATTCTCCTGATAAAGCAGGCTGGTCTACACAAGTCAGAACAGTGTATTTCTGACTTATAAATGTAATAAATCATTATCCTGCTTAACTGAAGTGTTACAGGGATCAAGTGTCAGCCACAATGATTATTTAGCATCATTACTCTTAACTGACTTGATTTTTGACAGATAAATTTGAGATTGCCTTTTTTGTTAAGATGATATTAAAGTATCAATCTTTCACAAAAAAAATTACTGTTAGAGAAGTTTGCAGGCATCACTTTGTCAGTGATACAAATACCATCTCTCAAGATTACTTTTTCATTTTACTTTTACCTAGTATACATGAAGATTGGTGCTTTTTTAAGTAGGCAAAAATCAGAGTCTATGTTCTTCCTTTTTCTTTCCTATTATCCACAGCATTATTGTCAACATAATTTGCATGTTACATCATCTTAACTAGTTATTGCATTAGAGGAAACAAGAAAAAATCCTTCAGCAGAAACAGTTTATAACAGTATCTTCTATAGAAGCCTTCAGCACTTCAGTTTTCCTAACATAGATTAAAAAGAGATTAAGAGCCATAAACTGTAGGCAGATAGTTGATGTTATTTCAATGGTGTCAAAATGTCTTAAGACATTTATATAATTACCTATATAGCTGTACCAAGGATCATTCTTTTCTTCCTCTACCCTTCAAGAAGCCAGACCAAAGAGAACAACTTAATCTAACTGTAACTTAGCGAGATGTAAATTCCAGCATAAATTACAGTTATCCTATTTTGTTTTATTAACCAGCCTTTTGATAAAACTTAAACTTGAGAATTAGAGAACCAGCCACAATCCCCATTAAAGCCCCTTTGATATCACCTCTTTTCAAGGTACATATGAGAATTCCTTGTAGCGGAATACCTCGGGTAGTAACATCAAAATTAGCACCCATCTGATATTGTCTCATGCCTCAAGCAAACAAAAAAGCCATCCTAACAAAAAGTCCACACTGACAAAAAAGGAAATTGTAAAATGCCAATCCCCTAATAGCAATAAGATTTAATTTTTTTTTAACCTAAACTCAGTCAAGCAGGATTACAGGTTTAAAGGTAAACTATCAAAGAAAATGATATAATTTCCCATAATTTACTCCAAAACTGGGTTAGACTGTTTACCCTTTCTTCCCAGAATGAAATAGCATAAATACAAAGAATCTCCAAGACCCATGGTACTTGTGAGTGGAGTGTCACATGCAAGATGTGTCAGGGCCCCAGTTAATGTCCAGAGCCTGACTCAAAGCTTAATGAAATTGGTGACTACAGGGTATGAGTTTTCCATAGGAAAAAAATGGATAAAAGTTATTTTAAACTTTTAATTAAAAAAAACACAAAACAAGACAAAACCAGCCAACCTACCCTTCTCAAACCTGGTTACTTGTCAAAACTGGTTAAAGTCTGGTTACTTCTAGTTCTTGGCACAGAAATCTGTACTTCACATATTTTAATTTTGGGAGTACCTTACAACCAGGAATGGTAAAGCAAAACATTTTTGCTTGTAAGGTTAACTGCTTCACATCTAGAGCATCATTATTTTGAAACAGCGAAGTATGTTTAACTTGTCTTTGGATACCAGAGAGAACCACCTGGTCCTGCAGACAAACACTTTCTGCATTTTATTTTTCACAACACACAAGTAGAAGAGCACTATTTCAGAGGACTACCCTTTTAGCCAGAAAAAGATTAGGTAACACAACATAACTCTGCTGTATCAGATCATACTTCATAAATATTTATCCAGTGATAAATACTTCTGAGGGAACATGGAAACAAGCTAGTTTATAAGGAGACCTTGTACTCCAGGTGATATGTCTGATCTTTTGGTTTCTCCTCCCCACCTCTCTCAGGAAAACACAATGACTACAGACATCTGCTATTTGAGTACAGACACACAATGGTGGTGATACAAGTTAATATTGTACAAAACAACAGCAACATATGTGAGGCGGCTAGGTTTTCCTACCAGGACAGTACTGTTAACCTGCTCATCCAAAATGAGAAACACCTTTACTAAATAAAGACTGAATGCTTCCTCGTAGGAGGGGAAGGGGAATCCCCGTTCCCTCCCTCACCCCAGTTTTTCCTACAACATCCTTTCAAGTCTCATCATTTTAATACTGGCTCTTTTCAATGCCAGTTTTTCCTTTCTCTTTTTGCCAAAAGTCTTGTTCTCCTTTAGCAGACAGTAGAGGCTGGAAAAACACTCCTTCCTACGTACTTGCAACAGAATATACTTACCACACTGACATGAGCTTTGAACCTATCAAAACTACAAAAAGCAGTCAAATCTAACACAAAGTAAACTAAAACCCAAATAGGGCAATTTCAGTTTTAGAAGAAAGCAGATTCCAACCATTCCTGCCACATTTCACAGTCTTCAATCTAAGAAAAAAGAAAAAAGTGATTTCACCAGAGGTGAAAGACTTCAGGTTTCCATAAAATGGCAGGAAGGCATGATTAAGCAGTCGCCTATGCATGAGATGCATTTTCTATTTTCTCTTAAAAAACAGAGAAAGAAAAAGGCAATTATTCTATTATAACACAGAACACAAGCATGAGGCTCTGTGGTTAAGAAAAAAGCTGAAGTAATTTTAAAATAACTTTGCCAGAAGACTTCAAGCATTTCCTTTCTCGTTCCAGGAGCCGGCGTACAAACTAGGCACACCTTATAAACCCCGCCACCAGCCTGGCACTAACACATTCAAGTTTTTGCTTCACAGAAGAAAAACAGCTAAATAGTGCATGTATAGGTATGCCCAAACATTTACACACATACCTATCTTTTTGCAAAAAAGCCTGATAGTACTACTGAAAATAGATGTACACCTTGCTTAAATGTGAAAATAAAAGCATGTTTTCACTTGCAATTAGAGCACGACAAAGGCGCCAAAGGAGGTAGACACTCTGTACTCGCTGATCGAGGGCCTTTCTCCATAAATGGCACAAAAATTTTTGGTCGTAACTTGTTTATTGGAGTATTATTTTCTGTCTACCTCAGTTACAAGTTAATAAAAAGTTGTATCTGGCTCCAATTCTAGGTCATTCCATCTGCAACACTGGAGGAGATGTTTGCATATTACCCAGTAAGGGGAAGGGTACCCCCGGGGACAATATAAAATGCCACCACGACAATATTGCTTTTTCCCTGGAGATACCAGCAGCCTCCAGCAGAATATTCTGGTGTGCTTAAAAGTTAAGGATCTTGAAACTATTTGTAGTTCGAAGTTTGAGGTTTTGATTCTGTCACTTCTTAGAAAAACTGGTTTACTTAAAGCAAGTAAATCTCCTTATTTGTATCAAAGCCCTAAATCTGTTCTGAATCCAAAATCTCCAAGCAATGATTAAAGAGTATATTGATACACTACAAATCAATGAATTAAAGTGATACATTAACATCATTAATGTTTTCATCCAAGCCTGTGATGAATTTTGAGTAGCCCAACTAGCAGGAATCTGTTGAAGGATTGTACACAGAGGCCATAGTGGCTACTAACCAAGAAGAAAAAAATGGAGGAGAGGGAGTAGAAGAGGATGACTTCGTAGTTTCAATTACATGGAGTAAAAGCCGTTATCAGAATTTGCTGTTATGTATTGTAATAGGAAGAAACAGCGATCTGTGGCTTTGTCGGATGTGTAACCATTAGTATTGCCAAGCAGCTTTCCGCTCAAGAGACTTTGTATTGGAGCGGTGGGAAAGGAAACACTTTCTACCATATCAGACTCAAACACAAAATAATTTACCTTTCATGTTTCAGCTGAAGCTTCTTGCCAAGTTTGTAAACTCCTGTTGAGACACCACTTCCCTTTACCCCCATTGGAGTCTGTATTTTGCTCTTGCCTGGGCAAGTAACACAAGACCCACTCATTTGTGGGACAAACATGGTGACACATGGGGGCAAGTACGAGACTTGACTTTCTTTGCCTGCATCCTGAGTGAGCATCTAAAATAGCCTAAGCCTTTAACCATCTCACCAGTCCCTCCATTACAGGCTTGGGTTGGGTAGAACCAGCCACATCAGAGGAGGAAGAGACACAGCATTTCCCCTTCCCTTCACCATGGTCCTGCTTCCAGCAAAGACCCTTTAGTCAGTATGCTGCACAGAGGAGATTGAAGAGCACAGGGCTGTGAAAGAAAAAAGACCTGCTAGTTCAGAAAGGAAGATCTCAGAACAAAGCTAGGAACAAAGCAGCTGTGGTACAGTTTGGTATTCACCAAACTTCCCTTCTTGAGGTTTTGCCTACGCTTAGAAAGGCAGCATTAAGCATTCTAGATCCTCCCTTTACAAAGATCTGCTATTTGAGATCAATGTTAACTAGTCCATTAGGAAGGGCAGACAAGCACCCATGTTTTACCAAACAAGTTCCACCTCAGGGGCTCCAGTTCTACAAAACTGCTCCCAGATTCCAGTTCCTTTGAGGGCCACCCCTGTTTCTTGGTCATTCAAACATCACGGATGCCAGAGCAATTTATACCGCCTGCATTCAGCTGGGGCACCACAACCATTCCTTAAACACAGGCATGGACCTGGAGAAAGCCTTACTGACCGGAGGAAAGACTACCACA
Organism: Haliaeetus albicilla; assembly: GCF_947461875.1. Taxonomy (NCBI): domain Eukaryota; kingdom Metazoa; phylum Chordata; class Aves; order Accipitriformes; family Accipitridae; genus Haliaeetus; species Haliaeetus albicilla. The sequence continues at coordinate 13,310,481 of NC_091503.1, read as the reverse complement.
ACATGCCCCGCGAGGGACTGCTGTCCTGAACCACCCCGAGCTGCCAGGCTGCACATACTGCAGCTACCTGCCAACAAGCTGGTACAGGGCTACGTGAGCTCTGCCACCTCCTATGCCGTCCTCCCAGTATTTTTTAATCTTTTCATAGTTCAAAAATTTTATTATTTATTTGCAGGTACAAAATTAAACTAGAAGAACTGGGTGAAAGTTCTGAGTACAGCAGGAAGACTCCTATTTAAAAATACTTCGCACTGCTGCTGGATGAACTCCAGATATATACATGTGCATTCAGTACCAGAAGTTAAAACAGATTAGTAAGCACTTGTCTCTGACTCTACTTCTAAGCATGCCATGTCAGCATGATTAGTGAAACATGTCCATCATCATCTTATATTAGAATAACAGCACAGCACTTTCAGTATCCAAGATGCCTTTGCTATTCCTGTTCTCTTCTTGATTTTAATCTCATGGGTTTTAGCCCCTAATGTGGTAGTCAATATAGGATATAATCACTTCATTACACTGGTCGTTTTCCACAGCTACAGGAAAAACATTAGTTTCGTTTTCAAGTTGGAAACTGTGTGGGCTGAAAGATCATCTTATTTGCTGAGAACTTCCCATTTTTATTTCAAAACAAGGTGACACTTTTATAGTTACTTTTTGGTCCTAGGCATATTAGGAAGATTAGGATCCCAAGTATCATGTTTCTTTCCGTAGCTGCATGGTCATTTGTATCTTAACTTCTTTGGAAAGAGTTCGCATTTCAGTATCATAAAAATACTATTATTTCCATTTTCTCCCCCTACAAACATTAAGACAACACCTACTTTGAAGGGCTTAAGAACAAAGTTTCAATTAAAGCTGCAGAAGTGAATAAAAAACTGCCTTCAGATGTATCAATTCCAAAACGTGACTGAAATACAAGTCTGCTGTAATACCACACTATAAGAGCACATAGAGGAGGACACCTTGCTGTCTCCGCACTTGTGCGATCCAGACCACACAGTGATGCACTGAAGTAACTACGTATTCTTCAAAACTTGATAGCAGGTTGCAGCACTACACAGAACAAGGGTTTTCACATTAGTGCTAAACTGTAGTGAAATACTGTGGTGTGAAGTGAACCAAAGACTTTTAAGAAATGCTTGAGGTGCTATATTGTTGAGCCACCTTGTGGCATTTTTGCTGCATTACAGTGCTACACACTAGTGGACAATAGGGCTGTGATTTGCTGGGTTTGTTCAAATTCAGGCAAGAAAACAGAAAGCATGTAAGTTCAACTATAGCATACTTATGAAGCAGCACTCCCTTAGTAAGGAAAACATGCATTTTGGAAGTTAAGCTACATAAGATCAGCCAAGTGCTAGTGCCAATCAAGTTTTTTTTTTTAAGCACTTGGTCATTCCAACCAATAGCTTGGTTGGAAAATCTTGGTTTTTCCACCAATAGCTTCTTACAAAGCAACGTGCTATGCAAGTTCTTAAAATCCACATTCAGGCTGTGCATGTAGAACTCCTTATGGATGAGACAGTTGTGGTCTAGGGTATCAGCTGGAAAAATACTCAGCAAGATCAATAAATTCCTTCCCAAGAAAGTTCAAGAAGAGGCTTTCTTACATTTGCTGAAGACTGACTGTAAAATATTCTCACATGCAGTAGCTTTCATACACTTTCATGCACTATCTTTGAAACAAAGTACTACAATCCAAGGTTTGCTGTGACATTGTTAAACTGTGGGGTTAATGTAACTTAAAAAGTGAAGCAAAGCCAGCAAATAGCAAATGTGGGTCTTCTGAAGCCTCAGATAAAAAGGAAAGCATTGCTTTTCCTGCAGAGGATCCCTAGGCATTAGTGAATCCGTGGAATACATACATATGAACTCTCCAAACTCTCTGCACACATGGGATTACTAACTGGGTTACTGTCAGGGCAAGCACAACATTGGTTACTGCATGTCAGCCCTCATGTAAAATTATTTTATTCCACAGCAATTTATTTCTACTTCTAAACCCTAAGACAGTACCAAAACACAAAGCTGGTTTCTACACAAAGTGAGCATTGTGTGTGACCAGTGGCAATATAATAATCTCACCACTCCACTATAACCATTACTTCAAGAGATCCTTTTTGGAATAATTAGTTTTCCATTATTGCCCCTTCTGACACCACAGAAAGACAGTGGCTTTAAAGAGTTAAAAAAACACAACGAACCCAACACCTCACACTTAAAGACATTTTAGATCCTTGTTTACCACTATATACTGCCCATACTGTTCATAAATTTCTTCTGTACATATATTACAAATGAAGTAAAAAGAAATACCAACATGCTAACTACAAACATTTTAAAATTAGTTCCAAGCCTCAAAACACAGGAAAACTCATCAGACAAGATCCTGGCAGGACACAACACGCACATCACTTCTGGACAAACATACGATACAGACAATCTCAACACAGTACCAACAAGTCATGTTCTTTCCATCAGCCCCAAAAGTTTCAAAGTAATGGAGAAGATTTACAAGACCTTAACTGGTTTTATAGTCTTTTCACGAACATTAGGAAAGTACTAGTAAGTAGCATTGGTGGGATAAGGCACACCAGATACTTCACTGGAACACCCATACTACAGTTGACAGAACAGTAAAAACAAGATTTATTTACAGCCTTAATTGTTTCCCACTCTATCCTTTACTGAAGTCATGAAACCACAAGTCCTAATCTTGACTCTAGTTCCTTAATAGTCTTGAAAAAGGCAGAACGTAGATAACCACAGGACAAACACAGAGATGCTCTAACACAGGCTCTTGCCCATTTCCTACCACCATCTTCATTTTGCCCACTTCCTTCCCTCCCTTTACCAGAAAGCTTCCCACAACCTTTAAAGTTTCAGGCTTCCCCACTTTTGCAGCAAAAGGGAAGTAGGGTTGGGACTGGTAAGAAGATATATAATTGGTAGCTGCAATACACATTGGGTTAAAGCACACCACTGAAGAGAACAGAATAACCAGCTCAATCTAAAAAAGCTTTTCTCTCAAGTGACAGCTTGAAAGCTGTTAAGTGAACAGTTAAAAAGAAAAAATAGGGAGAGGTCTTTGAGTGGGCTTGAGGGCAGTCCCAGATACCTCAGTCTCAAAATCTCATCCACTCCCATAGCTTTCAAAAGATTTTCAAATAAACTTGATTTACAGCAGTGGACTTCTTCAAGATATCTCCATTAGCATCACAACCTCACTTAAGGTAACCAGTTTAGGAAATGCATATCATCCCATGATACAGATATCTGAATCTGGGATGAAGCCCCTCAGGACAACACCTACCAAGCTAATTACTTTATGCCGTGCTTCAATAGGAGGAAAGCATCTGTAGTATGTTTGTGGATTACGGCTTTAACTACAATATTATCAAAGAATCACTTTTTCTTAAGGCTAGAAAACACATGCTTCTACTTTTTTCAGTTTGCACCATGCCAATTATCATCAACATCCTGAATCAATGTGGTTTTAAAGATACATGCCACGAGCATTGCCATTCTCACATCCACCAACTGATGCACCATTTCCTCATATCAAGTATCCACAGCAACATCCACACAATTACAACTTAAAACAAACAAACAAAAAAAAATGGTTTTCTTAAGATCAACTTTGTACTTTATCTTCCCTCAAGAGCTCTGGAGTGGGGGGTTTGTGTGGAAACCACGGACGTTTTGCATCTCCAGAATTACTTGGCTTGGAAGACAGGATGCCCTGTGGGAACTTGGCAAAATGCAAACTAGTTGAAGGGCAAAAAAATAACAGCTCACCTTTTCTTGGCTTCTTTGATTTACATAACATCATAGACAAAGTAATAAAGCAAAAGAATTTGAGTAGTGATGAGACACTGTATAAGTTAAAGACACAAAGGAGAAGAATTAATCACAACAATAACAATAAATCTTAAGGGTGGGTAGCTGTCTGCTGCATTTCATGAAACATCTCTACCTGCTTATAAGTATTCGGGGTAAAGACTACAGTTGATACGAACGCAGCCATTTCACATTTAATAAAAGTTAAATAGCCTTTGTGCCAACGACCCAAGGTTTGCACAAGCAGGATCACATACACTTTAAGCAGTGAAAAAGTTGAGATGTTTCTAAATAACCAAGTTTTGCAAAGCTGCAAATGGCATTACAAGAATAAGTCAACTTTTGATTTTAATGTTTAAGTTAAACCTGAATCTGCTAACTTTTCTCGTGCAAGCAGAAAGCTTTAAGAGCTTAAGATATTTAAGACTATTTTATATATATGTTTTATATATACTTTAAGATATTTAAGACTAAATCTAAATAACCCAAGTATATTTCAAAAATGGCAATGCATGTTAATTTAAGTAAACACTGAATAATATATCAGCATGGGAATCTGCACTGGTCTTGTTCCTAAAATAATAAAAATCAATGAATACTGATAGAAGGCATGTTTATAAAAAAAGAGTATTAAAATGTTAGAACATCAGACTATCACTCACTATTTTCAAAACACTCCTCTGTCCATCAGTTTACTATTGAAATAATGGTATGAAATGCATTGGATGAGGTCTGTGTCAAAAGGAGTAAAGAATATTCAATAAGAATACAGAAAAAGAAAATCCTGAAATATTGGTAGACTGCCCCCAAGTTAAAACCCTTCAGCAGCCAGATTTTGAATCCCAGAGCAGGATTTAATCAACATAAAATATACCCATTCATCTACATAACCATCACCAAAAAATAGGATTAGGTTTAACCAGCTTCTTGCAAAACATACCCATGCTTCCCATAAGTAAGCCACGGGCAGGCATTGTGAAGGCTGCTTTCAGGCAAAGCGAGAAATTTGTTTTTAAATCTGTAACTCAGATAGTACTATTGCTCAGGAAGGAAAGGGCTCATACACACAGGGCCTCTGCACACAGGTAATTATGCAACACAAAAATGCCTGTTAACTTTTCTAAAACAGCTGATTCGCATCTCATCTGCCTGTAAAGGCTCTAATCTAGATTTAGAGAATATTCAGCTCTTCAGTAAAAGGAAATGCATCTCCCCTGTCTAGACATCCAATTTAAAAAGAGGGCAATGCTTTTTCAATTTCAACTAAAGAACACATATGCCAGAAACTTCTTTTATCTAACATTTTTGAAATTCATACAGTAGTTTTATTCATGAAACCAAACCTGTAAATACAAACCAACTATTTATTTCCCCCTCAACTGCAACAGTATAGTAACTTTAATGGCCTGTTTCATGTAAAAATGCCACATAATCCTATATTGTAGGCTTTTGCTGTTCATGGTTACATAAATATTTATCCTGATTAATTTACTGTGTGTTGTTAACTTTTTGCACACATGACAGAATTATTACTTTTGTTCCAGAACTGAGATTTTCCTAGAACCCGTTTGATGGAAAGTCATAATTTTACAAAGAGCATTTCAAACTGGACAATTCTCTGCAATGCTACTTGCGTACAACAGTTCTGGACTTTAACCCTCTGCTGGCAGCGACATGGGTTTCCTCAAGGCTGAAGCGTTAATACCAGCATGCATTTGCACTTCAGTCAAGAAATAGGAACACTCAGCTCTGAAGGGTTAAATACAGAAAAAAGTAGGCAATGCGAAGGGACTGCCTGAAAACCAGCAATTTGGACAGCAAGTTGTATGGCTGTGCATTTAACCATGACTTTGCTGTAGCTGCGGAGGAGCACAAGCAACATGAGGTTAACAAATAAATGCTATTGACCTTTTTAGAAGATTTTTTTTTTTTTTTGATAGAAAGGAACAAAACAGGAAACCTACAGTCTGAAACTATCCTGAACTGTACATTCCCATGGCAATGAAAATCTAGTTGATAATGGCATTCACTAACTTAAGCAATCTGATCAAGATTATGATCAATCAAATCACTAAACTCGGGAAGGGGGAAGCTACTTAGTCTTTTTTTTTTTTTTTAAAAGCACAGACGAATGTGACATACCAGCACTGTTTCTTCACATGTATGCTTCAGAAAAGTAACATCAATAATTGGGCCAAAATAATATACTGATTTCTCCATCAGCCAGAAGATAATCCAACAGTGCTAGATCGTGACATGACCAAAGATCAACTTTCAGAGAAAGTTTTCTTTATTATTGTGGCTTTGAGCAGCACCTTTAAGTTTTTAATATCACGCTTATTTTTATTTTAAAGTACCTACTGAACTGATGCAAAGTTCAAGGAAAAAAATATTTTTAGTTTCTACTTTCCAAGTGTAATTTGAGAGAAGCCAGCTACGCTGGCATACACATTTACTTTCAACTGAAGTGTATTAACACTGAAAAGTAGTTTTATTCTACAGTAAGGAATACAGGAAACTAGAAACAAGTTTTCCCTTTAGCAGATTATCCAAATACAACTGATATGTAAGTGCTCAGCAAGGGAGCTGAGGTACAGTCCCAAGTCAGTGCATTTAAGAGCAACTCACTGAGCACATTTATTACAACAGTTTTGTCTTCATGAAAATGTTTTGCCAATAAATCTGATAAAACAAAGCTCAAACTAGAGACAAGCTGTTTTATAAGATATGAATGGTAGGATACATTTTAGCAAAGTGAAATCTGCCCAAAAGGGACCTGTTGAATATGTAATTACTTTTAAAGCATCTTAACTGTTTCTAAAACTATATATGGCATTTAAACTAGCCATTTTATTATTAAGACCATGCTTGGGTTCAACATTATGTAGCATCTGTTACACCACTAGAGTACTGAAACAGTATGTTTACCAGATGAGTATCTTGAAGATGCAGCACAACTAGCACGCTAAGAGCTCATGGACTGTTGGAAGTGGCAATTTAGGAGGGTCTCTGTGGTAAGAATGAAAAACACCGCTCAGACTAATGTAATTCTAGCCACAGATATGGATCTTATTGGCAGAATTACATAAGGTCTAAAGGTATTCTTTGCTGCTAGAAATACAGGCAATAAATCAGTTACAATGAGAGGAGAGGAAAAAAGAAACAAAACCCCTCACAACCATCACCTCTCCCAATACAGGATACATGTTAGAATTATTCCGGTTATCCCCATACTTGCCAGAGTTTATATTCTCACTCATGTATCAAATATTATTCAAAAGCGCTTGTAATATGGCCATTTTTAGAGTCTAACTTCAGAACTGTAAAAAAACAAAACAAAAAAAGACCAAACCCAAATGGTTTAGAAAATTCTGTTAAAAGGGCTTTCCAGCCTCTTCCTATATTTAATAGGAGCCATATAAGGTAAGAATACTGAGCAGTTACATTTATTGGCAGAGATAACTGCATAAGAAAAAAGTTTTCTCTTAATTGAAGTTGTCCATTGCTTCCAGCCTTGAGATAGTCATTTAGTTCAAGTGGTTATTGTATTCAGGCAGAAAAACCTCCAAGATCTTAAAAATGGTTAAAATTATCTCCCGCTTCTGTGAAAAAGTACCATTTATCACAGTGTCTCTCTAATACTACTGGGATTATTACTTGGCATACAAACAGCTCTACTCTTGAGCTAGTTAGGAGTTTTCTGACAAAGCAAAGGGGTTTTACAAGGAAAACTCCAGCTAAATCAAACTCTTCATGGGAACATATAAGAGAGAACTTTCACCAAGAAAAATACTGTGGTTTTGTTGAGCACGTGAGTTTTTGCTTTGGGTGTCCACCCCTCCCGAATCTCTGGGGTAGCATTTCATAAAGAGCAACATCCCTAGTCTGACAGGCAACAGTGTCTACCAAATCAAAGCAGTCTTCAATCTAGATCTGAACCTTCCCAGGTGACAACCAAAGCCACAGGTTATCTGCTATCCTGGAGCGAGCATCACAGCTTCTGTACAAAAGGTAGAATTACTGAAGTGTACATATATGATCTGAACTAAGAATACAAACTATCACCCAAAACAGCTCAGGTGGGTACCCTAATCAGCAGGCAGCAAGATGATTTTTCCCTGTCTCAGAATATACAAATAACCTAAGTTTAGTTTACTCATAAAGGAGCTTAATAATTAAGAATTCTCCAAGACATTTTCCCTTGAAAGACTAAGTTTCAAAGCTATACAACCCACTATAGCTATATTGACACATTTGTACATGGCCTTTTCAGACAACCACTAAATACAATATTTACTTGTTCAATCAGATCAACTAGTACAAAAAAAAAAGCAACTTGGATGATTATGTGAAAACTCATTTCAGACATGCTTTGGTCAGAGAGATGAGGATCAAAGCACAAGTTTCACTGAGCTGACAAGAAGTAAATGGCTAGATGTATCTTACAATTTTAGATGCCTGCAAAGCATAAAAAAAAAAAGAGAACTAATAGTTACCAAGTTGATTACCTGACCTTAAAGTGGGTTGTCCCCACTTCAGCAGCCAGAAGCCATCAAATTCCAGTCTGCAGACTCCATACAAGCTATATCACAAGACAAACAAAAACACTTCAGCACAAAAATAGAGCTGATGCTACCACCCATATCATTCTTCGTGGTTTAATCAAGTTCAATTCACAGTTACTCTCCAGTTTTAACCTGAGTCCTAGTGTATATGTAATCACAGACTAGTGAGATGCTACAACAGATGTTTCTGTGATTTGAAGCAGGCATTTCTTAGATGAACTTTCTCAGATGAACACACTGTGATAGCATTTAAAGGCTAAATGGAGCAGATAGCCTCAAGCACATCTAGGAGCTTGTCTTTTTAGACTACCAGCTAGAGATCTCAATTAGCACAAAAGTATTCTTATTGCAGTGCTGCATGTCTAATATATAATTATACATTCCTTCTGTATAGATCTTCTGTAATCCATAATTATAAATTTCTTCTGTATAGATCTGTGAGCAAATTGACCTTACAGACTGTGCAGGTTGCAAAAGTCCCATCCTTCCTGATGACACCCAGCCAACTCAATCTACCTGAAGCCTCAACATACCCTGCTGTAGCAGGCTCTGCATTCCCACAGCTCACTGGAATTTCTCAGGCACATAGAAAGAGGCATACCAAAATGGATGTGCTGCCAAATCAAGTTACAGGTGCTGGGCATACATTTTAGACATAACAGGAACAGTATGGACAGCAATCTTAAAGATCTTCATATCCACCACTGAGCTCTAGTTCAGAAGCTAAGGGTTTTTTTTAAAGGCCTGTAAATGTAAGCATATGGAAGGTGACTCCAACAGTGCCCAAGATCAAGGCCTATAAAAAAAAATTGTTCCATACAAGAAAAAAAGCTGCTTTTTTTTTTTTTTAATCACACCAGGTTTGCCTTCTCAGCACAGGGAATATTTGGCTAGGATGAATTTATCCTAAGTGCTTTCATTCGAAGACCACAAATCTCTCCAAACACCTGAAGGAGAAAACACCACTTTTACTGCTTTAACTTCAGACTACCTGTTACCTCAGAAACTGCTAAATGCGCAGTTACCAAGAGGAAATAGCTCCTAACAAGTCAGTAACTGTTTAGAGCCAAAGAGATCCCCCTTCCTTGTGGGGTTTCAGGGCAGGGAGTGCATTCCCACATAGAGAAGGAGAACAAATTAATGAGTTAAGCAGGATATACTTGAAGATGCTCACCATGCCCAATTTCTCCCGGATTGAGGGAGTAAGAGAGAAAGGTGAAACTGTTCTGTTACAAGTCTTTACTAATAACAGCTTCACATTATCTGTACTTTAACTGTGACAAAATTCTAGAGTCCAGTATATTACACATATATGCATGAACCAAGGTGATGATGCATAGTCGTACAATACCTAAAGTAAAGAAGAAATGTGGATAAATCTACAGAGCAGTTCATGCTGATCACTGCTCTTAGTAGTTCTGATTCTCAGAGGACTCATGCCCACTAATAAAAGACAGAGTTCTCTTTCCATAATTCCCCTGCGTACACACACAGGCAAGAGAAGAGACCAAAAACACAGAAGAAAAAGATTAGACTTCTGATGTGCTAGGATTTCTGAAGGTGGCCTCCATCCCCCATCAATTTTTCTCACTAACTGGAGTCTTTCAACATCTGTGAAAGTGAAAATAGTACCTTCACTATGTCCTCAATTCAGTATGAAGTGTTTCCAAGTTGAAAATGGACCTCTGGGATAAAGTAAAATGAAAAAAGATGTGGGAATCTGAATAATGCCACATCACTCAATTTCTCATCCCATTATAGTGAAAAATACACAAGTTGTTAAAAACCTTAAGGGACAAACACAAAAGAAACTGTGCTTACAAAAAATTGTAAGAAAATGTAAGACTGTAGAAGCCTCTCTCATATTTCATTCTGCAAGTTTGCTTTCCTTTTAACACACACAAGTGAGCCTTACCGTGAAACTACCATCTGCTTTTCAAAACTTCATCCTCCAATGCTGTATGTTATAAAATGCTGTCGATAACTCCTTTCAAGACATGATTTCAACACAAGATAAAAGTTTGGTATTATTTGAATAAAAGCAAACCCTATAGTTCAACTTACGCAGTGACGTTCAAGTTTTTATATTATACAACTAGTCAAAGCAGTAATCAAGATCCAGCTGAATTTTTGAATTATAGAATCCAATTTAAATCAGAAAAAATTTTAAAGTTACATGATTTGAGTCAGTTTTTAAGTATTACCTATACTAGTTCATTAGGATCCTCTCCCATACTTTGTCTAATTAAGAGCTTGCAATTTATAATTCTACAAAACTTCTAGATTAAATAAATTTATCAGCTACAGTCTGTGTTGTCTTGCCCTATCCATATCATATCAATTGAGAGCAAAAATAACAGAAACCAATCAGACAACAGCAACCAGCATAGCAGGACATTCATTCCCAGGTGAGGCTGGAAAAATAAGTTAATAGTGGCAAGGCAATGACCACAGACTGTTCATTTGATGCTTGATTGTACTGTAAAAATCCACCATGTTATATTCTTGAGTTGTTATAAGATACAGTTTGCATCTAGAAGATGCATCTAGAAAGAACACCTATGAGCACCTGCCTGTATCTTCCCGTCTCTTCTGTTTCTGTACAGAAGTTTTGACTGAAATCATACTCCTTGTGCCACACTGGCATCTACTTTAGTTCATGGCTCTGTTAACAACTCGTAACAGAAAATCAGTCCCCACAGCTAGCATTTCCAAAGAATACAAGGCTAAATCACTTCTTAAAGTTGGAGCAATCTAGCTATAATTTACAAGTCTTTATGAAACACCCAACAAATTACATGTATTCTGCTATTTTATTACCATTTTATATTTTATCTTGCTAAAACTATTCAAAAGTCTTACTGTCAAAGCAAATAACAGGAAAGAAGGACAAACTACTCAAATCCCCCTTTCCAATGTCTAGATTAAAGGCTGTGAGTTGGTTTGATGAATGATTGTGACTCAACTCAAATCTTGGAAAAGGTTCTCTATCATGCAAAGCAAGAAACCTCACTGCAGGAAACAAACTGACTATGACTCTCCTGTCACAAGTTTTACACAACAGTATTTTTCTCTGTATTTATTAGCATTCCCTTGTTCTGTTACACCAATCTTTTATTATGAAGAAGGCAATACTTTAAAGTAAAACTGGAAGGTCCCATTTTTAAACGTGTCTAGTACTCCTTTCAGACAACAGAACGGTTTTCAGAAGTACTTTTGTTTCTAAACTAAGAGTTATTTACATAAAAATTACAGCATTGCAATTCTTAAAACTCCAGCTTCTTATTGAGACTATAAGAGTCAAACTTGAAATTAGGTTTTTTTAAAATGCTTTCTAGCACTGATGACATTTTCTAGGACATTTCACAAATTTTCCATAACAAGTTTCTCCGGTTTTATCAAAATTGCAAGATTAAGAAAACTTACAATTTTCATGTCATTTGATTAAATGACAATCTGAAATTCGAGCTGTTTTTTTCCCCAGGGGAATGAAGTTATTAGTATTTCAGTAGCCCTGCTGTTATATTTCTGACAATTTCATAGCTCTAGTAAACTGACCTGTGAGCTCTGGGTGTTGTACACCTCCAGTCTTAGTAATCTAACTTCAACAGTTTAGTCAATGTCTTAGCTGAGATACTTCCTTAAATCCAAGTATTTTTATTTAATAAGTCTTCTAAAGAAGCAAAAAGAAGCTATGTATACTTTTTTAAAGATGTGCACATTTATACTAAAATTTTTAGCCTAAAATATCTACTATAATTATAACTATTTAATTTTAATGACTTAATCTCTCTCCTCCTGTTTGAGGAAAGTGTTACCCAACCCCTGGACCTACAGTCTTCCTCTTGTAAAGACTGAACAGGTGGTCGAACCCCTAATTTTGTTTCCCTTTACTTTATATTTGGAAACCATTAAACTGTGAACAAGACTATCATTAAGAGTACCAGACACCTGCCATTAAAAAAAAAAACTTCTCTTGAGTTACAGATAATCTAGCTAAGCTTGAAGAGCTCATGGTGGCTTTTTTCTACAGTTTTATTTGCCTCTACAGAGGGAAGGGGTGGGAATTGACTATTTCCAAGAAAAAAAGGGGGAGATATTGTTTAGTGTCTGTGGAAATATTCTTAACACCTCTGGTATAAGGATCCAGCTTCAAAGATGAATCTGCTTGAATAACAAATTTGCTTGAACTCCTGCAGGGTGCTGCTGGCTGTAGGACAGCCTTCACCTCCTGTTAGAGTGCAAGCCATGGACAGCAGGAAAACAAAGTGCAGCGTCTCGTTAAGGTAGATTAACTGACCTGTACAGCAGAAGGTAAAACTAACCATTTACTGCCTTAATTTCTCCCCTTCAAATGCACATAGCTTATCTAATAAAAAAAAAAAAATAACCTTTCTGAAGAATAAAAACCCCATGTGCTGAATTTCACATTTTACCCAAGGCAGACACATTTCTAGGGTTTTTAAGCTAGATTTTAATACAATTGTTTCTAAAAGCCCTTAAAAATTAGCTGCACTACCACAGACTAAAGTTTGCAAGAATTAAAGCAGTACTTTAATTGCTATATATTTGAAAGACTAAGAAATCCCCAAACTGGAAGAAGCTGCTGGCTAGACACCTAGTATGACTTTATTGAAATCTCCCACAACAGCAGCTTCTTCAGCAGGTGCACAGAGAATATTTTCTTCACTTGAATTTATTCAACTTCTTAAATTGAATAACAAGTTTTTTCAAAGCCAAGAGCAACTTTAAAAAGAAAATCTGGAAGAAAAACAAGCTTTCCAATCTATAAAACATGACTAAAGAAATCTTCTTTCACTCGATGGCAGGAAGATTTCCACTCTGAACACCTTTAAAAGGAACACAGAAGGAAGCAAGCCATGGGAGAAACCCCTGCCCATCACACTTAAAACCACTGGTGACTGCCTGATAGGTGGTACCTTTCCTTTCTGTTGTTTTTGGGTGTAGCCCAGCTCCTGAGCTGGAAATCGTATCTTCACTCTTCTACCCCAGGAGAGTTAAAACTTCTCTAAGTATAAGGGTTTCCAACTGTTAGTGCCTCATTCATTTTAACTGAGGCCAGGCTGGCCCCAGCCAGAGGAAAATATTATCGTGCAGTAAACAATCAAGGGACTATTCATTCATAATACTAAAAAGAATAAAACCTAATATGTATATAGTAACATTGTTGTTCAAAAAGAGTAACATTCTCCTGGTTAAGAAAAGTAATACCAAAGGTAGTCTACAACCCATATTCAATATGGGTTTCATGGTGTGCAGGCTTTGAAAATTAACTCATTTTCTAAAGGATTGAAAAGTACAGAAATACCAAGAAAAGTCAACAAGATTAAGTAGCTGACTTAAAAATCAAGGCCCTTAACAGATTGCAACTGTGATTCAGGTCAATATACACCCCAGTTTTTAAGGAACAGACATTCCAATTTAACCCCCAAATACCCACTGTGTGGATAAGGAGACAGTCAGGTACAGACAGCACAGAAGGACTTGTTGGCCTTTATATTTGGAAGAAAGCATGTCCATAAACAGAGCTACTTTTGCCCATAACAGGACCACTAGTTCACCACAACTATAAATTGTTCTCACATGGAGAAACTTTGAATGAAACACGTATTTAGATCATGCAGAAACAATTCCAGCTCTAAGGGATTTCAAAGTAGTGCTCAAGAAAAATGAAACACTTGCTGCATGCTGAGATCCATAGCACCCAATACAGGAAAAAACTACAGTAAATTCGTATTAATGCTATATTGTGGGCAAGTATTGAAATGAGGGAAACCTTCAACACTTCCTAAAAAGCCACAGATTTTATCTTTAAAGTTAAAATAAATGTGGGTTTGACCATCCATTAATTAGTGTTTAAATGATTCTTATAAACTGTGGCATACAAACTAATGTCACAAAGCTGCAGCAAGTGTACTTGCTTTTCTACTGCATTTTGGTTATACTGCAGATCACTTTTTTAAAACTCTACCAGTATTACCAAAACCAAGCCCAAACAATGAATAAGCCACTCATGTGACACACACATCTTCACTGGATTAAAAAAAAAAAAAAAAAAAAGGATGAGAGCTCACATATCTCAGAATACAATTGCAAAAATATTTGCAAATGCTTTTCTTGTTGCACATTACCCAGGCCTTTTAGGACATTGTGTTAAAGTTGGTCATTTTCTTAATTGCTTGCAAAACTTGCTTAAGAGGCTGGAAAAAAATTGTCAAGAAAATAACCCTAGAAATAGAAAAATAAAAATCCCAGCCTAAAAATGTCAAAACAGCATTCGCACAAGTGTCCCACAGTGGACCTGCTGTATTATGTCTGGTGGAATTTGGCATTTTTTCTCTAGAGCCAGTCAATAACAGGAACTTGATCATAAATGCCCTGCTTTCCGGCAAGCACGGCAGCCTCAGCTGCACAGCCTAATGAGCCAGGGGCACACCAGTTTCAATAACAGCTGGCAGAAAAGTCCACCGGAGAAGGTTAAAAGTTTTTTGTTTGTTTTTAATAAAGCCAGAGTTATTTCTTTGTTATAGCAAAAAAACCCCTCCTGTTTCTCTCAATATTAACTTACTGAAGACACAGCATTTCTGCTAAGGTTCCTTGCACTTAGAGCACCACATTATCTGGTGCAAGTTACCACATGAACATATTTATCTGATTTTGAAGTTTACTAGCCTTTCAAATTAGAAACTGAAAACAGGCAGTTTTTCATTAGCCTGAAGATATTACTACTATAAAAAAGGTAACCTCTTCGTAACATTATCTCTAATATTCTTCTTATTTCTTTTTAACTCTTAACTGTGTTTTCACATGGTTCATAAAGCAGATTCATCAGTTTATCGGCTTTTGAGAGGAGTCCTGTAACATTCATTGGGGGGGGGGGGGGGGAAGTATTGTTGAGGGAGCACTAATACATAGCTCACTGTTTATACTCCGTATGTGTAAGAATCACTTAAGACCTGAAGTAAGAAAGCCTTTACATGGGGCTTCCTCCCCACAAAAGAATATTTGCTATAAAACTAAATATCTAGAATTTTGATTCCTACTAAAAGTGAAAAGTAATCAGTAATTTCAATATGTACGTAACTTTTGGTATTAAAGATGTCATCTTCATTATAATTAAAGCACTGAGATCATTTCCTATGAAAAAGCTGTTCAAGTTTTAGTTTAGCCGGGAGTTTTCAACCTCAATCTTAAACTGAGAATCAAGATTTAGAGCGCAGGCATTTTCTGTGGTTAAACAAAGTCTTACTCACATTCAACATACTGCAGTCACTTGATTGAACATTATAAATCTACAAGAGGTTTCTGAACAGTATCAAAACTGATTAGACACCTGCACGCACACCTCGTTTCTTTTAGGGTAGAAATGCCTGTAGCAGTCCAGAGCCCTCAAATATTTGTGTGGCTAAAATCTGCACTCATTTGAAACAAGATAGTTTTTGACTGGCACCTTTTTGATTAGTGTATGAGTTTAGTTCACATTTGTCAGCTTGCAGCAGTTGCTAAGAGGGGTTCAAATCCCAGCCTCCATCTGCACACAGTTACAGCAAAATAACCGATGGCCACCACCTATGCCAAATTTAACCCAGAAAAGTAAGATTTTATTTTGTTACTAAGGTGACAGCTCAGTGCTTCAACTGGAAGTTGGCATCACCCACAAGTTCGCCCAAGTCCATACCTCATGCTTAGTTGAGGCTGATCCCTGTGGGCTCCATCCAACCTCCCACTTTGCATTGGCCCAGTAGCCAAAACAGAGCAACACAGCTCCATCCTCTTCTGGCAGGGAAAGTTTCGGACAAATTTTTGCAGTGGGCATTTGTCCTACCATAGCGCTCTGGAGCGGAGCGGAGCATTGTATTCTCAACTCCAATAACACCATGGGCTACAACCTCAGAGGAAACAGATACCAGAAGATGACATGCAAGGGAGAGAGACCCTGCAGATCACTCCCCCAAACCAGGACTGTCTCCCTGAGCAAGGCTCTCCAGGGACCTCAGAGAAAAGTTTGACAGAGGCTATGATTTCTTTCACTCATTTCTGAGTGAAAGAAGAAAGTGCATGCACCAAAGATATTTAATGCCTCCCTCATTGCTGAGAGGACAAGAAGAATAAAGGAACAGGCAAGCCGAGGGAGAGAGAGAGCCACAGCTGGATTCAGTATCCACATTATTGAAAAAGTCATTCCTCTTTGCCTTTCTTTCCTTTCCACCTTCATTTGAGGCTGCCAGAAGAGAGGGTCCTTAGCTTCTGGAGACAGACAAAGGGAATTGCAGTGTCTTTCTACTCATTTCTTCCCAAAGGTCCTCTGCTCAGCTCTCCATCCGCCACTAGCGCCAAGTACAGTGGCCCCAGTACGCTCCCAGTCAAAGCATTCCTGCGGCTTCAGGCCCTACTTCTCACCTAGTTCTTCCACACCTTTTCTTCTCTCTCATTAACGAATAGGGTAGACAGCAGTTAGAGAACTGAAGCTGGGCAACACACCACACCACACAAGCAGCAGCCTATTAAGGATAACATAATTTGTAGATATCTTATTTTGCACAGAATATTTTTTTCTTTTGATAATCATGTACAAGTGGCTTTAAAATATTCATTGAACAGGCACTCACTGTTGCTACTTATCAAGCATTTTAAGTCACTTCCAGATCTAATTACATCAAAATTGAAGACTTTTGCTATGCTCCATATGATATGTAAGAATGAGTGATTTTGCATTCTCAAAGTTCAAAGATATCAAAAGAAGATACTCAGGAACAGTAGCGCACATTCACTACACTTGTGAGAAATCCAACATTTCCAACACATTTGTGTTCGAAACTGAAAAGGTCACTACTAAGAAGCCCAACGCATAAGATGACAGTCGTTGTACTATAGCACAAAGACTATATTTGGCATAATACACCAACACAGAACAGAAGGAAGGTTATCACCGTAGCACACGTGGTACTTGCAGAGCCTCTATACTTGAACTGTGACAAACAACATCTGTTTCATTTTTTAAACAGTTCAGAAATAGCAGTAAGTCATTGTTTTTTAGCAATAAAAAAATTGTCATAAGCTGTTATTCAGAAATCAGCAAGTCATATCAACAGCCTATCCCAGGCAGTTTTCTGATGGAAAGATTGCTGCTCCATTTTAATCTTCGGTCAAAACAGAGCATTAGCTAGCTTCAGTCAGTTGTGGCATATCAAAAAGTTTTTTAAAGGATGAATTTAAACATATAGGCTACGATAGACACAGGTATGTCTCCACAGTGACAAGCCACGTAGAATTTGAGGGGTTTGTTTTTGATACTAGTAACTAACAAGGTGTCCTTATACTGTCAAATTCAAATGGCAACAAAACACTCACTTCAAGTATAAAACTCTACTCATTTCAACAGCATTTCAATTAGCATTCTGCAGGCTAATCTCCTCTAAAAGACAAAAATTTCATCATCTTCACATGCAGAAAAAGGAAGAAAAACACAATTATATTTGTACCTCCATCAGTTTCCAGAACAGTAAGGGTGCCAGCATTTCTCTACAGCCAAGAATTTGACTCTAATTCCATGAAGAAAGTTGCCTGCAATGAAGCTAAGGTGATGAAAAAGACTGGTAATCACACAATCACTTCTTGTGCATTGCTGCACATCAGTAGCAACAGCACAGTTCTTAGAATTTAATGTATTTATCCATGAGGAATCTGGACTATAGGGCACACTGCAAGTAACAACTAGCAAACCATGGCAGAGCAGCATGGGAAAACATGCCTCAAATCCTTCTGTATTCCATATATTCCATACAACCCAATACTTAACGTTACTATTTAAATTAAGCCTTACCCCAGTTCCTAAGACCAAGGTGCTGCCCCCACTTACCTCACCAACAGGCACAGCCATAATGACACCTCATGCTACAATACCTCAGGTCACAAGCGGTGACAAAACTAACTTTTAAATTGAATAAAAGGATCACCTCTAACACTATTCCACATGGGGCAACAAATTTATCTGGCATACTGTAAAAGCACTCAAAAAGGATGAATAAAAACCCATGGACAAGCTCAAGCAGGTCCAGAGGAGGGCCACGAAGATGATCAGGGGGCTGGAGCACCTCTCCTGTGAAGACAGGCTGAGAGAGTTGGGGTTGTTCACCTGGAGAAGAGAAGGCTCCAGGGAGACCTTATGGCAGCCTTCCAGTACCTAAAGGGTGCCTACAGGAGAGCTGGAGGGGGACTTTTTACAAGGGCATATAGTGACAGGACAAGGGGTAATGGCTTTAAACTGAAAGACAGTAGATTTAGATTAGATTTAAGGAAGAAATTCTTTACTGTGAGGGTGGCGAGACACTGGCACAGGTTGCCCAGAGAAGTTTTGGATGCCCCATCCCTGGAAGTGTTCAAGGCCAGGTTGGATGGGGCTTGGAGCAACCTGATCTAGTGCAAGGTATCCTTGTCCATGGCAGGGGGGGTGGAACTAGATGATCTTTAAGGTCCTTTCCAACCCAAACCATTGTATGATTCTATAATTATTTCTACGTAAGTTTTATAGAAAGAAAGCTTGTGCTTAAGGACAAGTTGCTTTAAAAGAAATTACTGTTGGAATAAAAAATGGCTGGAACTTTGCTTAACTATGTTTTTCCTTACAGAAAAGTATAAGCTCAGAAAGAAAGTGGTAGCTACAGAAGACCTGGGTATGAAGTGCAGAAAGGTACCCTTCTCCAACAAATAGTTCACATCTCTGCCACCAAATTCCTATACTGTGCAAATCACATGAGACTGAGATATGGTCATTAATGATGCATTCCTCGTTTTCCAAGGGCATTAAGGCAAGATCTTTGGGGCCGTCAACTGGGAGAGGTTCTGAAAAGGTCAAAGCAACAGGTAAAGGAACCTTGCTCCTCATGTACCAAACGTATTTGAAAAGCCCACGAGGAAGCCACTAACTTCTGGTGAGTGAGGTTCAAAAATCTCAGTGTGGAACCGCGCTTTCAACACAGAGAAGGGCTGCCTTCCGCTCTCCCTCTCTGTCCCATACAAGGCGGCATGTGGCTACAAGGCAAGTCAGATCAGCTCAACAATCCAGTGAAAACCTTTTTCCCCTTGCCTTCAGTCAGTTTGTTGATCAGACTTCTCTCTACAGGAGAAGTCTCGTCTCTCACACCATACCTGCAGAAGCAGCCAAGTATCTGGGCAAGGGCTGCCTTTTGCTCCCCCACACACTTCAATGACTTCACTAACACCAAAAAAAAAAAAAAAAAAAAGTCCTTAATTCTTGCTCAAGTTTCACTGTTCAGCCAAACTCAGCTGTACTGCCCCTCACCACAGCTATCCTCTGCCCTCTCTCCCTGACTACCACCTCCACGTAGCCAACATCCAGCACCAACTTCTTGCGAAGCTAGATCCTTAGTGGGGTTTTAATCATCCACTTCAGCAGATGACCTCTGCCTCACTTTTATTTCAAAGCTTCCAGTCCCAATTTCTCTTCTCCTACATGATGCCAATCCACATTTAACAGCCCTCATTTAGATTACAGCACAGTTGTTCGGCCTTCTGAACCAAACTACCTAGAACACCAAAACCAGAAGAGAGATGCTCTTGGATTTCACTCCTGTTTCCCAGTCTCATCCTAGCTCACTGAGGAAAAGAAGTCCTGTCAAGGCTCAGCTATGATAGTCTGGAAAATACTTCATAGGCCCACAGGGATGCTGAGTCTGGCAGAAGAAAGAGCTGTAAGGACTGGAATATGGTCAGCATAGAGAAAACCTTCTCAGGAGTCAGACAGGCAACACCACAAAGTCCCTATATGACTCCAAGAACAGAC
Source organism: Haliaeetus albicilla (assembly GCF_947461875.1). Taxonomy (NCBI): domain Eukaryota; kingdom Metazoa; phylum Chordata; class Aves; order Accipitriformes; family Accipitridae; genus Haliaeetus; species Haliaeetus albicilla. Next base: position 13,290,246 of record NC_091503.1, on the reverse strand, counting down.
TTTTTCGAGAGTTTATGAATATAGCCCAGAGACAAAATCCCTTGTCCCAAAAAAGATCTTGAAACCATGCTCCAAACCATTCCCCCCACCCCAAAGTGGTACAAAGATTATGAAACACTGTAAAATATCCTCTCCCTTCCTCACGCTGTTTTCTCTCATAGTTGGCTCATTTGGATTGAAATGTTAGGAAACAGACAGCACAGACAGCCAATGTAGGAAATTTTAGGATCAACTGTAAAAGCCTGGCAAAAGACGTGAAGGCAGCAAAACAGGACACTCTTACAACAGGAAGCGTCTGCAAATCTAGGAAATAGTGCTACCAAACTCACCCATCAGGGCATTAGCAGAACCCTACAGAAGATCCCCAATGCTCTACACCAACACTACAGTGTGTCATCAAATATAACCCACGTTAACTCACTTGTGGCTTTCTTCTCCGAAGGATTAATTCGGACATCAGCAATTCAAGCTGATTTAGTGAAAAACTGTAAGAAACAAATACCATACATGATAGCAATAGCTAACTTAAAGCAGTAACTCTTGATAACAAATAACACATACAGTCCAGCAGTTCCCTCTAGATCTGCTATATTATAAAGTACTACTTCATTTTGTCATGCCAGTTATCCATAAGCAGACGCTTCTCACTGAGGCTGGAACAGAAGAATAGCTCAGTTCACATGAGGAAGCTGAACGTCCGTATGCCAGTGCTGCAAAACTTGAAGAAATTGAACACATAACTGAAAATACTCCAGGCATACGTAAGAACACAAGGATTTCATCCTACTCTCATTAAAGTTAATTTCCTTCTTTAAAAAAAAAGAAAAAAGGAACAAAACTAAGTTTTCTCCCTCTGTCAAGACAAAATAGCTAAAATCTTTATAACATGTATTTTCCACAAGAACCAAAGTGAATACACTTTCTGCCAAAAACCAGAAACACATACTTCTATTCTTCACCAGTGTCCAAGATTTTTAAAAAAGGCTGCCACTATGCCAAAGCAATACATACCTTCTGCAACAACCTATTTTGTATCCAGATGAACAAGATTATATATAAAATTTTCAAAGGTAACATTCAGCAAATGACTTGAAATATTCTTTCAAGGTAAGAACAATTTTCTGCTTGAACAGAAACCTTATCACCTCCTGAAACTACCCTTGGATGCAACAGTTCCACAGCTCCTCATGCATGGAAGAAGTATGTAAATCTCTGCACATCTGGACAACACTAAGTCATTAATAGAAAAGAACAAAATTGTTGTTGGCTAACTTTGTGGCTTTTTTCAAGCATGTGAAAAACTCTGGGAGTCTGGGAATAAACTGGCAACTTCTCAAGTCCCAGAGTAGGACAGATAGAAGTATCATGAATTACTTTGCTCGTTACCCAGCGCTACATCACCGCATAGCACACCAGCTGTGACACAGTGAAACTCTGTTTAGGAAGACACGTACTTCATAACTGCATATCTGGAGAGGAGATTGCTCATTGAGGAGTTTTTCCTCCTTTCCCACTCAAACTGGGAAGCTGAGGGGCTGACGTCAGCTCTAAAGTTAGCCATCAGTTTCTCTACACACTCAGAAAGGGAGGGGGGAAATTATGGCAGCTACAGCTGCTCGATGACAGTGATTCTGGCAGCAGTTTTCCTAATAGCCAAAACCCAACAGCACAGGAGGTGGGCAGCTGATTGTCATATAAAAAATAAAGCCCAAACCAGAAAAGACCCAATGGCACAAGAGATCTGAGGAAAAGGTGGAGAAAGCTAATATACTGGAGCAACACAATTTCTTGCTGCTTACAAATACATCCTTTCACTTGTGATAAAAAGTTCAGGTTTAGGCACGACCAGGTCTGTTCCACAAGCACAGCCATGCATTCAGGGCATGTTAGGAAACATGCTTATTCAACTACTGTCTTTAGACAGAGTAAAGTGTGCAGCTGCTCTTTAAAAGCCTGCTTTCACATCAAGGAATGATCAAACCAAAGACAGTAGCTCTAAGCAAGTCACTTCTTTTAAAGCATACAGAGACCTGAAAAACAGGAGGACTGTTATAATCAAGTTTGTACATATTGTATCCTCTCTTATTGACTAGGAGAGTCTAGGGCTTTTATTGGAAATAAAATACTAACCAAGAAAGTTATCAGTTACTTGATTTCCGCCCTTATTTAAAAAAAAAACCACAAAAAAAACCCAAACACCTTCACCATCAATATCACCTTCATGCAAAGTGCTGATCTTCCAAGAAGCAGAGCACACTGCTACTGCCTCATCCCCCTGCCACAGAACAAGAGTATAATCTCCATTATACTCTGTGCTGGCCCATGGTGCAGAGAAAAATCAAGGTAGAGAAGTGGAGGGTACTCTTTCACGTTGGTGTAAAGGCTAGCAGAAAGTCCTACACAAAGAAAACAGCCATTATGGGACTTCTGGGTGATAAACCTCCTGACCCTGACAGGGAAAAAAGGGAAAAGAGTGCCCCAGTCCTGCTCCAAAGAGTGTTCTGCTTTCAGATTTTGGACTTAGACTTCATCTCCCCAAACCACTCTGCCCTCTCCCTCCTCAGCAACCATTTCTCCTCTTGCTCATATCACCACACACAGTTTCTTTTCCCATCACAAGGATGAGACAGAAACCTGACAAAAGTTTCCATTCCCATCTCAAGCTACACTGCATTTGACATTAGTTTCAAATAATGGAGGAAGAAGTATGGAGCTGACTTACTCCTCTTCAAACTTCACTCCCAAGAAGCCTGGGCACCCAACAAGGTCCTCTCGCAGCCATCCAGAACAGCAGCACTCCTTGAAAGTGCTTAAGGAAGAGACCCAAAGCACCTTCTCTCTATGTAAAGTCTCATTACTTACTAAAAAAATAAATATTACTTACTACAAGGTTCAACTACCAGTGTTCATGCCTTTTCATGAGGAATTCACAGGAAATAGTTTAAAAGTGGAAGCCTAAGCAAAGTCAGGTACAGCTGAGGTACTGAGAACAATGACCAAATCATGGTAACAAAGCAACCAAGGAATCAAAGTCAGAGTTTTATTTAATAACTACTGATACAGAACTGATGATGCACAGTAACAGTATTTACCTTCAAGCAGCTTGTCATCTTTCCCCTTTAACCATTACTTAAGGAGTATCAAGTTTATTCACAACATACTGCAATGTCTACACAAAGCAATTAATTCATTTAAGCCCGTAAGCAAGCTTTCTTGAAAAAATGCTTATTCTGTTCATGAACAGCATGCAGTTTCACTCTTGCATGCTTCCACTGAAAGGGGCCATCCTATCTTTATCCTCCACTCCCACTGCCAGTTATATATTCCTGCCATTTTCCCAGCACTAGTACCTGTGTGGCTAACCAAGGTCAACCACAGCTGAATACCAACCAGAAAACCCTGAAAGAAGGTTTTCAGCTGGAACAGATTTTAGGCATCCTCATCTTTTCCTAGCTCTTACTTTAATAGCAACCTCCAGCATTAAATGCGAATAATCTTCCCTTCCCTAGACACACTCTCACATCATCTCTCTCTCATCAGCTGGGTATTTTGATTTGGCTGGACTTGAGAGCAGCAATGCTGATCAAGCCATTGGACAACCTGAACCAGAAAGCAACAGAACCAGAAACTTTACCTTGACGATTTCTCCTCCTCACTCTCTAGTCGTCCTCCCCCACCCCCCCAACATTGCTACTGGATTAGTCAGCCTTTTTCCATGTAATTCATGAACTATATGGCTAAATGTGTTAATAAAGATAGCAATGTTAAGAGTGTTAGTTCTGCAAGGCTGGTCTCCATGCTAATTAAGCTATTCCTCCTACAAAATCTCTTAAAAGCCTAATAACAACTTTTAGCTAAATCCAGATCAAATAATTCATTACCTAAACTGTTTAAAGGTGCAACTATACACAGATGCACGCTACATTATCTGATACATCTTTGAAATCCATATTAAAGCATTATCATTTGCAAATAAACCTCACATGGATTTTTCAGATGTCAGAAAGCTCAGGTACAGATCAGGGAGAAAGAGAAGTGTATTGGTACCATACCACGTCTGCTAGCCATGTTTCAACGGCAGTCCCAAAGAGGTTATAACGAGTTGAACAAAGACTTGTTTGCTTTATAGATGCCAGGAGCCACACACAGAAAATTACTCACTTCTGAAACAAGTTACTCTCAGTTCAGTTTCTCCAGAGGTCAAGATAATTATGTCCTGGTGTATTATTGCATTAACCAGCACTACCTGGTAGAGGCAACACGCCAGTCCTCAGCTGCTTTAAAATGGGGCTCAGCGATAACCGTACAAGAGAACAACAGGTTTTACAGTTCGCTCTGTAGAGGGTGTTTCTCCAAGCTGTCTGAGGAGTGACTATAGCCACCTAAGCTGTTCCAGATTCACGTTCTGTACACAGTCACTCCTTTGTCCTCCTAACCCCACCACATACGCCAGACCCAAGGGGGACCAACAGAAAGCCCTGCAAGGGGAGCTCTGCCTTCCATCATCCGCTCTGCTAAAAGCACGAGACATCCATATATACACGCAGCAACAGCCGAGGAAAGCCTTTACTGTATTGAGTCTTCCTTCCTGGTGGCTGACACAGAAGCATACAGGTTTCTCTTCAGTTTTGCTACACCTGGTATTCCCTCAAAGAGGGTAATACTGTAGCTACACCTCCTACGCTGCCCTGCCAGCCAAGCAGCAATGGCAGACCAGGAAAACAGAGATACCAGCATTTTTTCCCCAAGGAGACTGACAACAGAAACGTCAGATCAAGCGAGGCTGCCCACTATCTCAGACAAGCCAGTTTCTCTTTCTGCTTTTCCCCCTAACACAAAGCTGCACTTGAAGAATTAAAGGTAATGAATATTTTCAACATATGGATTTTTATGACCAAAAACCTCAAAAGGAAAAAGTCAGAAAGTCTCTCTGCAAAAAATTAATCCTGGAATTAATATGATTCATTTGAAAACTTCCCAAGTGTTGTCTTGTAAGAATTATTATACACGAACACCTGTAAGGAGTCAGCTATTAATAGTACCAATGAAACTGTCGTACAAAAACAAAGAAGTGCTACTTGTAGCACTATGATTAAGGCTGTGTCAGCAGTTTGATTTTCATGACTTTAACACCCAGCTGTAAAAACGGCCTTCAATAGAAGCAAGCATATTGCACCTGTATCCATAGGGAACACAGTTTCTGTTTTCACTGGGTAAAATGCAAGAGTCAACTGTATTTTAATACATAATCTCCAAATAGTAAGATCCAGAATTTGCAAGTCAGCTTTTGATATAATCATTGCCAAACAGGACTACGTCTTAGAAAACAGTTTGGTAAATACTGCAAGACAGAAACTTGGTAGAGCGCAAGAAACTGAGAAGTGTGTGATTTTCTATTTTGGCATACGTTCTTCCAAGAATTAGAGGTATACCAAAGGAACTGTGTGCCAATACACAGTTCACAGCTATGGATCTTTGTAACTTGGCTACCATTTGCTTAAACAGAGAACAGCATTAACAGATTTATGTTTGAGAAGGCATCACTTGAGATTCTTCAAGCCAGGAAATCTATAAACAAATAATAAGCAGTGAGTGATTAGCCCTGTGCATGCACAAAATTAAAAGCCCTACTTCGGCTGACACAGGACTCACATCTGTCCCAAACAAGCATGAAAAATGCAGCATTTCAATCAAAGTTGTGTTAGGGATATACTACTGAAGAGGTCCTGCAATAAAAGAGCATCATCTTTTAACTAAAAGGCAGAGTCAAACCATAAACAGAATGCAACCAGAATCCAAAAGAACTTCCCAGTGTGTTTTGATGAATCATGCATACTGCAGGGGTTCTGGATTTTATTCTATTTAGCTCTTAAGTTTAAATATGACAAACATTACAGACTAGCTTAGAAGGCTAGCACCTTTCACTGCCTCAGTGTGGAAAAGCTGTAATGTCTCTTAGCCATAATATTTAGTAAGATAATTTAAACATCAAATTCTAATAATCTGATTCCCCCTCACATTAATATATAAATAGAGTTATGTTTCTTCCACATACGTAATACTAAAGGCAGTACAGTAGTACTATAAAGATAGAAAGAAGAGTAGTTTTTCCTCATGGCCTTTCCTGTATCTTTTCCCCTTACCCCACATTAAAATGAAGCCTCCATATTAAGATAATCAAAGCAACATGTGGAACTGGAAAGACTTAAAGACAATGCACCTGACAAATTCTGTAGATTTATAAACCCTCCTGTTCTCCATCTTTCCCTCAGTCCCAAACATGACAGAGGGAAAGCTGAACACACACACAAAATGTTAAAAGGAAAAACCCCTATCAGAACTGCTAAGAGTAATCTTTTAAGTCTTATTGAGAGGTGTGGGGTTGGTTTGGGGTTTTTTTTAGAGAGATTTGAATTGATAACTAGCCAATACCATTCCCATAAGTTAAAATTATTTCTTGGTGAAAGCAATTAAAACAATCAAAACCAACCTACTGGAAAGTCAAGAACTGGTCAGGATCAAACTGGTGACATTATTTCACTCAGCATATTGAATTGCTCACAAGATTTCAGACCTTCATTAGGAATGTGGGCTTCTACTTCCTTCAAAAGAATCTCTCTTTAATTGATTTTTGGCCACCCTTTCCCTTTTCCTACCATCCAGGACTATAAACTGGCCCCATCCTGTCCTTCAACACACACAGGCCATACAGTAGGTGCCAACATTTGTAAGTAATTATAGGGAGGTTTTACAAGGGGAACATGGACAGTTGTTAGCTTACACGAAAATGCCACAGTCTCCACGAACCAAGAGACAAAAATACCTGAACTCTCCAGAGAGTTTTGGAAGTAAAACCATTACATTTTTGGCTGGAAGCATGGTTTAACATCAAAGTCACAGTACACACGTGACAGAGCAACATAAGACACATCATTGAGGCCAAGCAAGGTGGAAATCAAACACGCCAGTCAGTCCCTCAAACAAGAAGATTAGAGAGTCGGGGATGGAGAGGATGGCAGTGGCAACGTAGCTGCAGTGGTGTGCGGAGGGTGCTCGGGAGGCAGGCAGTGATTTGGGAGCACCGCTCCTCTTCAGATCAACTCCAAAGCAGCGGTCTCACAGGAGCGGTACCTGTAAAAGCACTTGGTCCCCATTTCTTTAATTGCATAGACACACATTTACTGCACAATATGTTCTTCTTACTAGAGGAAACAACACAAGTAATCAAATTCTGTCATCTTTGCTTATTCTAGAGAGAGCTTCAGATAAAATAAATGCTTCCTCATTCCAACATGAGGTGCTACTCAGGACAACACAAGCATTAGCCCCATCAGGCAGCCACCCTAAGAACCTTTCGCAGTCAACAGAGCAGATAAGCATATAACCAATACAATTCACAGCCCCAGTTTTCTTATCCCAAGGTAGTCACCTGCGTTTGCTCAAACAAGCCTGGGCTCTCAATCAGCTAGAGGGTTCTCACCCACCAGAACAGCTGCCTAGACAACTCGCTCCGGTGTAGAAACAGTTAAGCAAGAAGGTTCCCTCCCAAAATGACAAAATCCATCACCAGTAACGCAGGCTCATACAAAGGAAATGAAACGGCTTCAATTATTTAGTGAAAGTTCACCATCACATTTTGAAGTCACACCAAGTAATTCCAAGACAAACTCAACCTACTTAACCAGTGTCAGGAGTAAACTGTATGTCCACCACTGCAAGTACTAGTTACAACATTAACTGATGGGGAAGTTGTACGTTTCAAATGCATGTGCACACTCTAATTTCCTGCTTTACACACCTTCATGTTAACTAAAAGTAACTTAAACCATCATTTTACAGTTCATTCAATTTATCAAAACCACTGCATCATGGCTTAGGGCATTTTAGTAGTCTTAAGGTTCTGTTTGTTTTCAATTTGTCAAGTCTGTGTTATACTTCCCTTTAATTGACCAAGACAACAGATAGATGTGAGATCCTGGGATATGATTAAAACTGACAGTTTGTGACAGGGCTGAATTGCACTGTAAAAGGAATTAGTTACTTCCCGATTTTAAGAAAGCCCAATCTGTCATACTGTTTAAACACGAAAAGCAACAGACAATGTAACGATTTGAAATTCTACCTATACTTCACAAAGCAAAAAAATCACAGCATAATAATGCATTTCCACAAAGTTGTTTTTTATAACATGACTAAATAGTGATCCAACATAACTGCAAGAGTATGAAAGCACAAAGATATTACCAACAGAAATGCAGCAAATGTCATTTTGGAGACAGAGTCAATATTAAGACTCCTATTTCATTCTTGAGTAACAAAGAACTCTCAAATTAGCAAAAAAATCCTCTTATTTTAAAATGCAGAAAAAGGACTGAAACAGTTGCACTACATATTCAACTATAAAAGGCTTCAATAAGAACATAGGAACATTTAATGCATATCAGGTGACCTTTGGAATTTTAAGAAATCAAATACATGAAGCAAAACCACACACTGCAGATCAGTCTCAGATCAGCTGCAAGTATGACTATTTCCCTAAAATGGACTGGCAAGGACATAAATTGAAGTTTAACTCTTAGTCTTTATGACTTCCTTGCCTTCACATTTTAAAGAATAATTCTGCAACTTTATTTCACCTTCAAAAATCAAATTATGTATGCTACTGAGCCTGCAGACCTACAACCACAGAGCCCCCACTGCTGTTCAAAGGCCAGCCAGATTCTGAAACAGCTTCCAGCATCCCTGCAAACACTGAGGGGAAAAAAACCCAACAACTTGTAAGCAAAGAGGCTGTGAAGTTCTGCTAGCACAGACCAGGCTTAGGTTTCAGCAGAGCAACACATGACCACTAATGGCCAAATCAGCACCAACAAAGAAGCTTCTGGGCTCTGTCTTCTTAAGCGTTCTCATGGAACACAGATACCTCACAAAGCCACCTACGAGATGGCAGAATATAATATTTTGCATGTACGTCTGAAGAGCTCTGTATCCCTTTTATACTGTACATCTCATAGGATTTTAATAGTATTTTAATTTCAGAGGCAAACAGCATGCTAAATTTTGGCAGGAATACGTTGAGACTACTACTGTGCAATCATGTGAAAAGTTACACTGACACCAAAACCACAATTATTTAGTTGTAGGAAATCCAGAAAGCAGAGCCAGAAATTTCAGTATTTCAAAAACAAACCTGCTCCACAGTTAACATTTATGCTTTTACAGAGCGATATCAGTGCTAAAGGCAGCACCAACCAGCAGCCAAAGATAGAGTGGCTGTTCCTTATCTTTCTAAAGAAGAAATCACAGTCAAGAGGAAGCTACGGGTCACCACCATTATCACTAATGAAGCCAGCCTTTGCTAATGCACCTAAAAAGATCCTGCGTGCATGAAACAAATGTTAGGAAAAAAGCAAACAAAGTAAGCACACCCCATGACAGCATGCCTGCAATTTGACAAGTAGCAGCCTAAACCACCAGATGTTTCCCAATTCTAGAATAGCACCAACAGAAGTGTACAGGTCAGGACTACAAGAGCAGTCAGATGGGACTGCACCATAGCAAACTAGAAGCATAAAAATCAGAAACAGGATGTGTATAGGAGCAGTCAGGAGCATTCCCTGCCTGACTTCAGGTTTTATTTCTTTCTAGACATATATACCATTCTACGCACCTTGGGAAAGGCTTATTTCCATTCATAAAATGGTAAATATGTTCAAGCTACTTCTGGCATGGGTTCAGACATTACAGGATACAATTAAGAGAATTGTCTACCCTTTTCAAGTTGCTACATGTTTTCTGATTTTGGGGTGGCAGGGACGGTTGGGTGGTTTAAGGCTTCCATTGCAGTATGGTGACATGCTACCTCAAAGTGTCTATGAATACCTAAGAACAGTTACAACAGACCTGACAGCGTATCTATTACCACATGCTTCAGCACTGTCCTGGAAGGTGGAGCTTTATAGATTTTTATGTGATATACATAACACATTCAAAGAACATCAACTCCTCAGGAACTTGGAAGAGGAAAAAAAGCCAAGAGGCACATATTTAACAGCAATGCAGGTGTCAGATATGCAGCAGAGACAAGGTATCTTCTCATTACTACAAAAGCACCCAACTAGACATTCAACATGGCAATTTTTTTCCTTCTGCATTAGATTTCACCACAGGCTGTAGGAATTCTCCCTTGAGAAGAGTTTCCAAGCACCAATAAATGGGTCAAAGGACAGCTAAAGCAAAGCCCTGCAGAAACCTTTCATAAAATTTAACTTTATCTTACTATATTTAATAGTTAGTCAGGTTTTTCCAGAGCAAGCATATTCCCATTATTTCAAAGGTGTTCAAGCACAGCAAATGCAGCACAAGCTAGTTTTCTACCTGGAAGCTCTTTGCAAAAAGCCAAGATCTGTGGCATGCTATATCCAAGGCAAGTACATTTTTGCAGCCAACATACCCATTGGATCACTGCACTTAGCTGAGCATCACTACAAAGGTGTTGTGATATTGTCAACTTTTAACTGACCAATTTGAATGCATGATGCAAGCTGTACCATTATTCAATGCAATAGAGTTGTCTCAGTACAGTATCAAATGCTTCTCAATGGTACTTACCACTGAACTAACTGCAACCAGATCATAAAGTCAATGGACAAGTCTTTAGACTTAATTTGCTTACTGTCAGATGACACTGAGTTACAAAGCAAAATTCATGTTTCCCATTTAAAAAAACAAAAAGAGACTTTAACAAGAAATACTCCTGAAGAAGGAAGCCTGCCTTAGGTATACCACTTTGTGTGTATTTGTAAATAAATGAAAAGAAAAATTGTTGCAACATTTACATTGCGTATGAGGAAGTTCAGATGCTTAATGACACATGTAAAAAGCACAGGTTACAATAGGTAAGCTAGTTTACACAAACTTGTTTGGTAGTTTTTACAAAAGCTTAATTATGGATTTAGATTGTGAAGTCTGTGCACACCCTAGAAACGGAACAAGCTATAGGGGCTTTCCAGTAATAGTTAGAGGAGACTGGAGAGAATTCCACTCTTTTACCTCATGTCCTATAGCTGTGCTTAATTGAAAGTTTTGGACATAGCTGCACCCCCCAGTTCATATACATATGACCCAAAGGCATTCCTTAGCTGAGGTCCTGAAAAAACAATCAGTGAATTCATATGAAAGAAACAGGAGGTGACAAAAATATTAAGAAAAAAAATCTTTTATTTTGCTCATTTGGCTAAAAGGCAATCAAAGTAGCAAGAAGAGATTCAGAGCAAGAAAGAGCACACACCTGTGAGAGGAAATTAGACATCTACCACACTGCTGACTTGCTCTTTTGTCGTTGTTCACCCAGTGCTTCAAGGAAACCATGCTTTCCAAAATAAGCCTGAGTTGTGCTGCAACAGTGGAGAAGCAGAGCTGACAAGTCTGTAAGAACAGATACTTAATCAGGACTCTACTCCACCCAAAAGTCTGAGGAAGCTGGGAAAAAGCTGCTAGAAATTGTCAAGAAAGAGAAAGTACTTCCTGCCTCCCAGACTAAATGAAAGCATAGTTAAAGTGCAAAGAAACTCAGTCTCAGTACTCCTCAGAGAAGTTGTGGGCAATAGGAAGCACCACTAGGATGAATACCCATATCACAACTGCACTGAAAAACCTTTTATTCAGTTTTCTTGGATTACAGGGATCAGAGCGGTAACCTTTGATGTGTTCTTCACACAGGCCATCAGCAGGTTTAAGTACTCCATTTTCCTTGTCCTTCTGCATAGCTACCTATTTTCTAAGAAACTGACTCCCTTGTGCAGAAACTCAACAGCCAAAAGGATCTGAAAGAGACAGAGGAGAAAAGACCAAAACTTAGTGGAGGAGTATGAAGCCACAAGAAAAAGGTTTTCACGGGAGTTCTCTCTTCAGTTTCGATTGGCTGTAGGTACATAGAGAAGAGGATGCTTCAACTCTTTAAAAATTTAGGAAATAGAAATACAGGTTTTGTCTACACTGACAGTCACCAATCTTCATTAAACTAAAAAAAAACCACAAACCAAAAAACCCAAGACTAGGCAAGTAGCATGCTGCTGGCAACAGAATATTCTGCTCTCCTTGTCAGTCTGGGCAGAAGTGGCAATAGCTCCCTATGACTATCCACAGCATCAGAATCTTTCATGAGAAGAGTTGCTTGGAGGAAGTCAGCTTCCCAAACCCAAACTGGGTACCATGCTTCTATCTGTTTCATAGCTTAGCACCACTAACATGAACTTTATAATTTTATTTTTTCTGGAACATTTTCAGTATTTTATGTACTTTCACAGCAGGTACACATCACAGTATACAGTACCTTATAATTTACTTGCTGTTCACAATGTTTTTTTATCCACATCCTGTACATATCCTGTTCAAACAGGAAGGAATCAGATTGCCTGCACTGGTCCTTGAGTTAATACCTGCTGGCTGAGCCAGGCTACCAGAACTTCCCTCTCTGGTAAACAACTAGAGAATAGACTTCACTGGCAGTCACAAACACTGAGTAAAGCTGTGCAAAGATGGAAAGAAAAAAGGGAAGTTAATACATCAAGACACACATGAACTAATCCTCTATCAGCCATACATTTTACAATTAATATCTTCTAGCTCACTTATGTTCAGACACTACTACTAACTACACTATTCTGAAAGGCAATGGAATACAGCTGGGCTCCTCTGGGCAGGCACAGAGAACAACCAATGTCCTGGACTCCCAGTTCTTGGTGAAGACAAAAGCCCCACCAGTCTGCACATATTGTTGTAGAGTATGAAACACAGATGAAAGAGTAAAGCATTGGGCCACATACTTACAGATTCTTTTGGTCAAAGGTCAATGCATTATCTGAATTAGACTATGTGGTAACCTTCCTCCCTTCAAAGGGGGAGCCAAGACAATCAAAATTCAGGCATCTTTCTAAAAATAGGACCTCTGTTTTCAGATATCATAGTCTCCCACTTCAGTATTTGTTATACTACTTTTCAATAAAATACCTTTTTCTCAAGAGTTTTGGACAAAACTTCTTATTTATACCCTGTAAAGGGAAAGACCTGGAATTATATTTTAGGCAAGCTTGGGTTTCATGCCACAGCCATTACTCATTTGCTGCAGAGTTTTCAACAAGCCGCTTATGCCATCTTGTCACAAACTGCAGATGTTCAACTTCTGATACTGTGGAGGACTCAGAGTCATACAAGTTTGTGCTGGAAGGGACCTCTGTGGATCACCCAGTCCAGGATCCCTGCTCAAGCCAGGGCCAACTAGAGCAGGCTGCTCAGGGCCATGTCCAGTTCAGTTTTGAATACCTCCAGGGACAGACACTCCACAACTTCGCTGGGCAGCCTGTTCCAGTGCTTGACCACCCTCATCAATTAAAAACAACCCCCCAAAAAAACCCAACCACCACACACTTTCTCAAGTTTAAATAAAATTTCTTGTATTTCAGTTTCTGTCCAAATTAGTGTTCCTACATCTCTGCATCCTCAAACTAAGATAAGGATGTTCAACACATCTGAAATTCTCACTCAAGACAACTCTTGATTACTCAGAGACAGCAACTGAAATAGCATACCTGCTTTCAAGCAAGACAATATTTGTCTAAATGAAAAGGCAGCAATACTAATATTTAGCTTTAGCCAGATGCCAAGACAATATTTGTTTTAATGAAAAGGCAGCAATGCTAATATTTAGCTTTAGCCAGTTTCAGCAAAAACTATCCTCCTATTTCTATGCAGAAAAGCAATCCTTCAGATTTTATCCTTCACCTGGCAAACTCATGTCCTCTTTCTGGTACAATAGGCTATACTGTTTCTCTATATCTGCGTTCCAGGTATACACACACCCGCCAGTGACAAAGATTCCTACCTCACCACTTGATCACAATACTTAAAAAAAAAAGCTTTTCTAAAAAGTTGTTTAACTGTTTCCTTTACAATTCTTCTCCAATAGCCAAAGTTTTTAGCCACAGAGCATCAAAGAGTTTTACAGCCACACTCCATACCAGCTATTTGTTGCTTAGCATTTAAAAAAAAAAGTAATGAGTCACATTCTTTTATTACTGTTAGTTTGCCCCACAGAGTCTGTCTTGCTTGGTTTCATTCTCAACAGCCAGATTTAAAAAAAAAAAAAAACAGAAAAAAAAAGAAAAACCCAAAACAACTTAACCTCAACTGACAACAGCAAATCTTGCTTTCTCAGTATCTTTCCCCCCACCTCGCTATAATTAGCCTCTCAAACTCTGAACTGTAACACCTGCATAAAACTTGCAGTTCACATGTATAGGCTTTTGGTGCATTACAGAAAGAGTAAAGGCTGTTAAGCAACTGATTGAACTTCTGATACCAGAAAGACAGAGGCAGACCCCATATTCTACCTATGTCAACCAACTAAAGAGAATGTTCTTGCATTTCTGCGTGCACACTTGTCAGTCATATTTACACTATCTTAGGGTTTGGTTGAAACTTCTGAGGCTGCTACCTTACGTTTTGCCAAATGGAAGTTGAATTTGGCAGAACTGCAGGCAAGGCAGCAGAAGCTGGGGCTAGTACTGCTACTGTAAGAGCTCTCACAAGGCAGAAACACAACTGCTTTCTTCATCTACAATTTGCAATAGCCTCTGGCCACATGCTGACACTCAAGTTTAGTGCATTGCTTCATTCAAAACTGAGCTTTATAAGTGTTTGTTGAATGATCTTGGTCTACGAACTCCTACCTTACTGTCTCTCCAAGTAAAGCACAACAGCACCAGACACAAGATAGACATTATTCATGCTCATAATCCAGTGACTGAGGGGGAAAAGTAGAAACATCAACATATAACCTCGTAGTTACTCAGCCAGAGTATTTCTTGGTATTTCTCCAACAAGCACCAACATACAGAAAGACAATCAAACCAATTGCAGTGCAATCAGACTTTCCAGAAAGGTATTTAAATGCAACTTTAATAGACATTTAGTCACAGTCCCTAGAAAACAATTCTGTCAAACAAATACTGCTTTAGCAGATTCCCCCAAATAAGAAACAAGACATATCTGCATATCTAGAATTAAATTTGTTAGTTATACTGGTATTTGATTCAAAACTCCCATTTTTACAGAGTAATTCTTCAAGGTATCAAAGTTTGAAGAGTCCAGCACATCTATTTTGCATTGTGAAAACACTCTTCTAATAAAAGTCACATTCTAGTTTTGTAAAAAAGTATTTTCATTTTATACACACAACAGGCTTGTTTCAATTGAGACGCTCTTCCTTAAATGAAGAAAAAAGTGCTATGCATTACTCACAAGTAGCCTACCAGCAGACCAATACCTACGTGACACTTCAGAAATGTTTTATCCATCCAACCACAGCAACTGCCTCGCTCTGGAAGTCATTTTAGCAAAACAGTGAAGTGTGGTTCATCCCGCTGCTGTGGTGTGAGAAAGGAGATAAGGGAAATCTCAATACTGCAAAAAGAGCATACAACACCACCAGCTATGTGCTTAGAGCCTCTTATCAGTAATGCAAGTAGTAAAATGATACCGATTTCACCCTAACACCACGGGTAAATGCAGAATTTGCAGAGGTTCATTTATCTGCTTTGATTTCGTAGAGACTAAGGTCCAGTCCTTGCACCCAGAATGCCGTTTTGAGTCCTGACCATACAATTACGAAAATTGTTTTCCTTTGTGGTTTCACTATGCATATTGCAAACTCCTGTTATTTGGCCAAAGGTCACAAAATCACCTTCTTATCGGTAACACATACACCCTTGCAGAGACCTGTCCTTTGAACACCTTGTATCTAGAAGAGGAGCAAGCTATGTGAGCTGGTTTTGTTAAGTGGTGTAGTAAACTGGCACACAGCACAAGCCTCCAGTCACTCACTATACAGTAGAGCTTGTGTAGACAGCCCATCCTATTCTGGAATCCTGTAAAGTCTTATGAATCCCATTAGAAGTCCATGAATCAGAAGTTACAGCTGTGCCATATCTCCATGGTTAAAAGTTAAAAGCTGCATCATACGTCAATTGCCCTGTTGTCAAAATACAGCCCTACCTGAGCTCAACTCTTTGTCCATCATAGCAGAAAAAAAATCCCATCTTTTGTCAGTGGAAAAGATGGACAATCCAGATGTTCACAGCTACACAAGTTCTGAAAAATAAAATGAGTTGTCTGATTTCAACACTATGATTAAGCACACTTGCTGTAGCGTCATCTCAACTCAGGAAGGGCTGCTACAGTTCAAGCAGCACCTTGCTTGGCCCAAGAGTACTCTAAAGACAAAAGCACAACTCCATATTTGCCTAAAATTGTCATAGCCCAGCTAGCTCAATACTTATCTCCCAACTACCCTTGTTCCAGGAACCAGGCACTACAGGGCCTTAGTTCAGCAAATGTTCTCAGAGTACACTGGCCACACACAAACAAAAGCAGGTTCCTTATAGAATGCAACCGTGCCAACTCACTTTTAAAGGAAATTTGCTGTAGCAGAAAGCCACAGTTTAAATAAGGGGAGTTTACCATCTGATTCTGTTCTATAACTTCCTCAGTCTGAAGGGAGCCAAGCCTTTATCTCTTACCTTGAAAGAGCACCAGTTCCAAGGAACAATGTGAAACACACCAACTCTCTTTAGCCCAGTAATTAAAGTAACTATCTGGGAAAGACAAAGCCTGAGGTCTAGCTTCCACTCCAGCATATTTGTACATTTTACACATGGTAATTAAGTTTAAAAACAGACGGCACTAGGACTTTCTCCCAGGAGGTGGGGCATGCAAGTCTGCCTATTCTCAGGTAAGAAACAGAATCCGGGTGTCCCATTTCTGGGTGAGGCCTCTCCACATACAATGAAAGCTATTATGTAAAAATAAAGAAAGGGAGTGAAAGAAGGGTAAGGAACTAGTACTGTGGTGACTTTCTTTAAAGTTCATCTAAGAAAAAAGGGACAAGGATTCCCTAAGAGCATATCTCAAAATGATGGAGGACTACAGGATCCCAAAAGAGGCCACCCTCAACGTAAAAATTCCATCCTAAGCCAAGAGTTGATAGCCTTCTCACTAAAGCACTCAACCACGCTGGCTAACTTTCAAGTTTCCCAGGCCTTTACAAGCTCTGGTTCTCCACACGTTCCAATGCTAAATAATAGGCCTGACAAAAGTTAAATTAAGATGGAAGAGCTGCTTTGAAAATAGAGAAGAGACAACAGAGCGCACAGTACTGAAAGAATCAGGGCATTGTAGCTACAGGCCTCTAACTTACTATCTTTGATGAAGCAAACGTACTTCTGTCAACAAACTGGAAGACTGTTCACACAGCACCAAAGTAGTCCTTGGGAAAGCTCTGACTGTGCTTTTGCTAAAAATAAACATCAAGCAAAAATGTTAGTACACAGAGATTATTAGTTTTTCCTCTTCTCAGACATACTTATATATGTCCTTGTCAAACAGCCACTTGCAGGGGTTTCCTCAGCCCACTGTTGGCAGACAGCTGCTAACCCATGGGAAGAGCACGCACCAAGAAGTGTTATAAGAACACATGAGAACAGACATAATGAGGTAAAACATGAACAGCAGGTGAACATTCAAAGCATAGTGCAGGTTATCTTAGATAACAGATGAAAGCTGCTACAATACTACATTGTCTCTGGATTTACTCCCTCACAAAGGGTCAGGTGGCTGCTCTATTATAAAAAAAAAAAGCACTGACTAACATTGTCTCAGAGTGAAAGAGCAACATGTTTGTTTTGACTTTTCCACAATGCTCATGGCCTCCTAAACAATCCACACCAGCACCTCACAAGTGGATCTGCAAGCATACCATGACAAGTCACAGTTGAAGGGGAAGAAGTTCTTCCATGTACACAGCTGTTGCTGATTAAATGCAAGCCATAAAGGAAAAAAGCTGTTCCACTGGGATTCTAAGATGAGCGTTAATGCTTACTATATAACATTACCTACTTAACAGGTTATACCAATCACAGAAGATACAGCCTCAGAGCAGAAGTCATTCAGCACATTCCAAGCGATAAGTAATGTGCAAGCAGCACAGTTTTTTCCAGGCAGTGGGCAACACATACATTGCAAATTAAGGCGTTCCTCAAATATGACTAAGCATGTCCAGAACAGCTTTCATTTAGCACCCACTTGCCAGCAAAGACACAACAATGCAGACCTCTGTGTGGACAAACAATCCAACCCAAATATCCAAGCTGCCTGTTGGGACTGTAGCAGCAAAAGCTACAAACTGCATATATCAACACTCCTGCAGGTCTCACCAGGTTAAAACTCACCACCGGCACGTCTTTTTTTTTTTTTTTTTTCCACAGTGCAGAAGTTGCTCCAAGGGAAACTGTGTTTTTTCTTTCCATGTCCCCTTTCTCCTGCACCCTCTGCTCAAAGCACCAGGACTCTGAGAGCATCATTATCCCTACGAGTAATACAGCCAAAAAAATTGGACGCTGCAATGAACGCACATGGATACAAAACAAGCGGCCTAGGGAGATGCTTTTGTCATCCATTCAGGTCTGGGTATAAAGCAGGTACTGACTGTAAATGCATGGCTGCCCAGTACATCAAAGGGACAGGTGACAGAGAGCCCCTCTGAGTGACAAGGCTGCTCAGATCAAACTTGACTGCAGGCTGCCCGACACCTGCACCGGTACCACTGCACTGCTACCTGCACCACTTCAGACCACCAGGATGAAGAGTCCCAACACTGGCTCCTGGTACTGTCTTTCCTCCGTGTGGCTCTTTTCTCACTGCTGCTCACTTCACACCTCACCTCAGCACAGGTTTAGCCGATTTCTTAAAATTCCTGGTACAGTTTACTGTAAGACAGTCCAAAGCCGAGATATAAAGGTGATGCACCCCCCCCCCCCATACACACCTGGTGAAAACCACTCCAAAGCCCCAGGCAAACGAGCCCTAGCCACACGTGGGTGAGGCCAGAGCAGCCTTCTACCCCGGGGCGGTCTGTCCGTCCCTGAGCCGGCCGGGGCTGTCCGAGGGAGCCGCAGAGCTGGCGGCACGATCGGTGAGGGGCACGGGGACAGCCGCCCCCCCACAACCGGCTTCAGGGGCTGGGAACGGAGCCGGGGGGACGCGCACCCGGCGGCCCGGGAGGGAGGGATGGACGGACAGAGGGACGAGGGGAGGGTGGCCGCTGCCTGCGAAGGCGAACGCGGCCGGCAGCCCCACGCCAAGCCCTCCGTCGCGGCCGCGGGGAAAGCCCGGGAACGAGGGGAGCCCCCACCGTTACCTGCCCGGTGATGCCGGTGATGAGAGCCACCTTCCTGCCGTTCATCTCTTCGCCGTCGTCTGCCGGTGCTGCAGCGCAGGCACACAGCCCCTCCGCCGCCGGCTGTGCCGCTATCCTCCCTGCGGCGAACGACGACGACGGGCGCGGCCCAGGTGCGGAGATAACCCGGGGCGGAGGCGCGGCTGACGGCGCTGGGGGCGGGCACGGAGGGGAGGACGCGGTGCCGCCCCGAGCGCGCCTCGCACGTGGGCTGCCGCCACCCGCGGGCTACCTCCGCTGCTCCGGCCGCCGCTGCCGCATTTCCGCGCTCGCCGCCCGCCGGCGACTCCCGCCCCGCCCCGCCCCGCGGCGGCCGCAGGTGCAGCCCCGCCGCCGCCGGCCCGGCCTCCGCGCAGGCGCACTGCAACCCGCCGGGCGGCTCAAGCTCGCGCTCCGCTCCAGCCGCGCCTCCCCGCGCCTCGCCCCGCCCCGCCTCGGCTCCGCAGCCAATCAGGAGCCCCGGCACTTCCTTAAAGGGACGGGAGGCGCGGAGCGCCGCGTCCGAAGGCGGGCGCGGTGATTGGTTGAGAGCGGGCGGCGGAGGGGCGGAGCCGCTGACTTCCTGACCGCGTGTCGGGGAGGAGGAATGCGACGGCGGCGCCACGTGAGGTGAGCGGAGCGGGCCGCGGCCCCGCCCCGCCGCGAGCGCCGGCGGCACGGAGCGCACAGCGCCCCCTGCGGCCTGGAGGAGCGGGGCGAATGAAGGCCCCGGCGGGCAACCGTAGGGGCTCGCAGCCCCCGGGCCCGTCCCCGCCGGGCCAGCTGCCCGGCCCGCGGGGCCTACCGGCTGTGTTCGACAGCAGAGAGCAAACCCGGGAGCGCCCCAGCTGCAGCAGGCAGCTCCAGATCAAAACCGACTCCCTGTGAGGCAGAGGATGCTCCGGCCGTCGGGGAGACAAAGCGTCGCGCAGCTGGTCCTGGGCTTTCCCCCCTGTGGAAGTACTTGCTTGTAAATGACCCAAGGACTTCTGGAAAAGGGATTGATAATAGATGTTTCCTCTCCTGATGAAACGCCGAATCAGCCCCCTCTTTTACTGAGGCAGCACGCTGCTCTACCTACAAGGAAGAAGGGGCCTGGCCGTATGTTCCTGTTACATTAAGCGAATTGCATCCCCGAAGGCTGTCGCACCTCATTGTATGCTTGGATGGTGGGACCACTCCATATGCAGACAATCGTATTACTATAATTTTACTATTATTATGGCTTATTACAGCATGTGGTCAAAAATTACCCGGTGTCATTGAAAGGCCATAATACATTAAAAAAAAAGATGCGGAGTTTGGCAGCATACTGCCTTTAAACTGGAACTGTACTCTGAAATCCTGAATGCGTTCTTGCACATAGCTCCCCGTGCTCTCAGTTTAAATCCTCTCCTTGCAGCCCTGTAATCTGTGATGGAATGGAGAAACTGTATTGTGTCGCAGTGTCATCCCAATCATACCATTTCTGCGTCTTGTTTCCAAAGCTTTTTCCTGGGCACATGCCATTTTATAAAGTCAGCAACATTGGCGGCTACTTCTGCAAACTGATTTCATTCCACTAGTGATTGCTTTATGGGTGTACAATCTCAGATTCAGAAGAGGAGGGACACCACAAACAATACGAATGCCACCCTCTCGGTTTTAAAATGACACTGGAGACACAAAAAGACAAAATTCTGGGAGTTTCAGGACTCCGTACACCAGAAATATGGCACAAAACTTGTTTTTGTTTTAAAACTTAGGATTTGAGAGTAGAGGGAGTTAGGACCAAGTTTTCTTTATTTACTTATTTGTATAGATCATTCCCTCTCCTGCTAGATCAGAGCTGCATAAAGCAATGCATGAGCTACAACATTAAAAATTGTCCTTTATGTAGCCAGGTAAGCTTGTCATTTCTAGCTTTTGCTGGCAGTCCATTAAATGTAGTCCAAAGTAAAGTTTGCCGCCTTTCTGTGTTCTGCTCAAGAAAGCGGTGAGTAGGGCTGACAATGCAAGTCCTGAAGCTGAACTAGAAGAAGAGTCCCTATCACTGGGGCCTCCATGTGCAGCTAATAGGCTTTTTCTGGTCACTTTTTCCAAACAGAATTTCTCCTACCTCAGTTGTCCAATATCCCACAAGAACTATTTTTCAGATGTAGCAATTTTCTTGACTTATTCCCAAAAGCACTGCACCCGAGCGGGGAAGCCAGTTCACACCTTTCATAACTCGCCTGATTAATCAAGTACGTCATTGAATGACCACCTTGTCCTATGATTGTACTCTCGGGTGACAGGCACCTTGGGCTCTTCCCCTCTTCAGAGCAATAGCTTTCCTTCCTACTCAGCATGTGCACTCCGAGTGATTCACAACAAAAGACTCTGCAATCTGTGTCACTTTTGCAATGGGAGCGTCTCAGCCAGACTGTGCTGAGAACACTTTAGCAGGGTTCATACTTGTATTTTTGGTCAATACTAATACTAGAAACAGGCCGATGAAGCCAGGCAGGATGCAGCCCAGTTCAGGTTCCAGCTGACCGAAGGGGGAAAAAAAAAAAAAAAAAAAAGCCTTTAACCTGTTTAAATTTCTGTTCCATTTATAAGTCTGGCAGTAGTAGTTGCAGACACTGTTAGCCAGCTACCATAATCCTGCTAGGTCTGCCCCTGGCATGCACTGGGGTGCATTCCAGGTTTAATGCACAAAGACCGTTCTGTCACCAAAGTCTTCCAAGGTACGTTTACAGAAGAGACTGAAGGCTCCATTGTGGCACAGGTACTAGATTTTACCTAAGCTGCTCTGGTGTTGACAGCAATTTATGACAGACTGCAGCTGAAAACTGGACCAGCAGCCCCCAGGGACCCCGGAATTAATATTCACTCTGAGCGCTAGCCTGCACTGATGTCTTCTTGCTGCCTCCAGCACCTGTACCATTGCATGTGCTACCTAACGTAAAGCTATGTCTGCCCACACTGTAATCACTTTTTAATGCATCTGTGTGGACCTGGCTTTGGCCTCTAAATCTGGCAAGGCCCTCATGTGAAGAGGAGACAGCAGACTGACACGCATCTGCTCTTCCAGCCCCCTTGAATCCCTGTAAGAAGAGATGCATGTGTGAGCATGGGTGTCCAGTAGAAGTTTTATGCCCAACAAGCTCTGAGGAAACAAAAAGAATAGCATGTGCAGCGTTACCTTTAAAGCTGTCACCCCAAGAACTGGGGAGAAAGAGATAGGACAGATGTGAAGAAATTTGCTTGGTGGCAGTAGACGAAAACATGCATCACAGGGAAAGAAGGATGGAGAGCACAGCTGACTGAAGTCAAACTGGTTAAACTAGGAAATAATGGAAAATAAGCAAAGAGGAAGCAGAGAGGGAAAATTAAAGAGAAACGTTGCTGACAGTAAGGAAGAAAGGAATAATAGGAGGAAAAGACTGAAGTGTATTAGGTTACAAAAATTACCATCTTAAATGTTAAGGGAAAGGAAAAAGGAGGGAGAACATCCACACGCTGACATTTTATTACACTTGATTACCACATACATTACAATCCTCATGAGCTCAGTGTTTGAGTGGGGATGTGGCCGCACTGCTGATTGGGTTTTGGAAAGGTAGCTGTGTGAGGTTTAAGAATCTCATGTGAATCCATTGTAAGTGCTTGCAGGAAAGACGTAACCTTACTTTAACTCCAGAAATAAAAATTACTGATTTAAAACATTAGTGTTACTCACTGTGGGACAAAGGTATCCTTAGTATTATTTCATTAATAATGTCACCCATACTAGGGTAGCTGCGGTAGAAGTCAACGTGATACCGCTGTATCCTGTTCTGTACAGGAGTTAGAATTTGTCACTGGGCCAAGTGAAGCCCGCTTTCTCTGCATCACTCAGTGCAACAAAGGGGAAAACTGGTTATTTGTCTTTCTCTGAGGCTCTTCTGAATGATAAGCATCCACTAGTTCAGGCAACTTCTGCATCATGCTGCCATGAATTCCATCAAAGCAGTGATCAGAGACGACCCCTGTCCAGAATACGTTGTACTTCGCTTACGTTCAGTTACCAAATACTTTGGATCCTGTCCCCGGCTGTGAAGTCCATGGTGGCATCTAGGGATTGTTCAAAACCCCGCCAGAGCTGGTTTGGAGCCTGCAGAAAGGGAGCCAGTGGAGGACAGATAGTGCATCTGAGCGCACTTTTCTTCCTGAGGAGCTTTTAGTTTATACAGGCAGGCAAGTGAGGGCACTGTGGTAGGCCCAGAAGAAGGTACTGTAGGGTTTCTTTTTCTTTTTCTACTTGCTGTTTTAAAGTAATGGCAGAAAATGATAGCATTCATTGACTTCACAGAGCTAGAGAGCTGTGGGAAGGGATGTGGAAGAGGAGGGAAGGGGGAGTCCAGGGGTGATCCATCGCGATGTGAAAGAAGGTGCAGATGTTGGAGTGAGAGCAAGCAGTTGCAGAGGGAAGAGCACCAGATCTCATGAGGAAATAAAAAGAAATGAAGAGTGGGCAGAGACAAGAGGATGAATGGAGGGGAAGCCTCATGATTGTTTTTCTAAGTGTTGGCTTGAATATTTGAGGGCGTGTGGAGTGACCCGCAACCTCAATGCCCCAACATGGCAATTGGCAGGTGGAGCAAAACCGGGAGGATTCAGAGGGTGGTTCTGGACGGTGAGCCTTGAGGCCAGGGCCTGGAGATAAGCAGCGCTTTGATATCCCTTGCCTCTCAGATGGTTTTTGTGCATCTGACAAATCTTGCATTTCAGACCTTTCCCCACAGACTGTTGTATTTCTTTCCAATAGGACCTTCCAACAGGACTGCAGATGCAGTTGTGAGAAGTTGAGACATCAGTGCCACAACTCAGAATTACAAAAGGGGGTGAAAAAATTTCTGGCGGTACTGGCTCCCAGCTGGAACTCTTTTGTGTTCAACATTCGTGGCCTGTGCCCAGCCCACAGAGTACTTGCAGCCTCCTTTTCCTCTTCGCCAGTGCTTGCCTGCTTACTTTTGAAGGGGCGGGTAAGATTTGCCAGATTTGCTAACTTCTTGGCAAAGATGCATCCTTTGAAAGGCAGAGACCCAGCTCCCACTGGTGCTGTCACGATGTGATTTCTACAGCACTCTGCGCAGCACGGTGTTTCAAAGGCAAAGGCAGCGCCAGTGCCGCATTCCTCTCTCACGTGTATCTCCAGCACTACAGTGAAATGGTGCTATCCTGCAGTAAAACGGATGGAAGAGCAGGATCCAGGCTGAGCATTGTGCCACCATTTGTTTCCATCCTAAAGGTTTGCGCCGGGAAGTTTTACTCGAGACTGGAACGGCACCGCGAGCAGGCACACACATCGCGATCCCTCCTGTGCTTGGTGCAGGAGCGGCACGGGCCTGAAGAAGTGGTGGGCTACATTCGGTAGCCTCAGGCAGACCGGCGGTGCTGGGGCAGGGGCTGACGGCCCCGGGCGCTGACGTGGGGTCCTGGCCCGTGAGCAGGGTGGGGGGAGCCCAGCAGCAGGCAGGGACAGCCAGGCCTGTGGGTGCCCTCGGGGCTCGGGCAGAGCGGCCAGGGATCCAAGCCAAGCCCTGGCTCAAGGAGAAATATTGTTTCGTTAAAAAAGAGCGTGGCGGTGACAGTCTAGTACCTCGCTGCTTGTGGTCTGCAAGCAAGCGAGCCCTCAGCGCAACGTGTTCCTCAAGCGCACGGAAATCATTAGCAATTGTTCCTTTGTATCTCAGCCAGCACTGGAGGTACCTAATTATGGGTATTGTTTCTGTAAGAAACACCAAATAAATGTCCCTTTTCATTCCCAGAAGCGGGTAAAGAGCCATGAGCACAGAAAGCATCAGGCCCAGCGATGTGTTAGTGTATGCAATTGTCCCTTACAGCTTTGTAAGCCCGCGCTCACTGGGCTGGAGCCAATGGAGTTAAAACACCTGAGAGAAGAAACAGGTTCCTAACTGGAAGGAGAAGGAGAATTCTCTGTGCATGACTGACTAGAAACATTTTTACCCAACATGATTATTTCAGTATGTACAAGGAGTCATGAGACTTTTAAGGGAGATGTTGGCAGCTCTTTGAGAAGAAGTCTAGCGGTCAAAGTTTAGAAAACTATAAAAGCATAATTTTGCTAAAGCTGACAAGCATCTTTGCATATTTTAGAGAAGGTCCCAACGAGGGAAGCTGAATCCCAAACATCCCACTCCCTTTGAGAGTCATCACATCCAGTGCTTCCAGCAGGAGAGCAGTGATCAAAAACATACCTTACAGAATGAATGCTGTCAAAATTTAATTAATAGGTTTGAAAAACAGCAACAAGAAATCACTGGGCCTGACTGGGATGAGAAACCTCAATATAAAAATGTGGCTGGTTAAAATCTTATTTGCTGGACTTGGTTTCTTTTTCCCTGAAGACAGTATCTGAGAATGAACTAAAAGTTATATGATAAACCTTAAAAGTCTACCTAAAGAAAGAGAAAAGAGTAACTACTGGAAGGCTGGATTTTTCACACATGCAACTACTCGCATTACACGTACACAGTCACACTTGTTTATCTCCATCTGTGGCCCTGACACGTGTGCCAAGATTCATCTTTTTATTACTGCCATTTTCTTTATGGGGAGTAAGTTTGAACAAAGCAGAGTTTGTACCCCTGTTGAAACTATTCATCCACTCACTACCATGAATGAGGACATCAAAGACTGCTTCTCTGAAATCCATCAGAATATAGTACAGGGGTTCTCTTCTTTCTTCTGGCCTTACACAAATATAGTCTAATATACACTCAAATCCGTATGTAAATCTTGTCCAAAAGACTTCTAATCAGAAAAGAAAACAACAACCCTGTATTTCTCGCACTATAAAAAAGACCACCTTGGGAAAAGAACAATGCAGTCACAGAGTGGTATGGTGTCTGTTAAGAGAGTTCACATTAAGCAAGCGTTAGCTATTCAAAGAATTAACTGAAACGGAGCGGTAAGTGAGCATCTGTTCCTTGTCACTGAACTCAGGGCTATAGCAGAGAGCAGAGAAAGAAGTAAGCTATAAAAATTTTAGCAGGGAAATAAAAACATCACTTCACTGTCCCCTAGTCTGGATTATTCTCTTAGAAGGTGGGTCAAAATATCAATGGTCACTTTTCCAAGTTGTCTCTCCAGACAGAACGAATCAGTAGCAGAACAAAAAGAGAGGCACCCAAGATATGGACAAGAGGGGACTCTTAACATTGCTGGAACTATGTTTTTTGTAACAACACGTGTTTGGCTAGATATATGCTATTCACACTCTTTATATATTCCTTTGCATTTTATTTGTGGCTAAGTGGTAAGGTAAGAATTAATGCTGTTATTTTTAACATGAATATTTCAAGTGGGTAAAAGCTGTCGCACAGTCTTGCGTGCCTGGGATAAATTGTTCTGTGATTAGTTGTGACCAAACCCAGAAGAATGATACATAAAATTACTTCTTTATTACCCCTATTACAATGCATTAACTGTGTGCTAGGTGCTGACAGAGTCAGACCCCCATGGCCCTTCTTTTGGTTTGTCCCAAAGAGTGCTGGCGTCAAACCAACAAACAGAGGAACGTAGTGGAGCTGGTCAAAGCAGAACTTGGGTGCCAGTGATGGGGAAATGACAGAATTTACATTTCCTTGGGACTGGAAAGAGGCAACACTACAGTAAAAGCAAATAGGATTTCAGGAGGACAGGTTTCAGTTATCCAGAGGGTCGTTAAGTAACATTTCCTGGAAGGCTGATCCAAGGAAAAAAGGGAATTTAAAATGAAACTATGTAACATGAAAGAAATGGCATTAAAGGTGCAACTGCAAACTTTCCAGGTGCAGAAGATGGTCAGGAAGCAGAGTAAGCAATCAACTTGGTTAGGTCCCTTTGATCCCAAACATAGGAGGAAATTATACAGGAAGTAGAAACTATATCAGAGTACTAAAGACGCATTTTCAACAGCACACAGCAGCAACATCAGAAAGGCCAATGACATGTTTGTCCTAGCAACCATCGCTTGTGAAATCATTCTATCACTGCATTAATAATAGGAAAAACAGGGTGTTGTGGTTTAACCCCAGCCAGCAACTAAGCACCACGCAGCCGCTCACTCACTCCCCCCCATCCAGTGGGAGGGGGGAGAAAATCAGGAAAAGAAGTAAAACTCCTGGGTTGAGATAAGAACGATTTAATAGAACAGAAAAGAAGAAACTAGTAATGATAATGATAACACTAATAAAATGACAACAGTAGTAATAAAGGATTGGAATGTACAAATGATGCGCAGGGCAATTGCTCACCACCCGCCGACCGACACCCAGCCAGTCCCCGAGCGGCGAATCCCTGCCCCCCCCTTCCCAGTTCCTAAACTAGATGGGACGTCCCATGGTATGGAATACACCGTTGGCCAGTTTGGGTCAGGTGCCCTGGCTGGGCATGAGAAGCTGAAAAATCCTTGACTCTAGCCTAAACACTACTGAGCAACAACTGAAAGCATCAGTGTTATCAACATTCTTCACATACTGAACTCAGAACATAGCACTGTACCGGCTACTAGGAAGACAGTTAACTCTATCCCAGCTGAAACCAGGACACAGGGTTAGTGAACTAGTCAATGGAAGAGCAAGTCTATTAACAGATGACATTGAAAGACAACTTATTTAATGCTTTTTGCTAAAAAGTGGCTGACGATTAAGATCAATAGCAAAGGAATGGGTCTATATGAGGCAGTGTTTTCTTTAACAGTCTAGAAGATGGAATAGAGAGATTTCTGTGAAGCAGAGGGGGAATGCAGATAAGTTAGATTAGAAATCAGAATTATCTGCAAAGATGGCCTAGATAAAATAAAAAAATGCCTGTGGGAAAAAACAGATTAATTCAATGGGGACAAATGCAAAATACTGCATTTGTGGGGGACTCATCAGTTTCAAAAATACAGGATAAGGAATGCTGATGTAGAAAGAAGTATAAATCTTGTAATGGAATCAATATTAGCATATTGTTGCTGAAATGGGCAAACACAGTATAGATACAGGTGTATAATCTGTAAATACATGAAGTAATCTTGATGTGTTATGCAGTATTAGGGTCTCAACTGGGGCATTGTGTTTGGTGCTGGATGTTGAGAGGCTGGAGGAGAGCCATGAAAATTATCAGGATTCTAGAAAACATGACATGGAAGCAAAGATAGGAAAAAAAAGTGGGGTCTTTGAGCATAAGAGAGGATGATATTGTCCAGGAAGGAAGGACCAGGACAGTCTTCAAATATATAAAAGGCTGCTACAAAGAGTTGGGGAGAAATATATTCTCTGTGCTCATTATGGATAGGGCAAGATATAGTAGATTTAAACATGGGAAAAATAATTTTAATGTTAAGGCTCTGCAGCACTGGAACAGATTTGCATAGGCAGGTTGTGGCAGCTTCATCATTTAGTTCTCTGATAACAGACTAGATGAATATTCATCAGTAATAACCTGCTACAGTTGACCCTGCCCTGGATGAGTGGCATTCTGCTTGATGCTTCAAGGTTGCCTCCAGCCTTACAGTATTTTGATAGGAGTGGGACCTCCCCAGAGTCAATACCAAAGAGTCCCACTGACTTCCCACAACTCTTCAAGTGCCAGGCAAGCTCTCATAAATGGCACTAGCTAATCCTACTGCAGCCAAAGGTTTATTCTGCTCTTAGAGGACTCTTTACTTGGGGAGAACAGGGTTATGTACAGGTTGCAGAACTGCAATCAGAGAGTAGTAGACCGAGTCCCATAGATTACTCTTGCCTCACCCATTTCACCACATCCTTATTGCTTGACACCACACTTTTTTCAGCAATAAAATTGACAGCTGAACAAACACTTGTGACAACCCCAGTTTCAGGGAGCAGCAGGGGTAAGGCTGGGAGCTGAGGACGACAGCCAGGCTGGCCGAGCAACAGCCTCACTTACAAGGGGTGCAGTATTACGGCACCCAAAAATGAAGAGCAGAGCAGGTCCTGTGACAGTAACCAGGGTTAGCCAAATCTAGTTCACCAGACAAGTCTGTAGCGGTGAGGCAGAGCCAAGGTCAAGCCAGGATGTCAAGTCTGTAAGTCAGAGCCAGTATCCAGATCAACGAGGCATGTGGCCAGGCACTGGGACCAAGGGTGAGTGCCTTAGCTTGAACAGAGGTCCTAAGTGAAGAGGACCAGGCCCCCACTTCCCACAGCTTTTTCTCACCCATCTCTTTCCCCAGCAGTGATCCAAGGTCCTGCAACGGCACCAGATCTGAGCTGGCCTCAAGCACCAGCTGCCAAACCACTGGGGAGGGCAGTGCCTTTACAATCCAGATAAAAGCATCTGTTGCTTGTTTGCCACAGCACCAAAAGAGCAAATTCCTCAGCACTCCCCTAGAATGACAGACCCATATTGCATTCTAGAGGACAGCCAAGCGCTGATGTAAGAAAGGCCACTGATAAGCCACAGCCTCAGGGAAAAAAATCCCAAATATGTATTTTCAATCTCAGTGACTGGTTTTAACCAACTCATACTCTCAAGGCTATTGCCATAAGCAATGTGGGTATGCTGGGGTTTTTTTGTTGTGGGTTGTTTGTTTTGGTTTTTTTTAAGGGTAGATTAGCAGTGACATTTCTAATACCCTCATTTCTGGCTTCCATAGGCTGCGGAGACCAGATCTGCTAACGACAACTCTCTTTCTGACACATTTTCTGTATTGTAGTCTCCAGTGCTACACCCATAACCTCCCCGAGTGTAACTGACGTTGTTACCACTTTTCATTGCTGCAACCCCTGCCCCCATTAGACTCTCCAGCATCAAGGGACCACCAGAGAATCTGGCCCAAAATGTTCAGTATTTTCATTAGTGTTTTACAGTCTCTACATGACTATTGAAACAAAAATTTTTTCTTGGTTAACTGTGAGGAAAGATTTGTTTGGCAGAACTCGAACCATCATACTGAAGTGTTTGACTATAGCCTTGGTGACACAATTGGCCCATGTGTGCAAGGAAGTGACAGCATCAGCTAAGCCTGTCCCACCACTGACCCTACCAACAAGTCTGACAATTTTGGAGACTATAATTACGTGATCATCTTTGTCAGATGCTTTCACTGACTCATGGGTTATAGACTATGAGGTAGTGTCTCTGCTTTCTGGATCAAATTAGCCATTAGGGTGGCTAAGCCAGATGGTTAGCAGAAGCATCTGCTTAATTCTGGTGGTTAATCTGTTTGAATCCCCCCCTGCTCATCGTTCAGCCTGTTTTCCTTTCCTTCAAGGATGTTTCTGAGGAGCTGTCTCTTCTGGCCAGGCAAACAGCAGTTGTACAGAAATCCCTATGGCTTGGGTAGAAGGGCATGCTTTTGTAATCATGGTCTGCCTTTCACACCAGGATATTAAACTCACTGAGACAACGAGGGAAAGATATTTCATCAGCCTTATAGAAAGTTCCTGTCACCACTTTGTGACGAGTACTGTTTTGGCAACTGGCAGAACAAGAACTAAGGGACAGAAAGAAGGAAAAGGAAGCAGATAGACAGGAGGAAACCGATTAACCAAGGTGGGTTTTCTGTGTCGCACATGCAGGGACCGCATCCAAAATTATATATGTGCTTTATGCTCCCTGATGGCCACTGAGCCAACACTCATTTAAAAGCAAACCTGTATCAGGTCAGATACTGGCTTTCTATGGAATCAAGCAGAGGCTTCCAGGACAGAGTCTCTGGAGTGGCCTCAAGCTACTTGGGATAAAGTTTGCTTTTTTCCATTCCTGACATCACCTCTGCTTTGAATACCTGGGGATGTTTCTGGTTGCCTGCTGGCAAAACAGCACTGGAAAGAAATTTGTTAAATTAGCACTTCTTGCCGCCAGAAAACTTTCTGACTGCAAGGTGGAAATGTGAGAAACCTCCCACTCTGCACACGGGGCTAGCACATTCGGCTGCTACACTCCACTGGAAAAAATCTGCTGTAATTTTAAACAGAAACCACAGAGGTCTGACAAAGCCTGTAGGAGGCTCCTGGAACTTTTAACCAAATTGTTATTATATTTCTAAGCTCTTGGACTTTTACTGTTAGCCTGCATTTTTCTTCTAGTAAAGGCCTTATCCTGATATCCAACCAAACCTCCTGCTGACTAGGATGAGATGGCCAGCAATGTACAGTGTGAAGGACACGATCTCTACAGAAAAGAGTATTTAGATTTTTTGGGGGGAGGGGGTCTCCATTTTTCCAAATGAGATTTTACACCCACATTTTAACATGTTTTTCTTTGGGCAAATTTCTGGCAGGTACAAACTCCACCCAGGGAAACAGAGACCTCATTTAAAAATTAGGAATTAAATTATTAGTTATAAATAATGAGGTTACATGTATCATCTTTTTCATTATAAAAGAGCAAGGTATCTTCCTTTAGATTAATTCTCCAAGTGTCTCAGTCCTCAACACAGCTGGCACAGTCAGGCTTGCTCTTTGGGTTCTGGTGGCTGTACATGCTTAAGGAAAAATTGCAGGCCACCTGGACTCCGTATTACACCTGGTGTAGCAAACACGATGGTCAAGATTTATCACTTCCTAAGCTCCATGAGCTTTGAATCAGAGTCTCTCTCAAGTTCATCAGAGAAGTGATCAACAAAAACTACAGTAACCAATACACTGCTTGGCAGGCTGAATAAAAAGGAATAAATAACATAGTCATCTCATTTCATCAACCCAAACTTCAGTGTAGTCCTTTAAAGAGTGAGCCTGTGAACCATGAGATTGGAAGCAAACTACTCCAGTCAATGGAAAGACATTCATTAAGCTAAATGGCTTCATATCAAGCTTTTACTGGATAGAGCTCTAAAATATTTCCTCCAGAAGTTCTGCAGGCTATTTTAGTCCATCCAGGCTGTAGGGAAGGAAACTAGAAAACAATAGCTGGCCAGACCAGCAGAAGATACATAAATGTGGGGAATTGAAATACAGCATGAGTTAAAATCTCGTTGGTATATAGCTGAACTATGATCACTATGCTTAACTCTAGCTTGAAGACTGCTCTCCAGTGGCTGTTCAGATGTACTGATTCATAACTCTGTGCATGGAAGTTCTGCAGTGTTTGTAGTGTTTTCTAAAAATAACGTAAAGTGAATCCTAGGTGGGGTATTGGTAAACCAGCAAATTATAGCTGGAGTTCTAAAAAGATTTAAAGTATAAAGTATGAAGCATAAGACATCCCATTTCTGTTAAAAGGAGAGTCTTTATTTTTTAATCTTTTTTAAGAACAGTCAATGGGCCTGCCAAAAAGATGTTGTTTGTATTTTTGCATCTGGATATCAGCATATATAATTTATTTTTAGTTAATTTATTAAATAACATAATTAATTTATTGTGTTAATAAAACACAAAACATTCAAATCAACTTACACAATGTATGAGTGATTCACTCTTTCAGTCTGTTGGTTTTGAATCTCGTTTTAACACCAGCCACATCTTTTTTTTAAGCTAGAATGGCAGTGGTTTATATTGCTGTGTTAATTATGTGAGCCTTTAAACTGTGGTTTGGAAAACATTACACATCTGAGGTATTTGTGCAAATTAGGGACTTAATAACAAGACCTGTTTTCTTTTTTTTTAAATGGAAACCTTGAAAGGAGTGTGCGTGCATGAGACAGAGCTGAACCAGGAGTGGTGTGTCTGTGTGTGCATTCCTCTCCGTCCTCAGCATCCCTCCCCTACTCTTCTCCTCAGCAAGATACAGATCATGTTGTGAGTCTTGTCAGCTGGGTGACAGGTTACGCTCTTGCTCGCTTGCAGGATTATACCCTCCAAGCTAAAACCTGGTTCTCAGATGCTAAAAAAGAACATATATGTACCAATGTATGCATCCAATCACATAAACAAAAATAATAGTTTCTGCCTCTTTATCATTCAAATAAAGATTGCTTGCCTTAGAAGCCAAAACACAAACTGTGCTTTAGTCAAATAAAAGTTATTGAGCTCAACAGGGCAACTGAGTAAAATTTAATGGCCTGTGACTTACAGGTTACACCATATGATCTAGTCCCTTTTGCCTCCGATTCTACAAACATAAATGGAATTTAAGCCCTGCTTATTTTTTTTAATTAGAACATTGGTGAGGCTGGAGGGGCCTATCTAACTTCAGCCACGCGTAGGTGTGGATGGCTGGCTGGCTGTATTTTCGTTGGGTAAAAGACTGCCCTTCTGCATTGTATTTGGCTTCATTTTTGAGGTGGCTGGATATCCAGTCCAAATACAAATTGGCCCAGAATTAGTTTCCACTTCCTATCCTTCCTTTTGCTGAAACAAATAAAAACTGGGATTCAGCTTGCAGAACTCCTGGCTTCGTGGGCAGGATCTGCAAGGCCATTCGCTAACCAAAGGGCACAGTACATAAGGAGCATGCAAGATGCATCCAGAAATTCTTTGGGATATTAATCTGACTCAATACCTCCAGTCAAGAAAGTTAATAATTATTTCCGAGTAACTTTTGCCAGACAGCTCTGCAATTGCTTAATTGCTTATATGCTGACTCAGGAGTGAGACCTGAGAGGCATTTCAGAGAAGATCCCCACAGAGAAGAACATGAAAATAGATCAAAGCAGATATTGAAATACACGCTGTATTAGTTCCAAATGTAGCTTCCAGGTTCAAGCTGACACAGCAGAAACCCTGGCAATAATGAACTTGGCTTTTTAAGTAGCCATCAGAATTCAGCTTCTTACCTTGGTCTAGTCAGCTCTCGAAATCTTATTTCCAATTACTTTGCTCAGACTGAGAAGGACTTACTATGTGACAATCATTAAGCATCTAACTTGGCCATAAGGCAGAATTTGCCTGATACAAAGCCTGCTCAGAAGTTAATGGGATACTTTATGCATGGAGCAGCTCATTCATGACAGTTCCACCTACTTAGCAATAAGCAAGTGAAAAAAAATGTTTGAAGACTTGTTATCCGCTGCTCATGCCAATACATGTTCTCTACAGAATACTCTTCTCTGAAAACTTCTCTGTTAAAACTACTACCATAGCATATTGAGGATGCTGTAAGCAACACCTAATGCTTCCTTCAGTGTGGGCTTCATTCTAAAATCAACATCAGGTCATATTTTAAAAATCAACCCTGGAATTATCAGGACTACCTTCAGGACTGAGCCCTGTGATTCAAACAGAATATGTCACATTTACCCTTTGCTTTTTTTCCAGGTGGAAACAAAGAGCAACTGGAAAACATACAAGACCTGCTGGAGAGATAAGGCAGCTGCACTTTTTAACATTAGGAGCTTGCTAAAACTTTCAGTGTTCTGAGTAATATTATAAAGTTGTAGAGGAAAAGAGCTGGAAGCCATGGCATAGCAAAGCTAAGGTTTTGGAAGCTTAGAAATTTCTACCACTTACGAAAATTAGTAAACTGGATATGTGTTTGTATCCTGGCTGCACCATACCAATTGGTGAATTAGCTGGGTGCAAAGCTGGGTGCAAGCCAGTTCATTATCTCCTTCACAGCTAACATTGAGTAGCAGCAAGTAGAAAATATCCTTCCATTCCCTGATTTTCATCTCCAGACTATCTTGCCTTCCTTCTTGCAGTGATATCTCCAGTGCTACTCTGTCACTGTCAGAAGAGAAGTTTTTCCTGATGTCCAACATGAATGCTCCTTGCTTTGTTTAAGCTCAGTGTTTCCCACTCTAATTGCCATGGGTAGAGGGAAGAGATTATTCCCTTCCTCATTGCAGCAACCTGTTAAGTCCTCAGAGTCTTCTCTCTTTCAGGCTGAACAGCCTCAGTTCTTTCAAGCTTTGCTTACAGGTCATGTTTTCTAGAGTCTTGAAGTTTTTCACTGCAGAGAGTTCAGGCAACAACAATCAGTGTGAACCACATTATAGTAACATCCAAAACTAAACTCGCACCAGGCTTTCT
This sequence comes from Haliaeetus albicilla, assembly GCF_947461875.1. Classification (NCBI taxonomy): domain Eukaryota; kingdom Metazoa; phylum Chordata; class Aves; order Accipitriformes; family Accipitridae; genus Haliaeetus; species Haliaeetus albicilla. The sequence continues at coordinate 13,255,101 of NC_091503.1, read as the reverse complement.
TAACACTGAGCAGAGCAAAGGATTACTCTATGTATATTACAAATTGTACCTGTATTTCTGCCATGTAGCACCGTATTTTCCCTCTTTGCAACAGCATGAAATGTTGATTTTCACTTGGTTTAGCATCCATAGGTACTCTCCATCCATTTTTCTAGAGCAATGGTACTTGTCAGTTGCTCTTTATCCTGCATGTATGCATCTGATGAATACTGCATGACATCCCATCTTGCACTTGCCCTACTGAATATCATTCCATTTTTTCCAGATCATTTCTGCAATTTGTTGGAACTGTTTTGGATTATTAGCCTCCCCAGTAGCATACATCCTCTTCCCCCATGCCTCATCCTGCTTTCACTTGAACACGTACTTTTTAGTCTTGCAAACTGCTTCAGACTGTCTTGAATAGTTCTGGTTCCAGGGCTGATCCCTGTCAAAGCCCACTCAGTACATCATTCTAGTTTTAACAGTCAACCACTGAAAGCTACTCTCCAAGTGTATTTTGCTATTAGTGAATCTATTAGTGAATCTTCTGCGCTGGGCTACTCATCTTTACAGGTCATTTTGACAGATATTTAAGGCTATAATTGCATTTTTAGTCCAAAAGCAAGACTTGTCTTTAATTTCAAGAAACTGCCAAGAACACCCAGTCTTCAAAGCTAACTGATAATACATTAAATATTTATATAAATACCAGTTTAACTTCAGTAGCTCTTTGGTCAAGCTGTTGTGGAGCCTCAGGGGATCACTGAGGTTTGTGGGTTACTGATCTACAAGAAATGACATATCTGTAATTTGCAATATGGATAAATAACGTGACTAATGATTTCATTTTTAAGAGTGCTCAGAGGATAATCTAGAGACCTGATTTTCAAAATTACAACTGAGACTGAAAAAAATGCAAAAATAAAAGACCCATATTCTGTTAAAAATCAAACTCACAGCGTAGTTAGACATTAATAGACTAGTATCCATAACATTTGGAAGAAATATGCGGCAGCTTCTCTGTATGTTACGAAATAACTTGTTATATGTACACAAACATGTTTTATCCTTAATTTAAAAACCACATGTTGTTGTGCATAGCCCTTCCTATTCATGCTCGTGAATATTACTGAGACAATATATTCTGTTCGAATCAGTATTTCATTACAAAACAATGTGTCAAACTTAAACCCTTCATAAGCAGATTTTTTTCCCCCTCGCAATATGCATTTCCTATTAAAAACCACTTTCCAGCAATATCAGCCCTTACGATTTTCTAACTTTTCATCTACAGAGAGTTTGAAAAACATTAAAGTGAATGGTGTAGCAAATAATAGTACTGCAGATGCAAGCATAAAAAATGGGATTAATAATTTTTTTAGGAGTCAAAGTAAACTCCACGGGAAAGAAGATTGGGAAAAAACAGATGGTCCAGCTGGAATGAATAGGTGATCTTCATCTGAAGACTCCAGCAGTCCTTTTTCTGTGAAGCAGGTTAGCTGGGAAGTACTGAGATGCTATGGTGACCAAGGTAGCATAAAGCCTTACCCTAGACAGAGAGATATTGTATAAGCATCTTCTGAATGATGTAAATTAATTAGGACCATATGTTCATGTTCTTCAGTAAAATAGCTCCTTGTGAGGCCACCACCTGCAAGGTTAGTGGTCTTAGCATGCTAAATGACTTTTGGAAATGGAAATCACTTAGATACTTTTTTCAAGTTCTGCACACTTATTTAAAACATAAATAGACTTGGGCCTAAACGAATGCTTAAATAAAGATAGACAAGAAGAAGTACCAGCTCCATTTCCTTTTCAAAACAGCAACAGTCTTTCCTACATACTGAAATGTTTTTACTTTATGTTTTATCTAAAAGGCTGACTGTGGAATATGTAATGTTTTCTCTCAAGTGATTTGTAGCAAAGGTTTGAACTGTTTTATACGGAGGACAGGGGTTGATTTCTGCTCCTGTCAGTCCCTTCCCAAGGCTTTAAGGGATAAAGCTTAGCTCTTTAATGGCATGCAGAGGTGTTACCAGCCCCCAGCTTCCTTGGAATTGCAGTTGCGATGGGCATGCAGTGCGCAGGCTCTTCAGGAATCCTGGCACCAGTGAATGCTGGTGGAAATGCTGAATTCCACTTCTTTGAAGGGGTAGAGGGGTTAGATTTCAAAAAAGAAGCTGGATTGTCCTTACTAGTGGGAGGCTTCCAGAGGAAAAAGGTAGTCCTTTGAAGACTCCTGTTGTTTATTGTGTGAAACTGCCACCACGGTTCGTTGCTCACAGAGCTTCTCACCTCGGCTCTCTGCTCTCCTCCTCTTCCTGCCCTGCAAATCTTGGTATTTATTTCTTTTTATGCCTTTAGTGCAAATGGAAATGTTATGCTCTAAATCTTTTTATTTCAAGATTTCCAGTAGAGCAACATTAAAGATGAGACTGAAATAGCAAAGTAGCCAGGATATGCCTCTTTCTGCTCTTCAAGGGTTGTGACCTCTACTCCCTGCAGGTCCTGCACCCATCAGCCGCCCCAGAGGAAGACAACAGTACAAAGCACAATTGCCAAGGAAGAACTTGTCCTACTCAGCAAATAGGAGACATAAGAGGTTTACAGGTTCATTACTGCCATTGTGCCAAACTGTAGATCCTTCACTCTCAGAAGTAGACCCATTACAGAGGTAACATCTGAACTGCTTTCACGGCAGAAAAACAGGTTCTCTGTCCTCATACTTTGGAGTGACATCTGTATCCCTCTTGGTCTGAAGATGCACAGTTGGTGGGAGAAGTAGTTTGCAGGTATTAAAATAGGTTATTCTCTTTTTCCAGGGGGAAACATCCCTTTGTTGTTCAGCTTCAAGGGATGCCACAACATGTGATAGATTTGTACAGACCTCACTTTGCAGGGCTGGATGTAATGGGAGTTTAGCTAGTACAGCAGAGAGGCCCTGTATTGACAGAATTGTGGTAGAGTTCTGCTCTCTCTCAGCAGTGTAAATTACCATTTTATATTTTGTTTCAGTTCCTGTTGATAGTGGCATTAATAACATAAGTAGGTCTCCTCTGCAGAGTAACCTCAAAAAAAAACCCAAACAAAAAAAAACCAACCTAACACCTGAGCCATTCAAACCTCTACTAATGTTATTTGAGGTGATATTTCAAGTTTTAGTTTATAATTCCTTTCTATGTTTTGTATACTGCTGTAATGATTTGCTTTCATTACCTGTATCCTTTCGTCTTGTGCCATCCGAACACAAGTTTGAGTGTGCATACATTCCCATGTTCCCTCCTTGCAGTCCTTCATGGAGAGCTAGATACGTTCCTGCCCCTTGCCTTCCCAGAAAACAGTTAAGTCTTGTAATATGGTTTAATTTTGGGTGGACAAGGGCTTGGCCAGTGCTAAAGTTTATAGACAAGCAGGAGTTTAGCAGTTAAAGGAGGGACCAAATCCTCAGTTTGTCACTAGCCAGCCATGTGGGGCTCACCCCTGGGGCAGCGTATACTGCACCCAAAGATGTAACAGCAGCTGTGGATGTGCACACTACCTCACTGGGCACTGATGGATCAGATCCTGCACCCATCCTGGAGGTACAGTCAAAAGCAGGAGGAGACAGGGCCAGAGAAAGAGCTGGAGACAAGCTACAACATGGGTCTGAGAGGTCCATCCGGAAGACAAGCTGCCTACAGCAAAGGTCCCAGGTCCAGCCAGGAGACATCCCGAGGCAGGACTGGAGCCTGACACACTCGTGAAGCCGCTCAGGCAGGGTCTGGGTGCTCAGCCTGAGCAGAAATGGGTCTCCTGTGCCATGGGCAGAGGTGTGGGTGGAGGTCCCAGGTGGAGCTGGTCAGGGCTGTTAAGGCTTGTCGGTGCCCTGGCAGGGGTACAGAGCTAGGATAGGCTCGGTGATGCCACGCTTTACAGCAGTTGGGCAATGGCTAAATTCCAGCTTGCAGAGTCACAGTGGGCAGGATTCCACTTCCACGTAATCATGCTGCAGCTCACAGCTACCTAAACATGGGCACTCCAAATACAAAGGTATACCAAATTCATGGCCACAGTGGCAAACCTTGGTGCTAGATGTCTTCTTGACCAAAGGGAGGGTAAACTAGAGACGTTGTCACTACAGATTCCTCAGCCCCACTTTCACATTCTGGCATGGAAATAGCTCTCCTTCCCATGTTTCTTCCCCACTTCCATTCTATTACCCCATTTGAAATGGACCTGAGCTTCCAAAAACATACCTAAGTCTCAAAGCCAATACGAACATATTTACTTGTAAAGCTCCCATTTTTCCTCCCCAGCTTCCGCCGTGTCAATACAGGTATTTTCATGTTCTTCCCCTTTCTGCTACCATTCTGATTTCTTGTAAAGAAAGGGCATTTGCCAGGGTGAACAGTAGTTTCCCCATCACCTATGGGAATGGCAAGTATCTAAGTTGGCTTAACGAAACCCTGACAAATCAGAGAATTTCTTTTTATCTCCCAAACAAGACATGATGCCAAAAGCAATATATAGACAATGCAATACTTCTGAAAGAGGGCTCACTTTGGTATGTGACACAAAGGACATTATCTTTAAAAGTAGCAAAACACAGATAAGATTAATTTGCTCATTTCTTGGGAATTACCCTTTCACAGAAAAGTTCATGTTAAGGTTTGTGAGTGCTCTGGGATAAAGTCAACACTCCCACCTACTGGTCTCATCTAAGAAAGTTTTATCTCTTTTTCTCTCTACCTTTTTTCCTCTTTTTAAAATTTTCTCTTTTTCTTTTCCCTTTTCCTCCTTTTTCTTTTGGTGTTTCTTTTCCTGTTTCCTTTCCTCTCGGTTTCTGTTTTTCTGTTTTCCTTTATGTTTTGCCTTTCCTTTTTTTCTTTCCCTTTTCAGATTGAAGTTCCTATTTTCCATCAAAGGTTCTATACATCCACACAGGTAGAAATAACTGCCCCAGCAAAGGTATAGTATTGGAAAATGCACATCCTCAGAATGACATATTTATTCTTTTCTGACACTTGTGAAATAACTTACTGGTGCCTTGCTGTTGTGAGTGGAGCAACTTTCATCCATTCGCTGCATTCTGATAGAACAAGTAATAACGCAGAACTGACAATGTCTTCAAAATAAGACAAATCACCCTTTGGCTCATTTTTTCATATTCAATCCATTGTACTGAAAATCCTTCTTGCCACTCACTGTAAGTATGATAAATGATATAATTTGGGGAATTTATTTATTATTATTCAGTGACAGTCAGGATCCCCCGTGTTTCCTAGTTCATGATTCCACGGTGGTTCTAGTTTGTTCCTAAGGACCATTTACAACTCTGAGTAACACACCCTGCCCGAGGAAGGGTGGCAGAATGCTGACTCCAAGCAATCTTATTTACTTAATTGACCACTTTATTGACCCCAGGGACTCTGTTTTCTTTTGCAAGTAGACACATCTCATGTAAATATGGGCTATAAAGACTGTAAGGGCCCACAGAAATTATCTGCTCTTGTTGCCTCAGAATCATCTGTTATGCATACTTGCACGTTCATAATGGTGCTAGTTGTGCCAGCTGCAACACAATGAGTAATTCTTACTAAGAAGCTCAGCTCAGCAGAAATCCGTTTTGCCAAGTAATCCTTACATATGCAGGATATCTCCCACACACCTTCCTATGTACTGTTCTTATTTTTTGCGTACAGTAATTCTTCTGTGTTTTGATTTTCTTCACTTTTGGTCCGAAAGCCAGTAAAAATACTAAGATACTCTTTACATGAGGGAAAACACAGTATTTTACCTCAAAGCACTTCAACTATTCTCACTCTTTTACTTCCTCATTTTTGTAACACTTGCAAGATTACAAACTATTTTTAGAAATGTGAGAGGAGAAACAGAAACACCATTTAAAAAAACCTCTTAATCACTTGTTTATAATTTAATAGTAACTACTATAAATGACGCTCTATTATTATTTGTGTTACATTAGTGCCTATGGGCTCCAACCAGGAAGCACACAGAGATGAAATGACTTGCCCAGATTTGCACTGCAACCAGAGCCAAACCAGCGACTGAACCCACAGCTCAGTCTCAGACTTATGGTCGAACCCTTGGACTGTGCCGCTCCCCTCCCAGCCAAGAAGCACATTTCCATAGACCTTAATAGCTGGTTGCGTGAAACCAGCCACGCTTTGGTTAATGAACATGAACTCAGAGCAGAGTGCTGATGCCTAATAAACTGTTTCATTTAGAATACTTAACTGCCTGTAGAAGGTGGCTTAATCACCTATGAGCCAGATTTCCAAAGTTATTTAAGCACCTAAATGCACAAAAGACCATTGACCGGGATTTTCAGAAGTACCTCCCTGTTTCACTCCTCTGGGATATTCATCAGCAGGTTTGGGCAGCTCAGTGCTTTTCATAGCCTGACGGGAGTTTTTACTGGGAAGAGAGCAAAAAGGAGGGCTCCGTATCACAAGTATGGTTTACACCCTGTTCCAAGGGATGGTGGGGCTTCTGCATACCTCCCCATCTCCTTTACCATATTTATTACCCTAAATGCTAGCTTCGGCTCTGCTAAATTGTGAAGATCCATATTTTGATCAGGTTATGCTGTCTACAATTCCCTATGTGTGGGCTTTTCTGATGTGCTTTGAAATTTGTGATGCTCATTTTCTAACCTGCTGTTTCCCATGGAACAGCACTGACTGCCTGGATGGAACAGGCAGGCTGCTTTGCTCCCATCTCCTCCAAAGTCCTGGTTTGGTTTTTAATGGCCTGAATAAATACTACAGGCGGGATGTGACGTCCACCCATCCTTGCTTCCCACTGCCAACTGTAGGAACCGAAGATACGCACGCCCTGCAGGGATTGCTCAGGGATGCACAGGCTCCTGCACTTGTCAAAATGCAAGTGCCTTTGGTGACAATGCTCATGCAGGTCTGATGTCACAGGCTCCCATGGGCTTACCCTCTCATTCCCACTTTTCCAAGAAAAGGGATATCAGCCCACCATTGTCTATGCTGTGATAGTATGGCTGCTTCTTGCTGAAGTATTAGTTTTGTTCTGGTGCAACAGTGATGTGAACAGTTCTTTCATATCCTTGCTGCCTTTAATAACTGTTTGGGCACCAGTCTTTTAGTGGCCCAATACAAGTGGTCCAATGGTCCCACCCAAAATCTCTAACCTGGATGAACGTTAAAAATATCAGTAAAATAAGAGTGTTCAACCTTCTCCACAAGCAAGACTTTCTTTACCTCTGTTGGTGTCAGTAAGTCTGCTGGTACGTATGAAGGGTGTGTAACTCTGCATCCCTACTGGGCGCTGTGGGTTCAGTCTGCTGAGCACGCCCAAGAGCAGAGAGGTTGTAGAAATAGCATATGGGCTGTAAAGTGTTCCAGGATGAAAGGTGTCTTAAAAGCAAAATATTTTGTTTTATTGGATAGTCCTCCAGCTGTATTAATAAAATATTGGTTAGCAGTGTTTATACATGTAAGATTTATCATGGTAAGATTGATTCCAAACTTAGATTTATTATGCAAAAAAATGAAGAGAAATCAGTCATGCTGTCAATCCAAATTCATTTCCTAGCACTCTTTCTTCTGAACCAGACAGCCCCCTGGACATACACATTTCTTAACCAGAAATGTCCTTCAGACTTAGCCCTGATGCCAATTTGAGGCTAAGCTTCATTAACTATTTTTTTGAGGATGTGCAAAACTCCAGTATTTCTGGCCCAATTGAAAGGGAATCCTTGGTCCTTTTCAAAAGAAAGCAGCTTGTCCGGCAATGTTCTCTCATTCAAAGAAACACATTAAAAGCCCTAAGCATGGACTATTGCTGGCCTCCCTACTCTTCTGCCATGCCACAAGCTTTTAGCTCAGTACTTTGAAAAAGAAATATATATTGAGATGTGCATATTCCACTGCAAACCTTTCTTTGTGAAACCACAAGGTTTTTTGCATTTAACTGCCAAAACCCAGGAAAAAGTTTCCTGGTTCAAGGAAATCCAGATTTTACAGTACAAGCGTGCACAGATATGGGTCACAAACAACTTTGACTCAGTCTTTCATTGACTTTTTGGAATAATTGATGCACTACCATACTTGTGGTTCTAGATGAAATATAGCTATTTTTAAAGACAAGGTGGGGTTTTTTTTCTTCATATCCCTCTTGATTTCAGTGAATCTAAATCACTACATTTTTACTTAGAGATTTTAGGTATAACTACTGGAGCTATCTTGAGGTGGGAAGTCAGTTGCCATTGAAATGCTAAAGTGACCTAGAGGGAAAAAACCCCACATTTGAAAATATTATTCTTTATTTTAAATCTGCCCAGTTATAAACCCAGCAACTTTGACTGTATTCTTTTAGAAATGTTAAATCAAATAAAAAAGACTAGAGATGGTGAAGTTAATTGCTGGAACTGACACATATGAAATTGTTTAGTCTTGAATCTGACAAGGATGTCCATCAGTTTTCAGTAAACAAACATGGTGGGTATTATTTCTAGACAGGATATGTCAAGTTTTATGCGTGCGGGCGTCTGCGAGGGCTCATTCATCAAATTGGTGAAGGTGTAAAAGGTTTTAATGACCTCCTAAATCTCCTTCTCTGGCTGTCGTGGCGGGATGCCTTCCAAGGTCAGTCACCCAAATAAGCAGGTTCACTTGTATTGTAAACAATCATAGATCAGACTGAATGATAATCGCTGGTGGACCCTGGAGCAGAAAGAGCTATATATATCACAACACGTTCTTGTCAGGGCAGTACAGGTCAGCTGTGTTTGTTCATGGACATATTAGACTTTGGTTTTCCTGAGCCTCTGCATCTTTTACAGTGGTCTTGTTTTCCCATTGTATTTGCTGTCTGGACAGGATGTTCTACCAGAGGAAGTGCTCCTTGTGGAAAAGGCGTCAATTAGTTGTCCAACTGACCCTCATTGCTACTAACTACCTCGCAGGCACGAGGTTGATTTATTTATTTAGATATGAGCTTCCATTTGTTTTATTGCTTTGCCATACAAGCAAAGCAGTAAGGCTTAAAAGTTGCTGACTAAAGCAGGCATTAATGCAAATTTCCATTTCCACAATATATTGCCAGCTATTTATTTTATATATAAGATAGTTTTTGAATGGAAGAAACATTTAAAAGGGCATGGCTGGTCAACAAGGTTAATTAATTGCTGTGTTGGCAGGCAGCTTTGTCTGAGAAGGCCGGCATGCTGTAATCATCTGAGACTTTCAAGGTTTTGCTGAGGAAACGGGTCATTGAAAAAATACAGAATTTTAAATAAAGTGTCTGATAAATAAAAGAGGAGGGAGAATCTTCTTAGCAATCTAGTGTAAATACCAGTAATCAGGGATATGATACATTAAAACACATACATGTTTTGGGTTCATTTCCTCAGAATAATCTATTCCAGTGCATAGGAAAGCAAACATTAGAATACCACAGGCAGTTTTTAAAAGACCTCTTGGTCCCTGGCAGAGTTCTGGCAGGCAAGGGGAAGCTCTGCTTGATCACACAGCATGTGTTATGAACTGCATTTGATTTTATGGCTTTCCAAAAAGCTGTCCAAAAAGGAGGTTGGTTGGTTTTTTGGGTTCCCCCCCCCCCCCAATTCTTTTTTGCAAGGGGTCTCAGCCATCTTAGTGTGTGTTTTTCTTCACCCAGTTGACTCAGGGCAAGGAGGTATTTGCCAAGAGGGTAAGCAGCTCCCAAAGGCAGTGACTAGAGTGCAAACCTTGCTGGCCCAGTTTGGAATATTTGGGCTTTTGCTCAGCTCTATCCCCTGGGGTCCTCATTTCCCCCTCCCCCCCCCCTTTAAAATTCTCTTCCACCCTCCTTCTTTTCTTTATTACTGCAGCAGCTGAATTTGCCACTCTACTGTGGTAGTGGCAATGCAAAATAGCTGCATCTAAAATGGCAGCTCTATGGACATTTCTCAAGAGTTTGAGAAAATAAGCAAGAGAAAACCTGATATGCAGGCAATGCCATTTGAAACCCCACACCTACTGCAACCGCTCGGAGAAGAAAGATCCTTTGTGAGATAACCAAGATCCATAAAACCAAAGCGGGATCTTCCACCTGAGTGAGTCTCTGTGGAGGGGTGTCATTAACTGGTCCCTACAAAATTCACCCACGCCTTTGACAGTGTAGAAAGAGAGATTTCACCTGCTAAAGAAAATTCAGTCGCAGCACAGGCTTAAATGGAAACTGCTGAAATGCTTGGCAACTTTAACGGTGGTGTTCGTCCCTAGTTGCCTAAATGTCATCTGTCGTTACCACATCTGAGGAACGCTGGTGGATTCTTGTCCTCACAACACCTTCCTCACATCGGAGGTTCCCGTTTTACGGGTAAAGCCATGTGCGTACGTGTCCCATCGCCGCCGTGCCTGTGGTCGCACAGCAGTGAACACAGACCTCTTGGTCCTCGTGAAGCTGCCCATGGATCAGACCTTCCCTTCTGGTGTAACATGAGTGTAGTAAGGCAACCTCAAGCACCATTTATGGTATGTGTGGAAAAACCAGGCTCAAACTGCCACAAATAAGAACGATTTTGCTTTCCGAAGGACTGCCAAATGGAAATCTTTTAGAGGAGAACTCTTTGATGTAGCTTCCGTTACTCAGGTTTTGTTTGCTCGTTTTAAGCAGAGTGTATTTAAGAGCTTATGAAAATAACAATGTGGATGAAATGAGGAAAGTAAAATGCAATTATTTGTTGTTTGGTTTTACATCTCATGTTTCAGCTGAAGTGTTATCAATGCTTAGGCTCATTAGAGAACCCCAAATGAAACAAAACTGCTGAGAGTTTTATGTTAGGCTGCAAGGCTGCCCTTACCAGAGGCAGCAAAGTGTGTGCAATTTTGTAAATACTCGGAAGACATGGCAATTCCTGCAACGTGGTGTGCCTACTAGGTATTTATAACACTTCAATGCTGGTCTCTGAGGCAATTTTTGAAAAGCGCTGATGTTTACTTGGTTCTGCTATGTTTATGAAAGTTACATGGTTTAAAAAATTGGAACCAGAGGGACCTTCTTCCCACACAGCTACACTTGCAAAACCCAACAGAAAAAAAAAAAGGGTGCCAGAAAGGGTGGAACGAAGCTGTTCTTCTTTGCCACAAAATGTCGGCTTCATCAGCACACACTGTCAAATCACTTTATTATAGTTCTACAGCGTGGGTGTGTTGTTTGCCATTTTGTCATTGTTTCATTGCAAAGCCTTTTCCCTCAAGTCCTATTTGCACCATCTGTGGTTTCTGCAAGTTCTGGACTATCCAGCAGAAAAGTTTGTATTTTTACCAAGATTTAACTGCAAGTAAGTAATTCTATTCGTTTTGCATTGTTATAACCCAAACACTTTCAGAAGTCTTATGTAATTATATGAATTGCCTAAAGGCAATACAGGTTGCTTCCCAAAGATTTATGAAGCCTTCAGAAATTAGGTCATTCTGATGGTTTTTATTTTTTAGTTAAAGTAGGTTTGCCTCAGCTTTTTAAAAGTAGCAGTTTTCAGGTAACTGGCCAGACAATGTAACAAAGCTCAATTTTAAGAGAGCACTCTGTCTCCATACTCTGAAGGTCAAGTTGGTTGGAGGACACACAAATTCACTGGTCATTTCCCTCTATGGCTTATTTATAGTGCAGAATCTAAATAAGAAAGATTTGTAAATCTGGATATTTTTTTTTTTTACTCTTACCAGATTTAAATATGAACATAATTGTATGACCTCTCAAATTACAAATCCCTATACCTCATAATAAGATAAAATCCCATTGTCAGAATGGAATGGATCCCCCTGCTACTAAAGTCACTTTTAAAAATTCCTGCTGGTGTTGGTGGTGTGAATTTAGATTCCCAAACCCTCTTCAGAGTCACCTGAAAGAGCTCACTTGTGCTATTGAGATTAACACCATTTATAGAAATAGTCCAAAACCTCCTACACAAAATGTCATGGTTTAGGAATGAAAGTAGGATAAAACAAGCTGAATTAGGGAGGTTTCTCTTGGGACTGGGAACTTGGGCATCCAATAAAGCCAGTCATGGGAAAAAAAAAAAAAAAAATTAAAAAATCAACGGATCTGGCTTCGGCTAGGTGTACAAACTGTACAAATCTGCAGGCTGTGTCTTCTGGATACCTGTGTTTTTGGTCTCTAAGTGTACAGGCACAGGGAGCCAAATACAGAATGCTAGTCTTTCTCTTCTGGATCTATCAGTCTTGTGCACTACTATTTTCTCAGTTGTCTTCTCTTGATATTAAATTCCTTACATCACTTAAAAAGCACAGGAATAAGACAGTTTGCTAATGGCTTTCTTCGCACTTATTTTGAAAAGTAAGAAAACAGATCTGCCACCCAGTGCCTGCCAAGCTGGTTTGGTTCTGGAGCTATTTATTGAGTAGACAATACTCTAAAAATATGGTTTTTCATAGCAAGAAATATAACACATACACACTCTACCCTGTCTGCACTTCTTCTCAAACATAACCATAAATGCATACGTACTGCTCTCTGGAGGTTCAATAACAACTGTTGGACCTAGGGCTCTTTCAAAAGCCTGGCATAAGACAGGCAGCCTGTGTGTGCTCATACATGCATGCACACATGCAAGGCATGAAAGTATCTCAACTTTTATTGATTGCTCGCACTTGCTTCATTATATACCTTTGCATTTCTGTCTAGTTGCATTTTCTACACTTGCTTTGTACCTGCTCTATGCTCAAGTAAATAGGGTAGACAAAGTGCACAGCGCAGTGGCGAATGATGCCTAGAGTAGTGAAAAATAGCAAAGTTACATTTCAGTGTTTAAGACTTATGTCCCATGTCTTCTTAGGTAGTTTCCCAAAAATAGCTCAGGGAATTATGAACCATTACAAGATACTGGAAAAAAATTACGTAGCTGCTTGTGATGCCAGCAAAACTGAAAGGATGTCATCAGTCTATACTTAGTAGATATTTATAAAATCTGGGAATTTCCACCGTCCTTATTTCATAACATATTTGTCTTTCTGGGCATCTCATGACTGAACGTTTAACATCACAACTTGCCCAAGTGTATTTAGTGAAAGAAAGTTCAATCCCAGCCTACTGCTGCTCCAAGGTGGTTGCAAACCTGGTGCGTGACGTGGCAACATGTAGAGTGTACCTGAAGCACTCTGCTACAGGCTGTATTCCCCGCATTCCTGGATGCATAGGTCCTTTTCATCTTTCTTTCTAGCTGCAGCCTGCTGGTAAGCTGAAGCAATTACGGGTGTAGAAATTTGCGGGGGGGGGGGGGGGGGAAATTACTCTAATGAACGGTCAGTTGAAATTTCCCCCAATCATTGGTCAGTATATTTAAAGAATTACTACAGTAATTATATTTTATGAGCATGAGTCATTTTTCTGTTTTTAAAAAAGTACTTCACTTTACCCATCTCTTTTAGTACATTTCCATTTGGTGTGGTTTGGCTGCACAGAGAAATGTGGCAGCTGGTTACTTGAAAATATTTAACAAAGCGCCAGATTCCTCAGCTCTGGCATACCTGTGGACCACATATATGGACATAATTGCAAACATCTGTCCACCCACCCATGTAACAGCTAAGAGGAGTCATTTAAGAAAAAGGAGGCTAAAATAGTCAACTTTGAGGGTGAGGAACTGCAGAACTACCTATTTGTATGTTTATTTATTCATAATATATTACCAACTAATGGTCTTCAGAGACAAATTCCTCTGCCATTTTCACAGGAGGGCCATGACAATACAATATATTGCAGTACCACAATATATACTTACTAAACCAAACAATGATCGGTTACAATAAAAGCATGGAAATTTTAAAAGCCTTCTTATCAGTTAAAGAAGGGCTTTTTATGGTGTGTGTGAAACATTGGAGAGGAAAAGAAAAAAGCCTTGGGGATGCACTGGGAAATGTACCTTGGAGCTAGTTGCGTGAAGAATAATTCAACTTATATTTTGTGAACGAATTAAATTACTTTAGCAGTCAAAGCTGAGAATCCAAATCCAAACTGACCTGCTCACCAGCAGTGAATTGCATATGAGGGAGCACTTGATGAGTCCTTGCTAGTCCTGGTTTGATCTGAATCTCTATCCAAGCTCACCCTGACCCAGGCATCCCAAATTCAGTGGATGCCATCAAATTCCACAATGACTAGAGTCACCTCAGTGTATTTTCTACCCTCTGAAACTAGTTATATTTATGATCAATATTCAGATCCCCTTCTGGAAATGAGTCTTTCACAGTAGCTTGAATGATCAGAACTAAAACCCTTGGCTAAAATTCTTCAAGCTTTGGGATGCTCAGAGTAAAATTTGCTAATTTGTATTATACTCACATCAGTTATACTCACTGGCTGTCACACCAAAACCATCCCTTTCCTCTAATCCACCTTCTCCCCTCTGCTAGTCAGACAGCAGAATGGCAATTGTTGAGATCTGGGAACTCCTCAGAGCTGGTAGATGTGACAGAGCCAGCACCGTGATTCCTTGAACTGTATGAACAGGATATTTGGAAGCGAGACAATTCTGCGGAGCTGGTATGCTTATGCAGGAGCAGGGAGGAAGGTGTTGCTTCTTGTAGACTTTCAGCTCCTGAGTCTGTAAACGGGGTGCAGATGGGTAGCTGCTCTAAATCTTCTCTAAATTATATCAGGCTACACGGTGAGCCTCAGACATGTTCTATAGTTGGAGCAAAAGTGATTTGCAACCATCTTTCTCCTTGCACAGTTAATTTTAAATATTTTACATGTAGACTTCATACAAGTTAAGATATAGCTCACATTTATTTCTTCCAGTGGAAGACTCTTCCTTGAACAGCGGTGCTGCCCTATGGATCAAACAAGAGCTCTTGTTAATGCACCTGAGGCAATTTAAGACCCTGCAATGTCCAGCTGTACATGCTGCCCCGCTGCCAGGGACTTCTGCCCCTGCCAAGGAGGCAGTGGAGTGGAACACCCCAGCAAGGATATTCAAACCCCCTCATACTGAGACTTCATCCATATGCAAATATTTTGAAGCTAAAACTGAGTGCTCAATTTACGACATATGCAACCAATCCACAATGAACTACTAAACTAAATACTAAGTTTTTCCTGCCCATTTATTTTCTCCTTCTCTTGTTGTTAGACTCCACATTCTCCTGAAAGGAAAGGGATATCTGTCTGAAGAAATTTACCCTGGTCAGAAAAGAGGTTGAGCACATGGCTTTCCCTGCTATGTCTCAAGGCTCTGTGAAAAACCATACAGGTGAAAAAAGATCTGTCAGTGCAGTGTTACAAGAAGCAGAACATGCGTTCACAGCCTGAACAAAAGTAAAAATGAGGATGTGGTACAGTATGGTATTTGCTTGGACTGATAATTTCTGGCTGGTCAAGGTCTGAATGCTTTGAATGGACTTCATTTGCCATTTAGATGTACCTCATGGTGATTTACAATTGATATGATACTGTGATACCATTACTAACTGTACAGCTCCACAGGCGCATAATATATAAAATCTGCACCATGTTAAAAGGCGAGCTGAAAATCAGCTCCAAGCATTTATTTTGTGGCACAATTTCTAACTTTTTCCCAAAGCCAAAATGCTGTCTTCCATCATAAATGCTACACATAAATACTGTATAATGGGAACAAGGTGTCAGCTAGAGGCTTGCAGGCTCTGCTTAGCTCTTAATCTTTTTTTCCCATTTCTTGACGTATAGCACCACAGCTGTGCTACTATTAGGCTGACTGAAATGTTATTTTCCAAACAGATGCAGTGAGACCTAGATCTGTATCAGACAGAGGCATAAGATCTGAGAAAGGGCATGAAAGCCAGGCACAGATTGTAACTGATCCGGCGATTGCCAGTTTCTTTGTAGAATTGAGCTTCCACGATTGTCATTTCTGTTTATACAGAACGGCAGGACAAGCTTCACCACCTTACTCATGGATAAGTATTGCTAGAACAACTCCTGGAGAACAATAATTACACCTCCAGATAGATACTGAAGCCTCTAGCAAGGATCGTGTCCTGATTATAGACTGGAGCTGCTTTTTTCCCCCCCTTTGCATTGGTTTAGTTATCTCAGATGCTCACAATTAAAGCAGCAATGAAATCACTGGTCAGTGATATGATGTCAACCATGATTTAATTGTTAGTAACTGTTTCATTAATAGATAGATAGGGAACAGAGTCTGTAAACTCCGACATCCAGCTATTGTCTGAAGTCTGGGGGTTTGCACCAATTCTCCTAGCATCTGTTGCCCTTTGGTAACTAAACTATAAAGTCATGGCATGAGAAAATGACTGGGCATGAAAAAGTCTGTACTCAGTTAGTAACTCCTAGTGGTTTCAGTGCAGATGTAGTGTGAAGAACGCATCTCGCCACACAGCACAATGAAATCCATGCACACACGCTACTGAAAAACCTTTCCTCTGTGGGTGAAGGATAGTCCTGTAGGAGCTGTCAGCACAGGACATGGGTTCAACTCCCTGCTCTTCAGGGACTCTGCATAAATGGTCTGGACCCAGAGTTTTAATTATTCTTGACATTTATTGGTAAAATATCTGCTTTTTCTTTGTTAAAGGGTATTTTGCATCTCTCACTGGCATGTGGGTGAGAACCTTGAAGACTTTGAGGTCCTCTGATGCCATTTCCACAATCACAGGGGACACTGTGCTTCAGGACTATCCTACCTTTCTGTCCAGCAGGATTACTAGATAGCGCTCCTATAAAACTGTTAGACAGTTAGACAAGGTCACATGAAAATAACATTTCAGCTCTCCTTCCGCCTCCAGAAGTACAGGTCATGAATGAAAAAAAAAAGGCAGATCAGAAAGAGTTGTCTCTTGTTTAACCTATTTATTAAGTATGATTCTGACCTTTTTATAATTCTTGGGTAGAGGATGGCCCTAATGAGGAGTGACCAGTGTCTCTGCCGAGCAGATTACACAAAAGTCAACAGTGAGCACAACAACATGAACTCAGTGCTGTTGTGGGTGCTGCTGGCTTCCTGCTGCTGGGTCTTCTTCACCAGCAACCCTGATGGTGGGAGCTGAACCAGAATCTGGCAGGAGCAGCGGCAGAAGTTATTTTCTTTTCACCGCGCTCCGTGCATCCCCTCCATGCTCAGGGGTTGGGAGGATGAAGCCAACCAGTTAAGAGTTCCCTCAAGAGGTGGGTGACCGAGAGGAATCATGACAGCCCCATCACCTGGCAAAAGCAGCACCCAGGAGAGGGACATCTGCAGCAGGACGGTGGGGGCATTTCTCCTGAAGACCCATTCCTTCACATTAGGGGGCTTTGGGCTGTATTTTAGTTGTGCGGTGAGAGAGGTCCCACAGATGCCTTGGGAAAGAGGCTGGTCCTGGGGGTGGACAAACCAGTTCCTCAGCAGTCTAACCCATTCCTTGACTGTCTTAGAGGAGCCTTTCAGAAGCAGAGTTTCTGATGAATTATGCTACATCAGCCGGGTTTATCATTTGTTGCTTGGCCTAGTATACTTGTCTGAGCAACGGCTGAGCACCTCTCCCCATAATTTTTGCCCTCGTCTGTTTGGGAGGCTTTATTCCACTCTTGAGTTCGTTCATCTGCTAGTGCCGCTATTTATCCACTTAGTGGGATACTTAGTCACTTTGGAAATAAGGTGTGTAAAGGACCAGATAACAAATCCTACTAAATCATGAAGATAAAGAAGCAAATTCTCAGCTGCTGTAGAGCAGAGTGGATCCACTGGCTTCAAAAGAGTTTTGCTGAATGACGTTCTGGCCCGAACTGTTTTGGTCAGGACTGAGAATAACCTCACAGGTAACTGAGTCCAGTCCCCCGCCACCATATAATACATTCTTTTTTGCAGTCTCACCAATTTACCAAGCAGCCTAAATGTCTAGGTGGGTTTTTTTTCCATCTGTTACTCCAGTGTCAGACTGTCCTGATTATTAGAATTCTTATTTCCAGCCTAAATTGATGGATACTATATCCATGTTACCTCCACAGTTTCCTGTGGCAAGTCTCTTTACCCTACTTAGTTTTCTACTAACTGATGCACAAGAAGAAGTAACATAACTCCTACTAGTACTTGAGTTACTGGATTGGATAAATCAACTTCATTTAGGTTGTGTGGCATCTAGGCAGGAGAGCCACACCATGCCACCACTAGCTGAAGCTCTGGAAGAAATAAAGCTGCATTTGGCTCTGGCAATTTAGTCCAGCAGCCTGAGCATGCTGTTGATGTGACTGCACAGCTTTCAGTTCCCAAACTAGGTCACTCTGAGCATTCATGCCACAATTTTTGTTTGTGTCCACAGTCCTCTGTTTGAAATAGGTTCCCTACCTCCTTGTCCATCTTTGCAACCCTGTTATAGCTTAAATACTTTTTTCTTGAATATAAGTAATCAGAATTATATATTGCATTTCAGATGAAGCCTCAAAATTGTCTTATACCTGCCGTAGAAATATTCCACCTGCTGCATCCTAAGATCTCAATTACATCCAACTTGGGGATCACAGTCATTGTACATTTAATTGGTATATCCAGGTATGCCTCCCTCTCCTCTGTTGTTTCCAGCTGTGTTTCTCAAACAGAAGTTATGGTTATTCATCCTAAAGGGCTGGATTTTGCACTCTATGCTATTCACTTTCATTCCATTTCCATTACTTCTCTCCTCAAGGTCATCCAGCTCTCTCTGCACGGTATTCTAGTCCTCCTCTGAATTGACAGTGCCTTCCAACTTTGTGTCATCAACACATTTCATAAGCCCACTCCTACTTTTTGAGCCAAAATCAGTCCTTGAGGAACTCCATTAATAGCCTATCTCCAGCCCAATACTTCCTCTCTTGACACAGTCTGCTGTCATTTATGCTTTAACCAGTTTTCTAGCCATCTTACAGTTTCTCTACTAATCCCCCTTTTCCTTACCTAAGCAGACACTTTCTCACATGGCACCAAAACAAGTATTTCACTGAAATCCAAAACACTGTATTTCCTTTGTCTAGAGAAAACAGTCATCTTAAAGAAAGCTATTATGTTAGTCTGGCATGACCAGACTATGACCAAACCAGACTAAAAATGGCATTTTCCATTTTCCTGCTTATCTCTATTCTTTCCTACAAAATCTGTTCTACAGACTTGCATGTTGATGCAAATTAAATGACTGCAAGATAACCAGACCACCTTCTCCTCTTCTTATCCCATTTTGAAAGACGCGTATGGTGGTTTCGGTTCTTTAGTCATCTCCTCTGTCCCAAGTGGCTGGGAGGGCAAATTTCTAATGAGTTGATGATTTCATGTGCTGCTTCCCAAAAATTTCTGGAGTGGAGATTAACCTGTCCCCTCCAAAATAAGTTTGATGTGGCACTTTGAGTTGTTTCTATCACCGTAAGACTAATTCCCTCTGGCCATACTGAGTCTCTCTCTGTTGTCAGTGTCCTTGTGCGTAAAGGGAAACAAAAAGCATGGTGCGTCAGTTTTAGGAAAAATCATTATTAATCTCCACCCTGGCCTAGTGCATGGCTGTTCCCTTGCTTCTTTTGTGCTCAAGTCCTAGTTACATGGCTGAAAAATTTTTTGGTATTTGTTTTATTTCCTCTGTAAGGTCTAACACAGCTTGACTTTTGGCAATTCATACTTTATTTCTGCACTTTGACCTCTCAAGATGCTGCTTTCTCAGCTGATTAGTCTTCCTTCTCATTCCATTTAGGCTCTCTGTTATTATCCGTGTGATTTTTAAGGTGGATTTTTATTCAGTTCCTTCCTACAAGGTCCCCTCCTACTTTTACCCTTACTTAGGAAACAAGTTCCAGATATTTTTGGGACTTCTGACTCAAAGCAATCTCAATTTTAAGTAGCTGTTGCTTTTCAGCCTATGTCAAGAAGTGAACAACTCCTTCCTGAGGTAATTCATCTTCATATCTTTCATGAATCTATCATTATCACTCCCCAGTCTTATTTTATTCCTGACTTTTCCTGATCAGTGCAGAGCTTGAAATACCTTTGGTCTAGTCAAGACTCTGTTCTGTGCCTGTGCAGAATGGGGGACTCTAGAGACATGGAACAATGCCACAGGTAGTAAGATTCATATTAATAATCATATAAAAACATATAATTTTTTTCAAGAAATACATATTCACAGAGAGAGAGTGCATGTTAATGCAAGACTAAAAGTGATCTAGCAAGCTTAATTATTTAAATTACATTAACAGTACTGAAGTATGGTAATGGATCTTAGCAAGCCATTGTACCAATGAAAACTTGAAAGCAAATGAATCCACCTCTCTCACAGCTCGCAGAAAAAAGGCATTTTTTCTTAGCATTATTAAGTTGGCCAGGTGGAACTGAAAACCTGCCTTGAGCAGACCACTGGGTAAGAAAGTACCATTTTTACATAGCTACGTTTGAGAAAAAGACCATACTTAAAGAATACTTAATACTTATACATACTTAAACCTCTGATAGAGTTACCCAAAACCTGTTCTCAATGTTTAGCTTCTACTTTGCCAAAAAGCGAAAAAGTGATTGAAAGAGTTATTTCTTCTGCTTGACTTGCTGCTACTCAGAAGTTGGAATAAAGGTATTGGACAGCACCAAGCATGAAAGTGCCTGGATACTTAACAAAGGCTTCTGTTATGAGAGATAACTAATGATAGTAATAAGAACAGTTAAATTTAATCTTTGCTGTTTATGTCTAGACCTAATCCAAATTAGAGCAATGGAGAAGATCTGTTCTCCATCTGAAGAGAATTAGCACAGGCTAACACACAGAATGCCAAAGCCCTAACAAATGTGTGCTATTTTAAGTAGAAATTTTTAAGTAGAAATGTCTGAAGTGAAACACTGAGCCTTGGCATACAGGACTAAAATCTGCCTGGGCCTCAGCTGGTAAGAGTGAGGTATAGGGAGACAACCTTTAGCACAGCTGATTTCAGGATGGAGCAGAACTGCATTGCTGATGTTCATAAGCATGTATGGGCAACACCCCTTGAGCCGTACAACAGCGAGGAAGGAGAAATACAGTGTCGCTTCCTTCCAGGCGCACTGTCCAGCTGAGCTGCTTGAGTCTTGTCCAAGGAGTATCCTCAAGGGAACGCTAGGAGACATCCTGCCTCTCTGAGGCATCACAACTGAAGCATTTCACATGCACAGCATGAAACACGAGGTTCAGGGCAAGGTTGTGCATAAAATGAGATGTCTAGCCCCAGAAGAATATCCCCAGCTAACCTGTGCCTGAATCATTGCTCCTTATTACATACATATCATGTCTTTGGGAAGGTCATTATGAGTCATTAGATTATGAGTTCCAGACTCCTATCAATAACTGCATTATAGCACCCCATGTCATCATGGCCATGTTATTTCACACAATTCCCCCGTAGTTAGGCAAAGCATTATCTTATCTAAGAGGATGCAGAACAGTCTCTACTAAAAACGGATACTCACTACAGGGCAGTGCTTTTTCAGGCAATTTTTAAAAGCACAAATAGAGGTTCAGCTCTTGAACTTCCAGTAAACTGATGCTTCCCTACCCCTACTGCTTTTTTGTCTCCTGTATGTGGGATTTTTTTTTCCTTCTCTGAATGGGGAAGGAGAAAGAGCACAGACAATACAGTAAATTTTGCCCTATTATATAGACATCCATTTTTTATTTGCATCAACAATATGGAAAAAAATTTCTTGCAGCTCTGACGCTGGCAGCTACATAAACTTCAGAGAGGCTGCTGCTCTGGATCGCTCTATGAAGAAGTGTGCTTCAGTGTATGTGGAGGGTTTTCTCTCCCTTTCCCTCTCTCTCTATTGACTACAGAGGGAGCCAGAGGAGCCAGATGCCAAAATTAGGTGGCTAAAACTATTTATGTGTGTGCCCACCACCCACTGAAATTAATAGGAGAAGTTTGAGTGCCTCCCTGGTTAGAGAGAAAATAAGTGTGTTTTTAATCTAAGTGTGTTAATTCAGACCTATGGCAAGAAAAGATTGTGTTGATTCTGCTCCCAGGCAACCTCCTACAAAAATGCAAACCAGCTACTTTGCCTGGATCCTGGGACAATGGTTTGGACTCAGGAAGTTAGTTTTGTGGTAAAGGAAAACATCAGGTTCTGCACAGTTTGAAGCTATCTGCATGTATCCAGCCAACCTGCATGTTACACACATGTTTTCTGGTTGTGGAAAGCCAGTGCTGAGCTGCCACGCAGGACGGATGGCATAGAGCACTCCAGTGACAGGTGCCTCCTGTATCTGATGCGAGGGAAGCAGAACATGTGCCCTTGTCAAGTTGCTGGAGACCAGTTTGTTGCCCCGATATATTCTCTTTCAGGTGATGTCTGAAAGCAGAACAAAGAAGCCTGACCGTTATTTATCTATCTGTATTTCTAACTTTATTCCTCTAAGCTTTTGATCACTTTGAAGGCTGCTGGCTTCAAAACAATGCCAAGCATAATTACTTTATGTTTTAGGAAACATGCTGGAAGAAAGCAATAACTGCCAAATATTTTTAATTTGTCAGGGATCATCCTAAATCCATGCCATGAACTGGAGCGCAGTTGTTTTCGTTCAGAACGTGACACTGGCTAAACAGGGACATGTGCAGATTCACTGTATGTAGTAAAACTTCAGCCTTCTCCCATGTGCTTCTGAAGCTCGAAAGGTTTCAGCGCCCGTTTTTTCCTCACCTAAAGGGTGGAATAAATTTTGCATCTCATCTGGCTTTAATTTCAGGCAGTGTTAGCAGAATCTCCAGCATTGTAGTGGGGAACTGGCTGGAAACGTCCCCGTCACGGCCAGGGACACTACCCTCCTGGAGATCGGTTTGCCACAGCACAGGCGTAGTGTGCAGCTGATACAAAACACTATTTGAAATATGGAAACATCCAGCATTTTTGCACTGCGGCCAAGATAAGCCTTCGCTTCTGCCACTTAGCTGGGACCCACCCTGTGGAACTGCTGTGAGAATTTAGTTCAAGTCGTGAGTGTGAGTGAGTCGGACGAGGCCAAATTCTGCTCTGGGATGTACCCATGTAAGTCTACTGAGGCAACACGACTGAACAGGTGTAAGTCAGAGAAGAATCTAAAACCAGCCTTAAGCAGCATTTCAAATCCAAGGTTTTATTTTAACCCATGTTTTCCTTTTGCGGCCCCATTTTGCAAGACACTGAGTGACTGCAGCTCTGCTCAGGTTCAGCCACCGTGCACGGAGCTCGATGCGGCACAGGAACTGCAGTTAGGACCCCGTGTACTCCTGGGCTCTAAGGCTGACCGAAAAAATCCTCAGGGACAACTTTGTAAATGCTTAGTATTCAGCTCAGATGCCAGAGTCTTACAAAGTGCTCATTATAAATCTTGTGGAAAATCTGACAGCGTTGAGAAATGTCTGAACCGGAGCAGATCTTTTCTAGAAGTTGGATTCTCAGTGTGCCATGAACTGCTCTATTTTCAAATCCTTATTTTAGGATACTGGATTTTTATCAGTCAGTTGGTAGCTAATTAACAGGGTGGGGTTTTTTTAAACCATAACCCCCACCCCATCTAACTGATCATCTGAGAAAGGAACAGCATCAAATTATTTTCCTTCATATGACATGTCAAGTGGACGGTATCTTGCAAGCCAAAGACATAAACACTAACTCACCCACATAATTTTATTACTGACTAAAATAAAACCATATGATGTTGCTGTATCAGTGCCTGAAAAATTAGTTCACTAGATTCTGGCAATATAATGTGTCCCTAACACTTTTGTTCATACACATATAAAGTCCAATGAAAAATGGTGATAGTTATTTTCAAGGAATAGCTGGAAAGCAGTTCCCCCAGAACAGAAGTTACCTCAGCTGTTTGCCATTACTGCCACTGATGATAACTCAGAAAATGTTCAAATCGTAGTGTATACAATAAACCAAATTTTATAGGTCTTATTCAATAGGCAGTGAAATAAATGAAAGGACTCAGATTAAGCTCAATGGATTCTGGAGCTGTCTCTGTGCTTCACACCTAACATTACAGCTTCACGTTCAAACACTACCGACACTGTGTATTACTCACAAAACTTAGAAATGGTGCTACCTAGTTTTAGGAATAACTGTGCAGTCAAGGTAACATCTATCCAGAAGACAATTGCTTCCATCTGTTTAAAAGAACGACATTGTTTAGTTATAGTTACATACTTTTATAAGAATGGTAGCAGAAATATATGAATTCTGGCTACAGCGCTGTTTTACAAAACTACTGTTATTTAGCATAGTTTGATTTTTCCAGGCAATGGAGCAAAGTATAAATTACCTACAAATCCTGCTACCCCAGCTAGCACATTTGAAAATAAAATATCATGATTTATGTAATATCTTGTCATCCAGAGATCTTGAAATATTTTACAAATAAGAATGACCTTGAAGTATCCTCTCTTATTAGCTCCACTCCAGAGAGTGAAAGTGCGGTGCTTACTCTATTGAGTGACTTGCCACGTTTGACAAGCAGAGTCAGGAACGGGGTCTGTAATGGTATTGTCTTATTGCCTTTTTCTTCCATAGTATTGCCTATCGCTTTCAGCTGGATCTGTTAATGCCCGGAGCCTTGTAGAGAGAGGCCAGCAGGCAACATTTCTTACTATAGATCATATCTACTATAGTTAGAACCAGCTGTTTGTGCACAACACCTTAAAATTAAAATGATCAGAAAAGTTGGTGAGACTGACAGGTCTGGAACAAAAGCCTTCAGTGCCCAAGCTTAGGAGATGTGGTGTAACTGTCAGGTCCTATATGCTGTAGGGGAGGCACTGGAGAGCAGTATCACAAACAACTGCAGGGCAAAATGATGAAGTCAGGGTAAGATTTCAAGCTGTGAGTCTTGGCACCTGAGGAAGGGGTTGGGGTAGGTCAGGTCTGTAATACACGGGCCCATAGTTACGAAAGTCGAGCACCCCCACTCCGATACTCGGGTGGTTGTGGGGTCTGTTGTACGTCCCCACAGCGCCCACCGAGTGCCCTCAGCTCTGCCTTTGGCAAATCACTTGCTCCTCATTCCTCAGCCGCCTGGTGCCCCTCAAACCACCACGCACACGCGCACACTCATGCATGTGCGCACCACCAGCCCGCTCTTTGCCCGTCTGGTTCGCTGACGTTCCCACGAGCGCGAAACTAGCATCAAGAAGCCAATCCGTAATGAGTCCACGGACCCCAGCAAATTGTTTCTTTTCACGGCTTCTCTGGGACTTTTAGTCCTCTGTACGTAGGACCTACTGGATGAACTGTTTCGTAGCCATGACAAGATGCTGCCTAATTAACGGTGTTGTCCCTTGATGGCTACATAGTAGAAAGGATGAGAGATGTCCTATAACTTTCCCCCCAGGCACATGTGTCCATGCCACCTAGTGGCAAATGCCTATGTTTTTTAAAGCTAAGGTCTATTCACAACTCTATATATTTAGGTCATCGAACGCCTGTGGGGTTTTTTAGAGAATAATTTTGATTGCAGCACATTGGTTTGCCTGCCATTTGCAGTTAGGGAAATGCTGGTGTGATCCGCACCCACCGCCTCACACTGGCTCTGATGACATCTCTGTGCATCTGTTTTGCCTACTCATTCTCAGACGTCACTGGCCTCCACATGAAATGAGAGATGTGATGTTTGAGTATGTATGAGAAAACCATCAGCCTTAGAGTTTCAAAATGCAAATAAGATGTCCAAGAATTCAGGAGAATTTACAGGCTATAAAATCAAACAATTCTGGGAGATCCAAGACATGCTATTGACAAGAAACAACTATTTAGGATTTTCATTCATAACAAAATAGTCAGTAATATAATCACAGCCAAAAGAAACCTACACATTTTTTCATTGCGATTATTTTAAATAAAGTACATAATTTTTTCTCAGCCTGATCTTTGGCACCAAGATAGAATTGTACTTGAAATGAAGCAGTAAAACACAATTAGCCATTTTATGTAGCAATGGTAGTTTCAAATCCATTCAGCTCTAATAAAAAATTGTGGAATTCTTGAGTTGACAATAAATCACAGATTAAGGTGCCTACCAGAAACAAATACCAGTTCTATATTTTTACAAGTAACGCTTGATGTTGTAGCCTCTCTGCCTGTTCTTTGTTCTCCTCCTTACCCCTTCACTCCAGCAAAAGAGTTGATTTATGCCACCCTGGTCAAAATTTCATTACCTTCTATTTAACCCAGTGGAAATAAACCCTGTCTTGAGAAATCTGCAATATGTGAAAAATCAAAGTTTACTTTTTGATCTTTTACTTTAGGCTACTGAACAGAAACTCCTTTTTTTTCCTCTCAGAAGCAACTACCTTGATTTTTTTTTTTTTCTTTTCATTTCTTTCAGCAACAAGGAATGGAAGATTAAAGAAATGGGATATGGTTTATAAAACTTTTTTCCACGGGTGTGCCCTATATGACAGACTGTGTCCCTGGAACACCTTGGCTCAAATGTAGTAGCTGTGGGTGTGGTGATTATTTCTTGGCACAAGGAGGGATTTCAGGAAAGCACTGACTCTGCCTTCTCCACCCAGGCAGGTTCCTGACCTCTACTTACAAGTGACAAGAGCCCTCGTGTGCATAAATCCTACAGGATCCTTTAGGCAAAACCACTCACAGTGTTTGCATTGTGGGACTGTTCTCTTGAAAATATAAATGTATGCATAGCGTGCCTGAGAGTACCCAGTTTTGAATTATAGAGTGCCTTGTGAGCAGTCGCGGCATTTGGTTTGAAGATACTCCCCCTGCCTACCTCCCCACTTCCCACTTCTTATTTTAAATTCAGCTTTTCAAAAGCTTGTTACTGAAAATCTTCTGATAGATCTGTGGTGGTGCTGACTAGCAATAGCTTTGCAAAAGAGACTGAAAGATCACTTTATAGACTTCAGCTTCTTCCTGGAATTGCTGTTTTTTTCCTTTCACCACCCCCCCCCCCCCTTTCTTGGCAGATATATTTTAAAAAGAAAAAAAAGAGTGGATGAATCTATTGCTACATGGGGCTGTTAGATGAGTAGCCACAGAGATCAAAGTGCTCTCTCCGCTGAACAGGTATGGCGTGGAACGTGCCAATTCTCTCCTTTCTGTGTCTAAGCCCTGTGCTGAGGCAATGTATTTGTTGGGCAAGACCTTACACAGACAAGCCTGGAGAAAGCCTGAACTAGAAAAAGTCACACTGAATAGGGAGAATGGACACGGGAGCTGTGTATCCAGATCAGGCTTAGATAAGTGGTCTGATAGTGTTTATAAGTGATAATAAGTTAATTCTAGCCCCATTCCTTTCCATACATCTCGCCTCTCCTGGGAGCTTTACAAGGCAACTGTGGCAGTACTAAGTAGATCATCATCAGGCTAGTGATCTGACCTTTGTGGTATGTCAGCAGTGGGTTGGACCTGTGGAGAAAAGGAAAAGCCTGGAAAGATCAGGGCAGAAGCAGCTGGGTCTGAGAAAAGGAAGTTAAGGGAAACAGAGAGAAGAATGAGGTGCAGAAGTGGGCTATGCCCTCTAAAGCATCCTGTCTTCCAAAGTCTTGGCTGGAACCCAAGATTCCTGGTCATTCCTCTGCTTGTCAGCATATATCTGTGAATCTCGCAGGAAAAATCTGTTTGATTCTCCTTGGGTGCAGATCTGCACCACTGTCCCTGCCATACATCACGCTAACTCACATCCCTGTTGTAGTGATACTCTTTACCACTGGCACAGCTTATCATTATGCACAGGGAAACTTACACAAAAACACCCCATTGACTAAAAGGACGTTATTGAGTTTTGAAGTCAACTGCTCAAAAGCAAGGAAATTGTTTTGCAGACTACACTCACACCCTTCCTCACATGGATGGATTATGATAGGGCCTTTAACTGCATCATCGCAAGCTATCTTTTCCTTCTTGGGGCAGAAGTCATTCAGGGCAGGGTTACTTGGTGGCAATAGTAAGGATCAACAAGCTTACTTGGCAAACAGCTATTTGATTTTTTTTTTCCCCTCACTGTACAATGTGTATCCTTAGGTCTTGCTTATTTGCAAGTGATTCAGACTCAAAATGATGAATATTTCTGTGGCAGCCTTACCCACACGTAGCCTGCAGTTTGATGGCAATGGGAGTCCCTGGGGACTCTAATGTCCGCTTCTGGCTCTGAATATTTGAAAGGTGAGATGGCTCTAACATCTCTTATTGCACTTACTTAATCCAGTCCTGCAGGTAAAAGCGGTCATCCCCAATTCACAGAGGGAAGCAGAAACACAGAAAATGGGTCAACAGTGGGTAATGTAGCGCTGTGTGGGGATATCCACAACAGGAAGCAATGTAGTTGCACCAGAAAATCACTGCACCAGGGCTACCTAGTTCTAGTGAGGCAGTCCTCCTCCTTTAGCCCCTTTCTTCTCATGGTATAAACCCTCTACCTTCTTCAGAAAAAAAAGTTGCCATTCTAGAGCCTCATTTTCTGCACAATTAGTATTTATTTTTGGGTAGGTGTTACCTTGGGCAACAAAGGAGGGAAGAATCCTGTGAGGAAAAAAGTCTGCATGGAAGTGCCTCCCTAAAGACAACCTCTTAGTTGATGTACATGTGTGGTGTTTGACAAAGACTGCTCAGAACTAATTATTTCATGTGTTGTACCTTGAAGTCTCTTCAGAACAAAGAACATAGGCCAGGAAGGCATGTTTGCTGAAATGGTGCATCAGAGACAGCCAATTGCACAAAAATCCTGACTTCTTCAGTAGCAAGAAAACCTGAGCTCTGAGCTCCTTCATTAAAAGGGATTGGGAATGTATGTCAAGCATTCTTGCTTCCCATCTTTGTCTTGGCCTGCCAAAAATTTCCTCAGGCATTTTAGCTTAGCTGAGAAGTTCTATTTTTTTTTCCATCACTTGTGGACTTTTTCTTTGTTATGGGGTGTGAGCGGAATGCACCCAACACAGCACCTAAGCACATACTTAAGTTCAGGCTTCAGTGGAGCTACTCATGTGTTTACAATTAATGGTACTTACATATATGTGGGTGGAATTGTCAAAGGAACCCAATGGAGAAGGGCCAAAAACTCTACTGAAAGCCAGTGGGAGTTGGGCATCTGACTCCCAAAACTCCCTTCTAAACTTTTTTAAAACCCCCCGCAATGCTGGGTTGAGGCCCAAGAGAGAATTTTCAATTCCATGCCAGTACACTATGATTCAGTGGTCAGATCTGATGCTGTTAACGGAATGAGGCAGCCGTGACATACTTATATGCTGTGACTTACAAGAAGACAAGAAAAAACCCCTATGTGTGCAAGCGCTTTCAACATTCACTTGGTTGTAAAAAGGCTGTTCATTAAGCATGTATCTGTGGTTTTTGCACAATTGCTCTCTCTACATCTACACTGCATATACAGGTTTTACCACCACTTAGTCTCTCTTGTTTGCACAACATTGTCTGTGCAAGGAGTGCATGCCACTGTCATTTAGAACATGGGAGAAAATTACTAATTAAAGTAGAAATCAATGGAAAAAAAAATAAGGAAAGACAAAGGAAACTAGGTCAAGTGACTGGTCCCATGTCTCAGTTTCTTCATTTGAAAAAATGGGAGCAATGATTCCAATTGCCTCTGAGTACTTGTGAAAAAAAACAAACACAGCTAAGTTCTTATTACAAAACAACTGCATGTAAGTGGAAATTAACCTTTGAGTACACATGATTTGGGGGAATCTGAATCTGTTTTCAGAAGGATGTTGGAAGGTACCTTTCTGTTTTACAGACTGCCTTCTGCCAAATATCAGAATTTTATCTGAAAAGATTTGGCCATTATACCTATTCCAAAGAAAGCTGCAAGATTTGGGAGAAATTGTGGGAAAAAATGTATTGTTTTGTTAAGTTTTCTTTTTGCTTAATTCATGCTCAAACTTTCCCAAAATAGTCACTCTTGGAAAGAGAACAACCCAGGAAAAAGTTCAGCCAAAAAGGCTAAAGTTTATGAAAATAATAAATAACTGAAACTGGGCCTTTAGAATGGAAATGTTTAGATGAACTTAATATCAGTGCTTTGACATATAGGTGCTTCACTGGATGTTTGAGTCAGAAATATAGAATGCAGGAAATGAGTGGGAGAAAATCACTGTTTTCCTCCCGGTGTATTTTTTAATGAAAACAGGAAGAAAATGGATGTCATGTACAGTATTCGGTACTGATAGAGTTGGCTTAGACCAATGACACATTCCTTGTGCTTCCAGTGACTCATGTTTGGTGGGTAAAGTAAATTACAACTGAAAGTGGAAAAGTTTTGTACAATTTATACCAAATGTTGCAAGAATCTAAGGCTCCAAAGTGAATAGATCTGTTAGATTCAAATAATATTATGTCCCATCGAAGGCAATAGCATTTAACAACTTCCTTTAGTACATTAGTATATAGTAAGCCCACAACCAAGTACCTTTTGCAGTTGTGCAATGGGGGAGATGAAAAGAAGGAATGAAATCATGTAAGTATTTTAATTTGCTGAGGGTTGTAGATCGACAATATTGACAACAAAGACATCAGTAAAATTTGGAGAAAAGTGAGGGATAATAGGTAAAGTTAGAGCTCATAAATTTTTGAGATATCGTTTGATATGTTACTACTATATTTTAAAGCAAGTTCTTGCTTACTTGTGATGAATGCTGCATAGAAATACCTCTTTGTACAGCTTTGTTGGTCACTTCATTTTCACAGAAATGCTCAGGCCCTCAGTTAAGCAGCTCTCAAGACTAACACAGAGCTTTCAAAATAGCCATCTAAAAGCATTTGATGTATATATACTATGGCTCAGAAAACTGTGAGCTTCCTCCTCCTATTAATTTTCTACTGACAAATATGTTCACATATGTTAATTGGAAAGCAAACAGAAAAGGAGAACTATTTATCTTATTTTCCTGAGTTTTATTGATGGGAATACCTATGCATATTATTTGCAGTATTTGCCTTCTCTCTGGCAATGCTGTTTGATGTTCCACAGTACAGCATGAATAATCCTTCCAAAAGGAAGGACTTTGGGGTTAATAATGGATGAAAATGGCTGAGCTCTGGGTTCCTCTGTGTCTATATTAGTGTCTCGAATTGAATAAAGCATGGCCAAAACCTGAAGGATTACACGTTTTTTGTTTTGCAGCCAGCAGCCAATCTCTGTCTTGCTCCTCACCCTCGGATGGAGGAGAGAAGTCTGCATGGCACTCCACACGAGCTCAGGAGCTGCCTGGGCAGAGCAGATTATAATATGAAGTCTTGGTCACTGATAAACACTGCCTTGCTGCCAGAGACGCAACAGATGTATGCATTAAGGTTATGGCAGTTACCTATCTTTTAATTCAGGGCATACAGCTAGGACTGTGAAGTATTGTTATTAGCTCAGCTTGCTCATTCACGGGATTTGGAAACAATTATCACCTATCTGTACAGAAACCATGTATTTCTCATGAGTCACCTCTTTAGTTTCCATAGTGGTAATCTTCACGAAATTAACACTTTTTGTAAATCATTCTCATCACCTTTGGCAACGAGTGGAACTCCAGGCTTCCCTCGGTGGCCATCAACCTGGACCCTGATCTTCCCTCTGCTCCTTTCACATGGATTTCAGCAAAAACCAATCTGACTTGCAAAACGTGAGATCAAAATCTGCTCTTACCATTAGCGTTGTCAATGGTCTAAAACAAGAATAACCTGCCAGAAGCATCTGAAGGCCTTTGAACCTGGGGCCAAAATGGAAGAGTTGGAAGTCTGGCAAGATGTACGCACCCGTGCATGACCAGGGAGTGGACTGAGAGCCCTGGCAGCCGTCAGGAGTGCTCCCAGGCTCCAAGAGCTGTAAGTGACTGATGAGTTAACAACTGGCATGGGGGTCTGATTAATATGGTCCATCATTGGACGGATTTTTCTAGCTCCGCTCTGAGGGCTCTGGGTTTTCTTAATGGATTTCTGGCAAAATTTTTCAACATTTAAGATACATTTCCTCTGAAGCAGAGATAACTGTTTCTATTAGTTACTAAACTGTTGGCGACTAAACTGAGTGCAGTTCGTAACCTGAGAGGTGCAAGCATGAAGCATTCAGATCACTTGTCCTTCCTTATCAAGGAGGAGAGGGAATCAAAATGACAGAAGGCAAATGTTACAGCAGGGGAAGTAGCATGGTATTGGGAAGAGAATAAACCCTCAAGAAAGTAAAAGAGAAAAGAAAGAGAATAAAGAGAAATAAGAGAGCAAAATTAGGAAATTTCAATCTAGTAAACTAAGTCAGTGAGGCCAGGAGAGGGGAAAATTTGAATCCAAGTCCAGTACTGGCATACATTCATCTAATGCTTATGCTGCAGAATATCGCACAAGAAAACTGTGAATTTTTGAAGCTTCTTAAGTGATGTGCGTGCACATTCCTGTGACTTTTATTTGGAGTTGAATGTTTGAATTTCCCCCAGTGGAACTGAAAATCCTGCTTAAAGTACTCTGCTACCCTGACATGCCAAGCAGCTCACGTGGTAGTGTAATGCTACAAAGATACAGTCAGTAAGAAAGAGGAGTAGCAGAAACAGTAATTTTTTTTTTGAGGGGTGTCCTTCTGAATTTCATAGAAATACAAATTCTTCTTTCACCTCAAATACTATACTGGCCTGTCCAGACTCAGTATAGATTTAGGCAATCAGAAGTTAATTGTTGATATACATACATATACACAGAACTGGCATATATTTTCTTCCTATTTACCATTTCTTTCATATTGGGTAGACCAAGATGTCAACGAAAACATCACTTCTGATCTAATTTTAAAGTACAGCAAGCTACTGGGCAGAGTAAAAATGCAAGATATTTCTATGTCAAAAGTTTTGAAAAGTCATGTTGTAAGCTTTGTCTATATGACTGCACACAGTGCAGGGCACAGAAACTTCTGTCACAAAGCTTCATCCCTGTTATACTGGTAAGACTGCCCACATGGATGTCTGACCTAGTGATTCCAACTTTTGTCCAGATTAATAGGTATTTCTACATTTGTTTCTTAAAGTCCTTTGCCTGTGCTCTATGCATATAGTGCCTAGGTTGCCAATCACTGCATTTACGTGCATGTATATGCCTGAATTGACCATTTGTGGTTGTGCACCCACTGCCCAGGAGAAGAAAGAAGCTACCAACTCTTGCAAATGAATAACAGCATGTTCCCTACTGTCTTTGAGATTTTATAAGGTCCAATCCCATCCTATGTAATTTTTCTTCGAAGAGATATAGCTCAGCAGGGACCGACTGCTTTCCCATTAGCTTTTCTACATTTACAAAACATAAATTAATACAGACCACATTAACACATAGTTCTGCTAGATCCATTACAAAACCTGGAATTCCTTCCAAGCCAAGCACTAGTACTTTATTTCAGATTACTGCAAATCGAGACTGGCCCATTTTGCCTTTTGACTAACGGGATGTGATACAAGAGATGACCTTTGATTGGACATGGTCAGACCTTTATTTTGACTTTTGCTGTTGTTGGCTCTCTCTGCAGCAAGAACCAACATTGCTATTAGCTTCTGCATAAAATGCTCTCCTCTCTGATGCTTCCATGGTGCCCAAAACTGCTGTTCCCACTGCAAAGAGGTAAGACCATGCAAGAGGGTGTGATCTCAAATGGTGAAAGTGCAACAAGTAGCTTTCAGAGAAGAAGGAAATAAAGCTGATACAGAAGACTCAAACACAACAATGTAAACACTTGATTTTCAACTGTGTCTGATTTCTAGCTTCCAGAAGCCCCACACATTCTACTGACATCACTTAGGGCTCAAGATCTCTGGAAATAACCACAGCATTTAAGTTTTCTTCTGTAGGGTCATATTTTGATTGCTATAGTATGGGGCAAGTCCAAAATAACTCCTTAAAACCAGAGTCTGTAGTTAAGAGACAGAGGTCTTAGCTAATCCTTAGAGTCCAAGAAGTACCATAAGACTGAGTAGACAAGTCTTCACATTCGCTATGTGTTAAAGCCTCTAAGGATTGTTTTGTATTCATGAATGTCGCAACTAGTGACAGCATGGAAAAGAGATTGAGTGGGTATGAACTCTGAACTCTAATATGGATTGTGATAACAATAAGAACACAGGAGGTGGTTTTATTGATGCACGAATTAAACAAAGTGATTGCATGTGAGTGTAAGGTCCATGTTTACCCCTAAAGTGCGACTCATGCACAGCTACACTGAGTGCAACACTGACCTTGTTTGGGGTTTGTAGGTTGGTTTTTTTTAAATTGTATTAAATTTAAGTCTAATCATAACCTAATGAAATTGGTTTCAGAAAGTTACTTACAGTTTGTCTGACAAGCTCACAGGCTGTGGAGGCTGTGTTTAATAATGAGTGAATTCCAGGTCATTTCAAATATGCAAGGGCTTTCTGAATCAAACAACAAAACCGTGTATTTCAAGCCATCTCTCACTTCGCGTCCTGGGATTGCACAGACCCGCCTCACGGCTTTTCTGAAACTAAGCAATATTCAGCTGTCCAAGGGCAAGCCCTCGGGGCTGACCTGGGACCAGGCTGCTCCTTCCATGGGAAAAGGAGAAAAGCAGGGCTGGGAAGGGGAGTCCTGGGAGACAGTTGCGGAGGACTTGGCTTGCCTCTCCCTCTGCCACCTGGGGGAGATCGGAGTAACGCAGCACCACCTAAACCCTGCCTCTCCCACATCTGTAAGCTCACTGTCCAAAGCTCTAGCATAAACAAACCACTGGAAACAGCTGTTTTACTGCCCTGACAGGGCATGTGCTAGACAGCTGCCAACTTTGCCGATTCCTGAAGCTGGTATTGGGAACGTTAGATCTTTTTACTGACATTTACTTCCCATGACTTTATTTTCGCATACAGAGACAAGATATCCAGTATCCTGAGAGGCAAATCACCTTCTATTTGCTTTCTCAGTGCCTTTGAAGGTACAATGTACGAATGAGTTATCCAGTTGCAGACCATCACTTACAAAGGATCCAGTGCTGCGAAACCAAATAGAAGAAACGGATCTAAAGTGAAAGTTCACACTGAAAAAAACTTGAGGTGCTGTGCAAAAAACAGTCCATAACTTTTATCACAGCAAATAGTTTACACTTGTTCCGTTTGTGCTATACTTGTGGCCATTAGGGACCAGGTATCTTTTCTCGGACATGTATGAATGGACAGACCCAGTGCCCTAAAGGAACTCCAGCAAAAGTCATTACCTTGTGTTCTTCCTACATAAACTCTCAAGCCATTTTAGTTGGCTATATTACCCTTTGCTTCCCCTGCTAAAAACAATCTTGCTGGCAGTGCTGCTTTTCCTCTGTAGAAGTAGCCACATTTCTATGACGGGTGACGTGAGCTCTGCAAATACAGAGCCAAATTCCACGGTAATGCAAGAGGATGTATTTATGACGGCAATAGATTTATGCCTGGTCGCGCTATGGCTGTATGAGGTAGAGAGATGATAAAATTGTCTGGGGTGAAAAGCATTATAAAGTATTGCTAACGTAGCTATGGTAGATAAGTTCTATCACAAATCTGTGTAAGGGTCTTGTGCTAAGTCTTGCAAAATACCAGGTGTTTACACAAACGTATTTCAGAGCTCATCAATAAGTTATTTGCCTTTCATCCTTCATTCATTCCATTCTTCCCTCCACAAAACTGTTAGTTCATTATTTTTAAAGCACTGCTTGCTTTATGAAAAGCTATGAAAAATTGGTCATCAATGGAATACTACAAAAACCAGCATTTGGTTTGGAGACGAAAGGGCATGGCTGCAGCATCAGCATCCTTGGCTTGGAGCTACGCTGCTATAAAGCATGGCCTCAAAAGCGTGTGTGTGTGTGCAACGACCCAAGTGGAAAAGGAATTTTTGACATGTAAACAACTATTTGTCTCCTGCACTCTTGAACATAGACCCATTATCTTATCGTTCATTAGCAGACTATTGAATTCACATAATCAGTAATAGTTTCTGGAAGCTGTTTGGCAAGCAGATATGGAAATTACTAACTCACAGCTGGGTAAGAAAAAATGGCAAATACACACGTTGTGCTTGCTCTCTTCCCCCCCCTACCTCCCCACTCTCTTCCTTGGACACTGTAGATTTATTGCCTCACAGTATTCACAGATGATGTTTTCATAGTCACTAATGAGGTCCCAGCAGTTTTTTAACAATAACAGGACATTACTACTCCTAAGATATATTATGTGTTTTCCCCATTTTTCTCCATTTCAGTTGAATACTCAGAAGTGCACTAGCTTAAAAATCTCCTGGTTTATTATTATTATGATTGATAGTCCAGTCACATGATATAAATGACTGCCGAGGTGTAACTTTTAAATTGTTAATTTGTATACAACTTTAAAATATAATCTTTCAACATGCTGTTCATGGCTTTGTACATAAAAATGCCAAAATACTTGTTTGATTGTTTTTGTTTCTGCAGGCAAAAAGGCAACACAGCAGAGATCACTTTTCAATACTGTTGTGCTTTCATTTTCCCTCCCTGCAAGAATCTGGCTTCAACCCATTGTAGTTGGCAGTGGTACACAAGGTAAACTGAAAATATTTACTGGTAATAGTTAAAATTAATTTGTTTGGAGACCTATGGTCCTTCTATGCTTATTCAACAAAACCACCTCATTCAGACCCTGATTCAGGAAAGCATTTAAACATTTGCTTTATTTTACTCATGTGTTTAAGTTACACAAACTTTGTGATAAGTCTGAGGGCTTTCTTTTTCTTGAATTTGAGCTTTCGCACATAATTCTTCCACAATAAAAAGTTAAGTTTAATTTAGGAGAGTTGGTAGCATGCTGCTTTCTGAAGTCAGGTTTAGAAGTGGCTGTCATCTAAGTTCATAATGTTTAGAAGCTGTTAAAGATGAAGTCATGTTTAATATGTGAGTATTTAATAGGCTATAGTACGTAAACCTAAGCAAAGCAGAGTTTAGGAGATCAGCCTCTCATTGACCTAGTTCTCTGAAGTACGAATTTGCTATCTTCTTTGCCTATGATTTAAAATCTTTGCTCTACAGTGTGAACATAAGGAATTGTCTGCTAGACAGATACTTGCAATGAGCACCATTGATAGTACTGAAACTGTCCAAGGTCCCAACCATTCCCATATCTACGCACCTTTAGCCTCAAACAAATGAATATTCACATAGCCTTCAAGGATATGGGACTATATACACACCTAAAGTTAACCATGTCTGTAGCCTCTCACAGGTTTTGGACCAAAGAAGCTATTTGGTGGGAATGAGTAAACCTGTGGTCAGGAAAACTCCTGGAGCTTCTATTTTTGCAGTTAGCTCACACACCTTACTTAACACCTTCCAAGCCCCTTACATCTGCATACAGACTTGCTATGCTCCTCGGAGAGTATCGAAAGCAGAGGACAAAGTCCACAGCCACTGAAATCAATGGAAGCTTTGCCAACAGGGTTCATGTGACCAGAATCCTTCCCCAGGGAATGTGCATCACTTCCATCACTTCTTTGGGTTTCATTGTTTATGAATGCAATCTGGGCATTCACCCTTTTTAAAAAAAATAAAAAAAATTCCTTAGGCTACATTCATCTTCCCTTCTCTTTTCCCTGTGCACATGATTTGGCAGGGAAGGCAGTAGGCACAAAGGATGAAAGAGGTTGTGGGATAGAGGAGAAATTCCCATAACTTGGGAAGCAAAGCAAAGATTTTATTGGGTCTAATTTCTGTTCCTTTTGGTGTCAACTGGATTTTGCCAGGAATTTTAGTTAACTTGAAATACTCTGTGCTATAATGTTGTTCCTGAGAGATACAGGGATGAGGGGCTGTAGCTTTTGTTTAGCAAACCTTGATCCTGAGTCTGTAAGGGGACCCTCATGGCCAGGCACTTTCTTCTGCTGAAGTTGGACTACATGACAGTTAGTTAGGTTTTAATGCTGTAATTTGTAAGCATGGACTCTTCAGTCCTGCGCTCTTTTTTAACCAGTTGCCAGATTCAGTCAACACATGGTTCCAATTTTGCCCCACCTCAAATTCTTATGATGTAAATTTTAATGGAAAAGCGTCACTTTGAAAACTAAAAAGCTCTGTCAAGGAACTTAACATTTCATCAACATATATATTGCAGCCATTATCAGAAACTTGCTCCTGGCAACACCCCAGGGCTCTCTCCTAGATACAGTGGATGTCTGCCCCTTGTTAGCTGTTAAAGCTGTAATATTTTCCTTGAAAGTTACTTGCAAGAGTCTTATCCCCAAGTCCCTCATATCTCCTTCTCTCTTTGAACTGCTTAGGCCATTTCCAGCCACTGAAAAAGAGCCAGTCCTTTAGAGCGGATGACTGAAAAGAGTGGGAAAAGGGTAAGAAAATCACAGAAACCTAGGGGGAAATGCTTTTTTTTCTTTTTTTTCTTTTTTTCTTGGAATGATAATGTCTCCATCTTAGTTATTCTGTTTTCCCTGGACATGACATTCTCACAGCTCTTGATTATCTCACCTGCCTGACTGCTCAAACACACACCAAATGGACCAAAGTTTCCATTCCCATTTTGGAATCACTTTTCTTTTCCATGAGACTCAGCTACAAAGGAGAAGAGAAAAACAGAACATTGGTGATGCTCAAAATTAAGAAAATAGCAAGTTGTCCCGTGAGTGGCAGAAGTAGTGAATCCTTGCCTCTTACAGGACTGTCCTTGTTTTTCAGCTTATCACTCCAAAACTTGCTCATATTCCCTATGACACCTATATCAGAAATAAATAGCATTTACTGTGTCTAGTTCATATTAATGCATGGGCTGACTGACCAGCTGGCTGCAACCAAAGAAAATGTAGAGTGGCTAAATAACAAATGCTTTTCCTTTGTGGTGTCAGGGGTGGGAGCAGAGAGGGGACTCTTCTCCATCCAGCTGCCACTTTTCTTGACATTTGTGAGATTCTTACCCCTCTTCTACGCTGGCTAGGAAACATACGATGGATTTGAAAGCTGTTCAGATGGGGAAAACTGGCAAACACAGTGATTACAAAATCCTCATCTTTGTACAAGTCCATGAAAAAAAAAAAAATGTGGGTACAGTTCTAAGTGCATCAGGTGGGCCTGTCCCTCACAGACAGTCAGGGCTATCTTTTTCCCAGAAGCAGCAGGGACTTCTGGTTCTTGGTGAAGTCTCAGCTCTGAGCTGGAGATGAGATGCTTTTGCTGTCTCCTTCCAAAACTGCTCACCCCACGGGGACCTGGGCTTCCTCTGGTTATGAGCTTCTTTGAGAGAATTGGCGACATGTTGGTGTTTCAAACACAAAGTGGTAGCGTGGCAGTCATCCCACACAGCATCTGACTTGGAGTGCAGAACAAAGCACCAGAAAAAGCAAGGCAACGCAAACAGACGGATCCGTTTCCCTGTCCCTTATTCATATGTGCCATAAAAGAAAAATCCCTAGCTGCTTTTTCTCATAAAGAAAGCTCCAAATCTCTTCTCTCAGAGAAGGGCTACTTTGGGAGGCAGGGTGAATCGTGGTGGGCTGGGCACTTGCAGAAGCTCTTGTAAAGGAAAACAAGGGACTGAGGCAAATGTTTCGTTGGAAACAAGACCCTCAAGAGCCAGGCGGCTGGGAAGCCTTTGCCACAGAAGGATGTTCTGATGGACGGAACCTGCCCAGATCAGATCTGGAGGAAAGATGCTGTATCACTACTCTGCATTTTAAATGTGAAGGGTGTTTGGAGGTGGATGTCTTCCTCTGGGTGCTGTAGGGAAGCTCTTCAAGGGAGGAGCTCTTACTAGTGAGGGTGTCTCCCTTGCTGGTACTTTGCTAATTACAAGAGCAGAGATGATACGTTGCATGAGGGCCACAGCACTAGACACAGTCCTTCCTCGAAGAGCCCTGCTGGGGACCGGTGCACTGGCGGCCTCCTGCCTCTTCCCTGTCTCATTCCTGCCTCTTCCCTGTCTCATTCCCAGCGTGCAAGGGCAGAGGTTGCCATCCCATTTTAAAGAGCAGGCTTCATTTCCCTTTGCAGCTTGTTAACGGACAGCTGCCACGGCATGCTAGCTGGTAGGGTCTGTGGTGGGGCAGCCGTGGATGCGGAGGTTCATCCTTGTCTCCACGTTGTCCTCCTTTCTGTCCTGCTCTCTATCAGCTTGGCCAGAGGCAGAGCGGTGATAAAAGCCCCAGGTTTGCCGCAGTAACTGCCTGCCTTTACCTACGCACCACGTTCACCTGCTTTTATTGATTTCTTAACGCAGTCACAAGCGCTACCTGCTCCAAAATCCTGCGGCAAAACCTGCCGCTG
This sequence comes from Haliaeetus albicilla, assembly GCF_947461875.1. Taxonomy (NCBI): domain Eukaryota; kingdom Metazoa; phylum Chordata; class Aves; order Accipitriformes; family Accipitridae; genus Haliaeetus; species Haliaeetus albicilla. Next base: position 13,214,941 of record NC_091503.1, on the reverse strand, counting down.
GCCTCTGAGCAAATTCTTCTTGCCTGGAGACGTGTCAGCCGTGAAAGAGCGTCTTGCTAGGCAGAAGAAATATTTCAACTGAAGTCAAGCAGGCTTTTCTCTAAAAGCAAAGAAATGATCGTTTTTCATGTAAGCGCCTAAAAACGTGTTTCCCTGGGCCAGGTGCCCATGCCTGGTCCTGGCAGAGGGCTCGGCTAGTCCGCGTGGATCCCCATCAGTCTTGGCAGAGGTGTGGGGACCCTCACAAGAAGATCCCAGGGAAGGACTGGGACCCAGATTCGATAGACAGAGCTCACTGCTCGCCGGCCCCTTTGCAAGCGAGTGCCCCCCATCAGCCCCATCTCCCTGGTGGGGAAAATGAAGCCGAAGTAAAGGCTGGATTTTCAGAGTGTACTTTAAACTTAAATGCCCTGATTGGGAAAGGCACGAGGCATCAGCTCTTCCCATTGACTGCGGTTGGTAGTATAGGCCCTTCGTGTGCCAGATCGCTTATTTAGAGCCCTAAATTTAGAACCTGAACTCCAAGCAAGACAGGAAATATTAGCCATGGGTTGTTACTGCTATGCACACAGCAAAAGCGTACAGCCCTGCTGCTGCTTGCCTTTCAGGTGGTTTGTCCTTTTTTGTCCTTTCAGGTAAATTTAATCCTTTCAGGATGTTTGTTGTCCTTGATTAATAACATCAGATACCTATAATAAAATTTCTGCTGTTAGCTACTATCTCTGCTGTCAGACAACCTGGTGTTATAAAAAGCGTCCTAAATGAAACTACATTTTTCATTTCAGAAGCGCGTTTTCATCTTCAGAGTGCAACCTCATTCTGCTGAAAGCTAGGAAAACCATCTTAATTTTAGAGCTACAGGACAGGCAAAGCACGGTCTTAGACTCAAAGATTCTCCAAACTATGCTTTTCCTATTACAGAGTCAAACTGTCTCCAAAGCTTTTGCTTTCGTTTTAACTGGACCAGGGGAGAAAAGATTAATAAGATTAAAATAGAAGAATAATTTTCTCAGTTCATTTACATCCTCTCTTTAGTTTTCTGTAATGATGGAGAACAAGGCAGTTAACTTGTTCTTACCAACATAGGAGTACTCAGTACAATAAAGTATTACCCAAGGTAAAATCTTTCATTTCAACCACTCAATTATTTTCTAGTTATGTCCAGTTTAAAAGAAAAGGCGAGAATGACTTGGCTCAGTTTGAAGTACTGAACGCAAATTGACGATTTGCAGTATTGAACACCCCCTCCCCTCCCATGCACAAATTCATAAATATAGGGATAATATGCTAACTATACCCACTGATCATTTGAAATTCCAGATAATTTACTACTGGTAGACCTCTGGTTGGGGACTGACTTTCCCCAGCTGATTCAATATGTGCTGTTACCTAAAATCAAAATCAGCCTCATACAAAGCCGCTGAAAGCTTTATGTGCTCTGAGAACACACCACACCTAAACGCAGTAGGACATTGTTTCCTCGCCGTAAGAGAGATTGCAGAGAGTTACAAATAATAGTTCAGTTGCCCAATGTATTTTTAATGGATTAGCAAAGTTAACAAATGGTATCTTATTTCTGGCTCCTTCTGATGTAATGTAATTCTTTCAAAAGCATACTAGATGTTCCAGTTTAATGACCCTTCCTCTTTTCAGGGAACAAATACACACGTCTCTCTTGCTTAGCCCTTCACACCAACCTTCCAAAAAATAGCTGGAGGCGGGACAGCTTTTGTCCTACCTGGATTAGAAATACTCAGTTCTAGCTTTACTTTCTGATGAGAGGAATTTTGACAGCTAGGGGACAGCTTTAAGTAAACTGAATTAGGTGGGGAAGATGTCAGGCCACCTTCCCAGAGCAAGCCACAAGCCCGTCAGGGACTACAGCTTCTCTCACAGTGATATCGGTTTATCATCACTATCGTATCTGTTTCTGGCAAGGGTCGCTGGTGTCTGCGCGTGGGTTACACCCAGCCACGATGATCCTAACAGGGTGGGGGGGACACACGACACCTTTTGTCTTCTTTTTTTTTTTTTTTTCCCCTCTTTTAAACCTGACCTTCTTCCATCTGAGTGACCGCTTCAGGCTCGCGCTTCTGGTTGGAAGGGCGGGGTGAATGGTTTCCTCTTCCTCCTCCCGTCCCGTCCCTTCCCGTCCCTTCCCTGCTCCCAGCTCTGCTGCACAGATCACTTGGCTGGGAGAAGCAGAGGGGAAGGGTGTTTCTAACGCCAAGAGCTTGAAAAGGACTGTGAGGATATTTTGCATGATTCCTGTTTCAGGCAGGAATATATGCAGAAGCAAAGTGCAAGGCAGGGAAGAACAATATGAAAAATCCTCAAGCCCCAGTGAGATGCTGAAGCCACAAACAAGTTCAGCGACCGGCAGAGACACCCAGGTACCAGTGAAAAGCCTAAGCAGCAGTTGGGCTCATCCCTCCCATCAGCTGCCCCGAGATGAAATCTAGGGCTTCTTTCCCAGTTAGAGGTCTGTCAAATCCTTTCCAGCCTCACTGCTGGGCTGTCCTCGCCACGTTTCAAACCAGCCAGAACCATTTCCCTCACAACCCACAGTCCAAAAGGGATCGGAGCCGAGATGCAAGCACTGTGGTCCACACTGGGCAGTGTGAAGTATTTTGAGGGCAAAGGGTGGTAAGAGCGCCCTATTAGGAGAAAGCAGAAGAGCACCCTCATTTTTTCAGCAAATGTAAATGAAGCTGAGGGGACTCAGCCGACCGCTTTTGCTGGTGGTTTGAATGCTGTACAGCAGTCGAGAAGCTGGCTGAATCTGACCGTCACCGTTCCTGAGTAGCTAAGGTGGTGACTCCCCTACACAGTCAAATAAAAATAGTTTTGTCTTAGACCTAAATCACAGTTCTCCACTCATTTTCAGGTCAGCCTCTTGCAGTCTGATGCAATCGTGGCAAAACTTACTGGCTGCTTCAGTCAAAAGCAGGCTGTTTTGAACCTCTGGGATCAAAAATACCATGATTTTGAACACACACTACATATCCACTTCCAGGAACCCCACCAAGTCCTACACACTGTGGGGGATGATATGAACACATCTGACATGAGAAACAAGGAATGACTACCAGAGGCTATTCAGCTAATTCTGAACTGCTCACACAGCACACCGTCCCCTCGGATGCCTTTCAGGAATGCTACCATGCGTCAGAAATGTGGTCCTTGTCTCTGTCCTGCTCCCAGAGGCTGGCAGAGGGTTGTGCCAAGGGGAAGTCTGCTCTCACAGTGAAGCCAGCACAGCCTGCTCTCTTTCAGAACATGATGGAAAATGCGCTTCTTTGTTCAGCATTTTTACTAAGTGTAAAAGTGTAAAACCCTTGATGGTTTGCCATCTGGATGGAAACTGCTCCCCGTTCAGGGGAAGACAGGTAAAACGCAGAGCGTGTGGGTGCAGCCTTTTTTGCTCTAAGTTTTGATGTGGAAAACATTCAGTCTCTTGGGTGATTACAGCCATATTTATGTGAAATAACAATAAATAATATTAAAAGAACAATCTGACAAGTACCACCACTGAGCAGTGTTCTGAAACTGAAGCAAGTCGACAGCTCTGTGAAAGAGGAGGCTGAAAAGGCAGCACACGTTAGGTGCAAAACAACTTTGGAAATGCATGTCTCCAGCAGAAAAAAAAAAAAAAAGGCAGAAAAAAGTGCATGTGTTTGTTTGCAGAGACTGGGTGGGGGGCAGGACAGCGAGGTGGTGTGGAGACCTTGGGGGGAGGAGGGCAAGGAAAACGGGAGGATGTAAAAAAGAGCAAAGGACTTTTGTGAGCTTTTTGGCAGATGCTGGAGCAGGTGGAATGCAGAGTGTTTACACAGTTCATATTTCAATATACTAAGAAAACATGGGGAGTCAGGCTCTAAGCTGTTATTAAGCTCCCCTCCCCTCCTGCCCCAACCACTTCTTTAAAATCTGCCTTCAGATCTCGAATGAAACTGCTCTCTGCTGGACTGATGGCGCTGGGGCAGTGACTGTGCCACCAGCTGAGAAAACAAATTTGAGAAAGAGAGTGTGCGCTCAGGTTAACAAGCCCTGGGCAAGCGAGTCCCCCCCCTTCCCCTGTTCTCACCTCCTATTCCCCAAAGCCCCTGGAAATAGTGCGCTTTGGTAGGAGAAGCTGTTAGGCATCGAATGGCGGCCGGGCTTCAGAGCAGCAAGCAGGGAGGAGAGGGGAGATTTACAATGTTCCAGTTTTGACTTTTTGCATAATGAAAACCAGAGGTCTAATAAAATACAGCAGCAGTGACACTGCAATGGAGGCAAAAAAGAAAAACAAACTTTTAGGATAAAATAAACATGGTGTACTCAAGTAAGGAGTCTATCTCTATCTCCATCTATGGATACAGACATAAACACGCTCTCCTCTACTAATTCAAACTAAGAAGATTAAATCCAAGTAAACTGAACACAAGATAGGTAGGAACATTTTCCGTTAGCAAATCAGTCCTCGGCAAACTAGCCCAGAAAGGAACGTTGGCCACAGGACTGTATGAGTGGCCCAAAGATGTTTTCATAGCTATTTGCCACTCATCCGTGTTCTGACCCTGGTTATTCAGAAAGGGGCCAAAAATGTATTTTTAAAAAGTTCTTGATTCATTCAGAATTATATTGGCAGGGAGGTTATTGCATTTACACTTTTATTACTTTTTAGGGAGAACTTTCTTCTTTGTAGGGCTGGAGCAGAAGAAATAACAGAGCACATGAATACCTCTGTGGGCTGGTTTACATCCTGTGGGATGAAAATTACATTGTACAATAATTTCTATCATTGATATACATAGTGCTTCTCATCTTTAAAGCAATGTGGAAACATTATGAGCAGGATATGTTGGTGAGTTAGAGGAGCTGGCAGACCTGTGCAGCACACAGAGCAGCTTGCCTCCTTCAGAGATCCTGCATAGTGCCTTCACTTCAGGATGCAAAACTAAAATTTCTCCGTGGTTGTGAGTGTGGGGCAAAGCCGAGGGTGAAAAGAAAGGGGTTGTGGTCTGCACCCTCTGCCCTTTCCAGCTGATCCGGGAAGTTCAGTTTCTGAGTTTAATTCACAGGTTGGTTTCATTCTCAATCTGTGATCCTGGGAAAATCATTTAACTTCTTTGACTTCTCCAGTTACTCATCCATAAAACAGATAGTTTTATTTGAGCTGGGAAGCTCAAGTAGAATTTCTGCTTGAAATTTTTACAGGACGAGTAGTATAAAGAGAAAGCAATTGCCCAAACAGCAGTAGCAGCATGTCATACTTGCAAATCACAGAGGGCTTCTTTGATATGCATTTGTTAATTCTATGCTATTTACTTGGGTTCTGGAATGACACATCGTTCGACTACATGCCATATTATTAATGATGTATTCACTAATAAATTCACAGTGTCCTGATGACATGAAACATGGCACTGGAAATTCCGTAACTGTGTCCTGCATCTTATTCAAGTACCATGAGCAGACAGGCTGACTGCCTTGCTGAGGTCCTGCTCTTTGATCAAGTTTGGGTAACGCAAGCTCAGCCGAAGAGCACTAGTGCTGACTTGGGGTGTCCTAATATAATGTCCCAAATTTGAGAGCAAGGCTTGCCATCCACAGGTTTATCATGGCTTCGTGACTTCTGGCCAGCACGTTGAAGAAGATGTACTGCGCTCTACCTAATTCAGAACATACTTTGGAAAAACAGCAAGTGCTTAGTGGACAGACTCTGAACTCCTCTGGCCAAAAAATAGATTTCCCCCGATTCCTCCTCTCCCTCCTCCCCTTCTCTCCTCGAGGAATTTAATACAAAATATCATCTGTATGAGGGCAAGAGGCAGTAAAACTGTTAGGGAACACACAGCCATAGACTCAAAATCCAAACCTGCGTGATTACATATCATCCTTCATTCACCACCCGGACAACTAACTGAGCTGACGCCTCGTTGTCCTGAGCTGCGTGTGGGTCCTGCTCCCTCACTGGGACCCCCTGTCTTCCCAGTAAAGAGAAAACTGGGAGTCTGTATCTGCGAGCTTTATCTAAGGAGCTACAAAGGCAGCAGAGAAGTGAGCTGGTGCCGGGTCCCTTCGTGTGCCCACCTCAAATACAACAGCACCCTCCGCTGTCTGCTCGGGGTAGAGAGAAGTCTGCCCGGGTAATTCCCTCCGACAAGATGATAAAACCCAGCCAGCGGAGATCATTCTAATTACGACAGATTATCCAGCTGTTTGAAGAACACAAATTAATATAGATGATGGTAAGTAAGTGATTGGAATGCGGCCATTTGTTTGAAAAAAAAAATTATAAAAGGGAATGACACATCAAAAAATGCAACCCACTTTGGAGTAGAATTAAAGATGAAATCGTAATTAGTCTACTGTGTATATTCTACTATGATATCATTCCAAAGAATGTAAAATTCTTTATGGTTAGTATTTTTCCCTTATGCCGTTATTTAACGGTACTTTTTCAGTCTCAAGGAAATACAAGTCAGATGTGCTTTCTCACAGTAAACCTCAGCCGTTTTAAGTTAGAGTGGCTTATAGCCAGAGAGCTATACACATTTATGAGTCACAGCTCCTTTCAGTCACAAATGCAGGACACTAAACATGACCACCAGCTACTATTTCTAGGTTGGGAGGCCTTTCTGGAACAACAGTGGCAGGAATATTTGATGAAAAGGCACTGTAAAAATAGACTGGTTTACTGAATTTTTTCTTTCCCTCCCATACATTTTTTTCCCTTACTTCTTTTTGTTTCACATATGTTTCTTCTCCTTAAAACACTCGTGACTGAGCTAAGTTTGCCATTAGCATTCACTGGTGTAAATGAATGGAACAGAATTGCCACTGGGGGAGAGCCACCTCGTAAGTAGGGAATGAGATGCACGTACCAAAAATGTTTGCAGAGGGGAGAAGAGGGCAGGAGAGTAACAGGCAACCAATGTAGCTGAAAGAAGAGGGAAATGATGGAGATGAAGGATGCAGTAAGAAAAAAGCAGGTTCCTCCTCCGGCTCTGTGGACAGTCTCTTATCTCCTCCTGTCAGACCTAGAAGCTCTCCTTTTGGTTGTGACTTCTGCTGCACTGCAACCATACACTCCGATTCTTGTGCCATGCATGCTGCAAACCCACAGTACCTCAGCAGCTGCTCAGTCCGTGTGGCCAAGGAGTGGGAGCATAACACAGATATTACAGATTGGCCTGAACACCCTCAGAAGTTGCCCAACTTCCAGCACAGAGCATCAGTTCCCAGCAAGGCAGATGTATCTCACTGGGGAGGCTTCCCAGTACCAGCAGCAGGGAAATACAGGGAAAAGTCTCTGGACTGCCATATCTGGACAACTGGTGCAGAGCCCAAATTAAAGATCTTCCTGACTTACTAGCCTTTTTTTTTTTTTCTCCATACTAGTACTGTGGGAGCATGAAGAGGTAGAAGCAGGGATTTAGGTGGAGGTGGCAGATGAGACAAAAGTGGGCACAAAGAAAAGGAGGAGGTAGACAAGGCAGCAGTAGCGAGGCTTGCTCCAAGAGGTTTGGGGGATCTGGACCAACCCTTCCCAACAGCAGAGAGCAGTGAGCCCTTTGGGGAGGGGACACTTTGCCTGGGGACTCTTGGCTCCAGAAGGGTAATACCAGCAGCTTCTTACAGCCGAGGCATCATTTTGCTCACAGCCCTTGGGAAGGACTCCGGGAACAATTTCAGCTCTTTGCAAAGCAGAGCAAGAGGCAAGGTATGGTTACGGTGTATGGGACGGTAACAGCTCTCTGACAGCCTTCCAGGAAAAGACCTGCTGCAGGTGTAGCAAGTGCACGAAGGAAAGTCTGCTGCCACAGCTCGATGATCGCTCATCTTAGTCCATGGGACTGGTGAATGAGGTCTGGGGCTGGAGCAGCGTAACTGGGACAGTCTCTAAGGATGCAGAAGGACACCTGACAGCAGGGGTGTGCGGCTGTGGGGGGAGAGCCAAGAAACTAAAGGCACAGAGGTCCCTCCCGCTTGCCTTCATGAAGTCATGCTTGACCTGTGCTGCAGCCCTCAGTATACTGGTGCATGCTGCAGAGACACTGCGGCTGCTTTAGGGACCGACAGCTCTTCAGCTGCAGCAATGTATGGCTTGGTGTGGTTGCTTTGTACCAGCGCAGTCAGAAGAGAAAGGGACTCTTAGTTCATGCCTCTGTGGTGACAGAGCTAGGTTACTACTGATACTAAAGAGAAATAGGGCATCTCTGCACCAAACCACACTTTATTTTAATTTCAGGACTGTTGCTTAAATGTTTATCATATACCCTATTTGTAATTAGAATTATCAAAGGGAGTCCAACTCCCATGGAAGGCAGGAGGGAGCTGGGGATACAGTTCCCCTAAGCTCCTTCCAAAACTGTCAGCAAAAAAATAAAGTGTCCCATTTAATATTCCAGAAGCTTTTAACAAAAACATACATAGCACATCCAAAACTTACTTCCTGCCACACAAAAAGCAAAATACGGAACGAAGAAAACCCCAGGCTCAGCCTGAATTTTCAAAATGCCATTGTGCAAGTCTTTGGCAAGACTTTATCCAGCTCAGGTCACCCACATTCAGGAACAAATTTTTTCAGACTGGGACAGTTATGGAAGACTTCAGGCTCAGGGTAAGAAAAGCCTGTCTTTCTGGGTGAGACCAAAAGAGCCTGCCTTGTTTAGTCTAGCAAAAAGAAGGTTGAAATGTGTTCACTTCTTATAAATACATCAAGGCAGTAGACACCAGGAGGGCTGACGAGCTATTTAAGCTAAAGAATGATGTTGTCAGAAGAACAAATAGCAATAGACTGACCCTGATTACATTCCCACTGGAAATTATGACAAGTTTTCTTACAGAAAGGGCAGAAAATTTCTGGTAAAACATTAGTAGTAGTTGAAATGTGAAGCTCGATCAGTTTACGAGAGGGATTATATGACATAATTGCCTGCATTAACAGGGGACCTGAGTCAAAGATGACTACTCAGGAGGTCCTTCCCAACCCAGGCTCCTCAGCTGGCCAGTGATTTGGTTGCCTTCCTCGCTGGGTTCCCACACTCAGATCTGCTGGAAGGACATGGTTTCCAGAAGGTGTGGAGCCTTTCTGAGTATTTTGCCTGGGTCAACCTTAAAGACACACTAAAAAAAGTCAACACCATCACTTAAAAATAACTCATTTTTTACACTCCCCCCTCTCCAAAAAAATATCTTTCCTTGAGAGCTATTCTTTGATCACAGACTTCAGGATGAATATTCTCAGACAGACATTGGCTTGAAAGGGGAGTACCTGATACACTATTAGGTAGATAACTTGTTAACAGCAATGTGTTCTGGTGCTCATGTCCTAAGGCTAATTTAATTGTCCATCACTGTTTGTTAGCACCTATATCTACCAGATACTGTTTGATAGAAAGGGTAGTAATGAAACACTCCATTGCCTTGAGGAATCTGAGATGAGTCATTCAACTAGATGAGGCAAGAGGACATATTCCAGAAGCATATAGGTAGATCACGACAGTCTGTATCAAATCCATGTTTTCTTTGGTCTACAATGCCCCAAACCTATCAGGAGACAGTAAGTTGCCTAAATATTTACAGACACTTGAGTGTGTCCACACATCACACACTGTGATTACTACACAGATCATTACAAAAAGCAAGACAGGCAATCTTGGCAGCAGAAATTCAGCTCATGTTCCACTAGCATCTGCTGCCCTATAATACTGAATTATTTTCCTTTTTCAGAGCAGCTTTAAAACAGTTTCATAATAAAACTGCATACATACAGAACTGCCTCCAAGCCACCTTGTTCTTCTGGCTTTTCTGTGATTCATTACACAGTTCTGTCAATAACTTGAGTTACAAAATCATGGGATCAATGTCTGGGCAAGACTGAAGAATGGTACATATGTGAGTCCCGGCTTGGAAACATAGTGCTTGTATCATGAGACTACTATTTGTAACAATGCAAGAAAGCAGACAGAATAATATATTAACTATTCCTAGCATTTAAACATTATGGTGATGAGATTGCATTTATGCAAAAACATACACAAATACAGTATCTGAACAGATAGGTCAACATGAGAAAAAATGACTGCCACTCACATCCTTCATAATCTATGTAGAAACTGGTATGAAAGCCAGAGAAAAGTAACACATTTCTAGAAGCTGAGATTGGCAATGCAGAAAGATCACTATTTATTGATTCAGTTATACTGTAAAACTGAGGCCATTCATAGTTGCCGAAGAAATGTCAATGAAACATCAGCTGACTGTAGTTGTCATTCTTCTATCAGCAAATGCAGGCTGTTGGGACATGCTGCAATGTGACAGTCCTACTTTATGCTCAAGTCGGAGCTTAACAACAGCAATAGCTCTGCGGGCTAATCAAACAAAAGGGAAAAGTACACAAAGGAAGTTTATTTCTTTCAGACAGCTTTTCAGGCATTGCAGCTTCTACTAGTTTTATGGCTACGCTGAGGTCAAGCTAGCGTGGACTAGCATCGAGGACTGTTTACCGGAATGCCTGAACTGGATGAAAAGCTCCAAACCTGGTATTTCTGGGGCCATCCATTGATAGGGAGATGCTTTATTTTCTTGCTAAAGACAAGAAGTTTGACATAGCGTTCTGAACACCACACATATTGTTGGACTTTCTCCCCAAACCAGCAGTATCAAAATGTGATTTACAAAGTGAGGGATCTGTGGACGAATCAATAAATAACCCAGCTGTTGGCAACAACTGCATCACTCTGAACAATATTAGCCAGCTACCTATATTAGAGAGATCTTTACGTTCGAAAAAGAAGTTCCCCTCCATGAACGTTCATTTTTAAACTGGTTGCAGCATTAATTCAGACAGGAAAGCAACTGGTGAAGGTTGCCTATTAACTACAGGCAGCCTGGTAGTTACAAGGCACTGGAGACTTTTGGTAGGTTATAAGGCCCTGCAGTCAACTGTTAAAGTATAGGTGTTTTTAACCAGTACTGTGCAGTTGATTTGCTCACTAAGAAGCACATATGCAAAAGTAGCATTAATTTTCAGTTATTACTTAGAAGCTCTGTCTGGAACAAAGCAAAGTATAAAAGCATTTCCCCCCCGGAACATGTAAATATTTGGGGACTTTATTTTCTTTTTATAATATTTCTTTTGAAATTGAATTAGGATCCAGCCTAAGATCAACAAGGATAAGTAATTAAGTAAAAATATTTGTACCAGCCTGAAAACCCTTTGGGCAGGTGATATTCCTAGGGGAGCTGTTTAGATGATTTTTATAACTTCCAGGAAAGCAAACAACTATCTCTCAAGTGATAGCTGCATTTTTTCACCCTAATATACCTAATGACTTAAGGGACAGTAACCTGGTGGTCACTGTGGCCCTGCCTTGTGGAAACACTATGTTACGTTCTCTGTTGTTTTCGCGCTGTCTCTTTAAAAACTAAAAGTGAATCCAAGCAAAGGAATGGGGTTGGATTTTTTCCATGTGTGGGAAAGACAATGCCACAAATAAATTACATGCAGAATAAGAAAAAAAATTTCTAACCCCCAAAATGTATGCAGCATATGTAAATGAGCCATTGCTTCAACCGGTCATTTCGAAGGCCTTCCTCCATGGTCTATATTTAAAGTATTCATCCTACTCCAGTAAAGATTGTTGAATCAGGTGAGCTGCTAAAATGAGGCATGTCTGTTCAGTACAAGATAAAGTGTCCCATCTTTCTAAAGGATTTGACTTGCTGTCAAGTCATCATTTATGCCCACGGGAGAACCGATGAAATGGTCTTAGCTGAAGCCCTATGCACTGCCAATGGATCCAAAGAGCTCATGTTTGTATTAACGCTGTCCTTTCCAACCCCCCGTTTACCAGGTCTCTCCTCACCTGCCAAAATATGCAAGCATTCAGCAGCACAATAAATTCTCGCTTTTCAGTCTTGAGAAATATTCTGTAAGTCCAATACTGCATCCTTCATTTGGAAAAATGTAACCAAAGAAAAGTTTGCATCCAGAAACAAAAATCAGATCACTGTAAAACCTAAACTATGTCTGAAGTTTTACGAACAGAGAGATTGGATTTGCTCAGGCTCATGCCAGGCTTGTTTAAGACAGTGAAACTCCACTTCCATGTAAAAAAATGATTTGGCAAGTCTCTGCTAAAACTGACTTCATTTTACATATATTATGCTAGTTTCCTCAGAATGGTGGCTCAAACCAGATCAAAGCACAAAACAAGGTAGTCAGCAACCTAGGCTATGCTCCAGATACAATTTCTCTTGGCTGTTTTGCCCGACCATGGACTTGTCCCTTCTTTAGGCTCTTAGCACATCTCGAAGTTAACATGAACAGGCAGTAGGATTGCGTTCCCTGTGGTCTGCAGGCCTAACATCAGGCATCAGCTCCATTTCTTCACATTTCATTTATTGCTTTCCTTGGTTATGGCTTCAATAAGATTTAGAAAAAACAGGTTTAAAAGTGTATAAAAAAGGGACATTTTGCTTTCAGGTCTCCCCCAGGTGTGGGTATGTCGAATCAAAGCACCCGGAGCTTCCCAGAGCACAAGACCCAAGGCCAGCTTTCCTTTATGATGATGGCTTTTGTTCCTTCACTTTTATTAAAGATACTGACTAAATAACGATCATAATCCTCAGCTTGTGCAATCTGAGGAAACATATGCTCTTTCCAATCTCTCTTGTGCAAAATGAGGGACCACACTCTCAGTTTTAACTTTTTTTTTTTTTACTAAGTCATTTCTTTCCCCCACCGTCTTTTATAACCCTTTTAGCTGACCACATAAAGACAAGGTGATGTGGCAGAGTTCTCATAACTGAAAGTGCTGTGGAACAGATTTAAAGCTGCCTCGATGATGGAGAGGGGCACAGCCTCGCAGCTGAAGGCCAAGTTCAGAGCCAATAATGGCGCAGGGGTTTGCACTGACTGCTTTAGAGCCGTGCTCGCTTTCTGGATTTGGCCCAGAGTCTTTTTGGCGAGGGAGTCAAACAATGAGCAAAAAACCAGTGGTTATGAAACTACACAGTTATTACAGCCTCTAAGAACTCAGCTTGTAACATATTATAGTCGTAACAAAAAAAAAAATTGCAATCTTTGCCTAAATTACTTCACTTGTTTGACAGCTGATTCCTATTAAGGATTTGTATGGATCATACCAGTAATCTTGATAAACCTCTGATAAGGTGTCCAGATGTCCTGGTTTTGCCAGTTTCTAATTAACAGTCCTGGGGTCCTGTCAATTTAAGTTGGTGTTTGCTGCCCAGGGCCATAAAGTGAAAAGTTCTCTGCATCTGATGTCAATTCTTCAAAGAAGGACCCCCTCCTTACCATTGGATATTGAGTCCCAGTTGGAGAGACTGCAAATTTGATCAGCCTAACAGAAATTACAGGCAAGCCTGGAAACAATATTCTCATGTGTATGTCCTAAGAAAGTGCCATTCTTCCTCCACGCTTTGCCTGCGCCTATGGACAGATGTGCCCCAACCTTCCCAGGGAGAGACAGGGCTTCCTCTTGTCCTGTGCCCTGCATAGACGAAACCCCACACCGCTTCTCCCTACGTCCTGCCAAGGTTGCAGGGCGCAAATGTGACCAAAGGAGAAAAAAATAAAAATACCAATTCCTGGCTAGATAGGGCTCATTTCCTCACAGGAATTCAAGGGGAGCCAGAAACAAATGTGAATGGAGAGGTAAACGTATATGTGAGGCTCTTCTTAAAGCCTGGTGTCCAGAGAGAGTCCAAGTGACTCGGCTCTGAACTGCTGCTCCAAGGATGGCACTTTCTAGTCTAGGACAAGTCATCTCCCAAGGAACTCATGCTTTAAGGAAGCTTGGGGGTCTATATTTAGGCATGCCACCGCCTCCTTTTTTTGGCAATATGACAAGTTATGGAAACATGCAGCTAAAGAGGACTCCACCAGAGGAGAAAAAGCCGTCAGGTATCTCAAGTGAAAGAAACTGGTAGCTGATTTCTTGTCTCTTCCCTAGCACTGTTTCAGTAACGATGCACACTGTATGCTGCTAAGAACATACACCACAGGGACAAAAACGTCCCCACTTTTGTCTTGCTGAAAGACAGCTACTAGGAGGAGGTAGAGGGGGAAGCCAACCATCTAAAATGTGAAAACCTGAAAGGCAGGAAGAGCAAGTAGTACATGTGCAGGTAGAGTTAATCTGATTAGTACTTCAGCAATGTGAGTTACAGCATTTCACTCCCTACCTAAAAATATCATTCACTTATACCAAGCAGGCTGAAGCAACACCAGCCACTTCCCTGCCTACAGGGATCTCAAGATGACTCCCCCGACAAAGTGGAACCATGTAAATTTAAAAGTCCCAGGCCAGATAGATCCAGTTTAAAGACTGAAATGAAAAGTGCAGGTCGTCTAGCACCTTTCAGACAAGTGCTGGGAAAGGGAATTATGTGTGACAGTTCTGGCAGCAAATTCAGCCAGAGCTCTCTTTGCTCTAAATGTCCTTAGATCTGGTAAAACCCTCATCCTTTTCTTCCATAACTCCAAAGGATAACATTTCAAGAACAAGCAAACTATGAGTTACTGAGGTGGGAGGCAATCTAAATGTTGCCATAGTGGTCCAAATGTAGAGTTTAGCAGTTTCTGTAATAAGATAGGTAGAAAGCAGTAGATATAATCTTTTTCATGATGCACAACAAAGTAACACCTCTGTTTTAGTGTCACCATTTGCTCATCCTCCAATGCCTTTAGTTTTTATCTGTTTTCTCCTGTCATTATATGTGTATGCATATCGGACTTGCAAATTACAGGGCCGCTAGATTCTTCAGAAACCAAAAAAGCAGCTACAGAATCCTAAAAAAATCAGCTCAGGCACTGCCTTTTCATCCGTATTCAGGAGCAGAGAGCTTTTGCTGACAATCCCCCTGTGCTTTCCATGTTAGGGGAAGGTGCGACCCCAGGAATCTGCCAGAGCGGCTCCCCTGCCACCTTCTCCACCCTCTTTCCGCTTTCCCTGCGGCTGCAGAAGAAAAGCAGAGATGGTAGAGAGCACAGAGTCATCGCTGAGATTATCAAGGGTCAACCCACAAAAGATTTCTCAACGAAGGCCTTAACAACAGTATGTAATTGTCAGGGTGAAAGGCAAATCCGGGCACAAGGAAAGGCGTGCTGTGAGCCCAGAGACCCTGCAAGAGGAGAGCCGCGGCGGTGGTGTCCTGCAGGCATCGGCTGCTGCCGAAAGCACAGACACAGTGCTAGATACAGACGCGCTCAGCTCAGGGGTTTGGTATGCTTCCCCGGCAGACCGGAGTTGTCCCTGTTTAGTTTCAGTGAAAACTCGTCCAGCCGACTCCACAGAGGAGAGCCTTCAATACGAAACGCAGCTTGCCAGGAAAGTTAGCCAGTCATGTGAAATCTCAGAAGGAAAATGAGGAACCCCATTTGTCAGAATTATAAACTGATAAAATTGGAACCTTGCCTCTCAAATAATATTAGTGGTAAATAAAATGCAGCTTTTCACCGAGCAGGCAAGCTAAGCAAAAAATAAAACAATTAAAGTAAAACTTCTGCATGTCTGTCCCATCGTTGGCTCTATGAAATGTGTTGATGCGGGAAGCAGAAGCCGTGCTTTGTAAAGGTGCAGTTTTTCACTCAGTGCCCACCAGACTGCATTATGTCCTGTATGTACACTTTATGCAGTACAGGGACCACACTGAGCAATTTCCACTCATGCTGCTCCTGCCCGGTATCAAGCTTGCCACAAGCTTTGCATTCTTGTTTTCTTTAAGTGCAGTGAACTATGGTAGTTCAGACCACAAAAGGCTATTGTTGGATGTGTTTGAAAAAGAAGGATTTATAGGCTGTGCCTTTTTTTTTTCTTCTTTTGACAGATAAACGCCAACACCAAAATTATAGCACAAGCTCTTAAAGTCCAATAACTAAAAACAAAGGTTGGCCCCTATGGCAAGAGATACTAAGGTCTGCAAGATGTCCTTCAAATTGAAACCGACTGCGTAACTCACAAATAACATGGATACAAATTAGCTATATGTGATCGTCCGCTTCTGTTTATCTAAAGCATATTCTTGTGGTTTTTGCATACGTTGCATTTACAGTGTGAATGACCCACACATACAATCCAGTATTTCACATGGGGAAGATGGCAATTAACATTTTGGTTTATATTCAAGAAAATCTTCCCTCCTTTCCGTGACCAAATGCCTGATTTGACTGTTATGACAACTACAACTACTTACCTTAGAGCAAACTAGAAAGAAACATCTATAAAACACAGTACTTCTCTCCAAAAATATAATACCTACTGAAGAGGAGCTGCAAAAATTCATTAATGCACTGCTGGAAAAAAATAAATCATGGAAAGACTAAAACATGTATTTCAAAGTTTGTTCAGTGAACTAACTCCTTTTGATGTACAAATTATGCTACACATCAAACAAGCCCCTGAGAAAAATCTGTGCTTCCTGATTTCAATGATATGCGAAGTAAAATTCTTCTGGCCATTCCTGAAGACATAATTTCTAATTTTAACAGAATGCTAGGGACCAGCCCAGCTCGTGGATAGACCTACTTTTTCTACGCTTTTGACTTTCAATAAACAAAAGATGAGTTAACAAAAGATGAGTTGCTCCATGGTATGTTTGTATTTTTGCATCAGACCCTTGATGGAGTCACAGAGTAGAGAGTAACAGCAGTTACTGAGAAAAGCTAAACAAAACCCAAGCAGGATCAACAAGTCTTTTGCAGAGCTCACAAGCATCTGAGTTTGGACTAGGCTGCATTCGTGGGGGAAGATTCTTGCTGATTTTTATCTTGGCTGAACCCCCTCCCTCGCGTCTCCGGTCTGCAGCACGGCGTGGCGCACATACCAGGACAGTCCAGTGCCTTGGCAGAGATTTCCACCACTGATGGCTGGAGCTCAAACCCTAGCCAAGGTCAAAAGGAA
The DNA here is from genome assembly GCF_947461875.1 of Haliaeetus albicilla. Lineage (NCBI taxonomy): Eukaryota > Metazoa > Chordata > Aves > Accipitriformes > Accipitridae > Haliaeetus > Haliaeetus albicilla. The sequence goes on along the minus strand of NC_091503.1, from coordinate 13,198,019 downwards.
AGAGTGATGGTGGTGGTCTAGACCTATCCCCCGGAGGAACTTTGTCCACGTCATTAGCACACACGCAAATACAGCCCTCACCACACGTATTTGGAAGTCAGGGCTTCGGAGAGCCCCCGACCGCTCCCCACAGCACGGCTGCTGCCGGTCAGGATGGCGTCGCGTTAGCAGAACTGTGTGGGAGGCTGGCACGGTCCCTGCTGATGCTCTGCCTGGTTCCAAACAAGGCTGCAAGCCCCTCCTTTTCACTAGCATTACTCTGCCACGGAGGATTTCGCCATAACGAACTATTTTGGCAAATCCACCCCGAAAGGTCCCCAGTCCTTTAACGACAGCAGGGAAATCGTGCGGAGGAGGTTCTTGCCCCAGCGCCAGGAGCGGAGCGGAGCACAGCACAGGGGGATGGCCGCTCGCAGGGAGCGCCGGGCAGCAAACCCCCTCTCATCTATTAGCACTTCTGACTGATCCAACTCATTCCCAAGGAGTCTTTCCTGGGGAAACACACTTAACACGCTCGTACATACACACACTGGCGCTTCAGGCACCCCTGTCCGCTATCAGCAAAATAAACATGGCTGGTCCGCAAGGCCAACAGGGGTGGACTGAGAGCTGCAGTCACGTAGCTCCTGCAGAAGCACAAGTCCCACTGCTGAGGGAATCGGACATCCCAGCTAACATCCTTAACTTCCCCTCACCCCCTTCTTTCCCACCCCTTCCTCTTCCCCCTCCCCCATATTTTATTTTTTTATTGACATTAAATACCCGGGGCTTTGGTCTTAAATACCTTCTTTGGTCTGACTTCCCTCAGGAGCCCTACCAGCCCCATCTCCTTTATGAACTACTGGACCTTGGCGTCCCTCCAGCACTACAGAGTTAAGACAGACATTTTCTATTCAGCGGTTCTAACTCCATCACATATGCCTCTGTAGAGTAGGTCAGAAGGCAAAGCCTGCAGAGTGCAATAATATTTGTATTGCTGTCTAATCCTAGAGGGAAATTCGTAGGAGGAAAGCAGAACCAGTTAAGAGAATGCCAAGTACCTCCAAACCGCAGGGCTCTGCAATAAAAAGGGGAACAAAGAGTGATGGCTCTAACAATACCCACAGTGTTTCTTAATCTAATGATATATTTTACTCTCAAGTTTGTCATCATAAGAAATGTCCCTCATAGGCTTTTGTTATCCTTTCCTCTTTCATAGGTAAAGTTGCTCACCTGGTTAAATAGAAAGCTGCTAGTAAAACAGTCCAAATATATAGCAGATGCATAAGCATACCTTGAGAAATGATTGCTGGAGACATAAAATCTGATTCTCCCCCCTCCCTGGTTCTTTTCTTTTCTTCCTCCTGTGATGAAAGTGCACGTCTCTCAGAAATGTCCCTGTTTTCTCTTGGACTGAGGCATGGTGGTCCTGCTTCAGGCTTGAATTATAGCATCACAGAAAGTATTCAAACTTACATGTTTATGAGACAAGTATACTATAAAGAAGAGCTTTTTCTTGCTCCATGGAAGAATCTTTACACTTTCCAACACTCAGAGTGAGGAGACTTAACAACACAGCTCACCTATCTATGAGAAATATCTCAGTTGACAAACTGTACTCTCTTAAATGTTCAAAGTAGAGGAATGAGCCCCAACAATCAACACCACTTCTACTACTACCTGTAGCTTTCTATTCTTCCACATGAAACTTTAAAAAAAAAATCCTTCCTAATCCTTTCCAGGAGGACAAAAGTATCACCTCTAAGTAACAAAGGTCCTGAGTTAAAACTATCACTTTAATTATGTTGGTTTAAAAGAAGAGAATCCTGCAAGAAAGAATAACATAAAACAATCACTCTTGTGAAATTTCTGTAATCACTGTGAAAATGCTTGCAACGAGGGTTTAGGAGGTCATATCACCTCAATTTAGAATCAGTAAGCGTACATGGCCTTGACTGTTGTCCTTCCATTACTCTTCCTTGGAAAAAGCAGTCAGAAATGCTGAAATGACACCTCCTAATTCTTCTCATTTCTTCTGTAGAATTATTCTTTCAGTTGATCTGAATAAGCCTTTTCCACCTAGAAAGGCCAGAGAAAGGTAGTTACCTTTCTTCCCTCAGAACCGGTGTGTAGTTTTCCATTTTCACTGGTTCTGATTAAGTTAAATACCCTGGGCTCAGCTCAGCTGCCCAAATGTCTGCTGTTTGAGATGCCATTGAGCATCCCGCTCAGCCTCCTGGGCTGGAGGTCTCAGCCACACTTTGGAGCTGTGTAGTTGCATAAACTCTCTAATCCACTCCGCAGGGTCAAAACCACTTGGGAGAGATTGCCAGTCCTGAACTATTGAAAACAGATCCTGTCCCCCCAGCTACCAACGGCTCCAGAATCACACAACACTGTTCAAGAAAGGACAGCCTCGACATGGTTGCAGATCTCTCATGCTTTGCAGACAAAATGGCCTAAAAATGTGTGTACTTCATCTCTGCCTAACAACAGTACGTCTACTGTTGGGTTACCTTTTGAGTCTTTGTTCAATATACATGGCATTATGGAACAAGACAAGAGGTCAGTTTTCAAGGTGGATACTGAAAATTTGCTGCAGAAGTGGAAAAAAATCATTGAAGTAATCATTTGCAGAACCAGCTCAACGCCCTCTAGAGAAGACTACTTTATTTCTGAAATGGGGAGTCATCAAAAATAATTTTTTCCCTAATGTTTGGGTCATTTCAAGTATGGTTTGAGACACACAAAATAGGAACAGGGAGAATAATGCTATATAAATAAAATGAAAACATCTTTTCCCCTTTCCTCCCCACTTTGTCTTTAATGAAATACCTGATCTCAGAATTTCTCAGGAACATGCCACCATCCTCAGCCTGTCATTAAAAAATTCTTGCTATTCTGCAGAAAAAAAGTACCAAGACATGAAGAGCGTGAGAGGTAAGAATATGCAAAAGCAAGTGGGAGGCAGAATTGCCACAATCTCTTAGTTAAATAAATGAGGGATGAAAGAACAGATTCATCATCTCCCTACTGAGGTTGAAAAGCTGGATATGCTGACCTGAGACTGTAATACACTGGTGCCTGTGATGATATGGGGGAGTCATGTACCGAGCTAGATGGTCCATTAGGATGCAATATGGGAAGAAACAGTTTGGTGTGAGGATAGTAAGTGAAATAGAGCTGTGGTGAAATAGCTTGACGTTTTTTTGAGGATGGAGGTGAAAAATCACATTGTAAAAAAAATAAAACATTTGTAACTAATTCATTTGCTTCCTTTTCCAAATGACTCTATGAAAACTAGACGTAAACGTTCCTCTCCTGCCATTTCTGAGAAAGCTTGCCTTCCAAGAAAAAGAAAATAAAAGGAAAATAACACAGTAGACATCATTCTTCATGAAAGATGGAGACCTTAACACCAATTTGTAACATCATTTGCATTCAAATGTAGGTTCATTTTCTATAAATCCCTGTTTTACTTTCATTGGTGCTGGCAGATTATGTGATATGAGATGTGCTGCCTCAGCCTGACAGATGGAGCTGAAAAGCTTTCTACTGCTTGAAAATGAATCAAAACAGTAAGTGTTAAACTTGTGGTGGACAGAAGAAAAAAAAGATTTGTTTGTGGCTAGATATAGATCCAAGGCAGGTATCATACCTGTCCCACTGCAGGGCTTGTTCCTCAGCAGTATTCATGCTCTCCAGGCTTGCCCTTCTTTTTCCCATGTTGACAATTTGAGTAGAGACCTTTGACTACATGCCAGGAGAAAACTGACAGTTCAGATCCATCTCGGTCTTGGTCAGATCTCCCACAACAAGGGGAAAAACGTGCTGTTCTTCGAGCCAGATAAAGAAGGTTGCTCCCTGCTGCCTCCCTGACCTGGACAAGGGAAGCCCTGCTGCAGGTGCCTTCTCTGAAGCAGCGCTCCACACAGCTCACAGGATGCCAGCACAGCCAAAATATCACAGAGTTTATCACAAGACAGAAATATACCTGAGAGTGGAGGGAAGCTGCTGCAGGTAAATGTCAGAGCACTGCCCATCTGTTCTGCCTTGGATCAAGCCAGACTTTGAGGGCTGCAGTCTACTCCGTTGTGACAGCATAGAGAATTTCAGCGCAAGTTTTGGCCTGGTTCCAGGCAAGATGAACAAGATTAGTTATTAATAGGTTTTTGCAATACTTTTAGGATTCAAGTATACAATTATGTCACAAGTCACCTAGGTCTTCTCAACTGATTTGATTTTCATGATGTTCTGATTAAGTGTTATGAAGGCCTGGTGGATATATATGGTTTGAGCTTTCAAAGATGCTCTGTTTCTCACAAAAGAATTGCCCATAAAACTAGAATAAACACAGAAGGAATAGCAGGCAAGAGAAAAGACTCATCTTCGAGCTAGGAATTACAATCAAACACAGCATGGGGTGATTTAACAAGGTTTTCAGATGCGTTAGAGTGGCTGCGCTTTGGAAAGTCCTTGCTATTTTTAGTGACCTGCTAGAGCATCAGTATGACCACATAGGCTAGCACGCTTCTTTCTTCTAAGAATAAACTTGTTTCCTACAGGTGTCAGGAAGATCTTTTCCTCCTGAGTGCTGCATCACATGAGGGGTTGGGGCATTTATCAGCTCTGCAACAGAATGCCAAGTAATAGTTCTTTGCTGAGTCACTTTAGAGGGTCACACAGAAGTGTTTTGCTCTGCGCTGCTAATTTCTGTGATCTCATTAGCTCTTCCCCTTTGCAAGCATCTCATTCACCCACAAAAAAATGTATATGCAGTCTAGTCATTATCCCATTCCAGTTGCCCAGATTTTAAGCACTGCTCTGTTCCTAGTTGTTTTATGCCTGATCCCATCACAGAACAAATCTGCTCCTGATTCTTCCTGTCAACAAATGAACTAAAGGCTATAAACTATCCTCTTCCTAATCTACTATTTCAGCATATTAGCTAACATAAACCTGTTCCAGTGACCCATGTAATAGCCACACTGACATTTTATGCTTGGTTTCTCAGTCCCATATGTATATGATTAAAAACTACAAGGGATTTCTTTATACAAATCTATTAATAGCTTGGGGATTTTTTTGTTTAGTTTTTAGGGTAACGTATTTTGAGTTTGAAGTGTGGCGCGCATAGCAGCGGCTGGCGTCAGAAGCCACTGCAATATACATTTCAGTTTCCTTCAGCCAGCCACAGCAAGAAAATTGATGGCCTGTTCTCTGGGGCTCATGTGTTCTTCCTTGGCTGCTGTCTCCCACGCTGCTGGTGTATTACTCTGTTTTCACTGGAAAAGAATGCAGGACATTCAAGCTATTCCAAGCAGCATCCTTGATGTCTGGATTTCATGGGAATGTTTCACACCGCAGTTATTGCTAACTGTTAACTTTCATACCTCGGACTGTTTTTTTTGGCAGCTGCCTCTGTTTTGCTAGCCGGACAGACGTAAGCCAAAGCAGCCCTCGCTGCAAACACAAGATGCGTCGCCATCTATCATATTGTTGCCAAGAGGGAGACCCAGCTGATGGCACCCTGCTATGTGGAAAGAACAGAGGGAAAGAAAAAGAAATAGTAAAGGCCTTAAAAGAAAAAAAGAAAAAAAAAAAATTCATCTTTGCTCTGTTCTCCAGGACAGGCTTTCAACTCATTCCATGGAATAACTTGAAAGTTCAACATCTTAGTGCAGTTAACAGGTATTTAGGCAAATAAGCATGCATGTACAGGAGCAAGGAGACAGCCGCTGTGTCTGGGAAATTCTGGCCCTCTTCATGATCTTCTCCGTGTTATAGAAAAGCTCTTTAAAGCAATTACTCTCTGAGGAATGACTGGAACAACTTGGAGGAGGTAAGAGGACCATAATGCATACATACCCTGCCATCTCTACCACTTGCACATCTCTTCTGTCACTAGTGCTGTCTGCTGTGAGAAGGTCACCAGCCAGGCTGGGTTAACCATTCTTTATGGTCTCACAGCTGGCAGCATGTCAAAATATCCTCAACACTGGCTTGATATTGCAGGAATGAAGAAGGGGCATGGGAAGAGAGGGATTACATTTGAAGCTGTTCCTGTAGTCGATTTGATTGATACCAGAGAGATAATACAAAGCTTGGACTCGGACCCAGAGCTTGTCAGAGTTCATGGGTCTTCAGATGGAGAGCTTCGTTCAAATTCTCAAATTAGGGGCTAAAAGAAGTTCAGATGCCGATCTGGTTTGCAATATTCCTCAAGTAGAGTATGAAAAATTAGGACTTTGGACTGAGTTCACATACCACACAGAAAATAAACTATTGTTTATGTCACAATGAAAAAAACAGGATAATTATTATTAGGAAGCTGGGTCTACATTCTATTAAAAAAAACTCTGAAAATCCCACAGATTGTGGTGAGTAGAAAAACAGAGCAAGACAGGAGTATTTCAGCAGATTATTGAACAGGCTTTGTATGCTGTTTTTCTTTTCACTTGGAGTACTTCTATATAGAGAGCTGGTTGCAAAGTGTCATAGAAAAATCTGCTGAGCACAAAGCATTTCCTCAAAGCATCTCAAACTTGACAGCAACACTCGGAGAGGGGACCCTGCCTCCAACCCTGGCAGGTCCAGTGCAGCCGAAAGCCAGTTGCCTGCCTTTCTCACATCAAGATTTGGAGTCTTGTCATCCTGATGTCCCTCTGCAGTCACTGGAGGGAGAGGTGAACACTTCCAGAAGGCAAGATGGATGTTCAGCACATGGTACTAACCGTTGACTTCAGAGGGTGTTTGGGTTATCTGCATTCCTTAGGAATTCAATAAAGACACCCCAAATGAAATACCACTGTACTTCTGTAAATACTGAATGGATTAGGCATCTTTGTCAGCCAGCAGTTGGTGTAAAACCAAAGAATATCAAGCTGTAAGGAAACTACAGATTTGATGGGGGGGGGGGGGGGGGGGGGGGGGGGGAGGATTGGGTTCAGTCCAGTTCAGATCATTCCTGCTAGTATAATCATCATCTTACTGACAGAGAAGAAAAACGCAAAGGCATTAATGGTTTGTTTGAGGCCACACAGGAAGCCTGAGAGAGGGCTGGAAACTGAGACTGCATCTTCAGCATCCAAGTCCTTAACCGCAAGGCCATCCTCCTTTTCATAGCTGTCTGTCTTGGGGAAGAGAAATAGAGTAATTCTGAATCCCGTGGGCCAGTAAATTATATTACCGTGACATGCAGAATCAGTGCTTTGTGCTGATGTATTCTTTGCTGCTTACAATTACCTTACCAGGGATCACTGGGCTGCATTTATTGGAAGACCAGTACATAATTTGGTGGAGATAATATGTCTTACTGTTTCGTTAGACCTATA